>NC_088869.1:35085931-35685931 GCF_032884065.1 Artemia franciscana | reverse complement strand
ACAGGGCTTCTATTGTCAAAACCTGAGGAATTTCATTGAAAATAAGAAAATCATCCGATTTCAGAAAAAGAGTATACTTCGCGTATGATGGTTGCAGTGATCACTGCAACCTAGTAGACAGTATACACAAACCTCCTGATATGAGTATTTGTGCTATATTTTATTTAGATGCAGCAAGCTTTTGAAGCCTTACTATTAAATATTATTTGTATAATAGCATGTGATAAATTTTAAAAAGGGCTTCTGTTATTGTTTGGTAATCCTATACGTATTGCAAACAACTTATTTCCAAATAAAATCATTAGCGTCAAATGAATAAGTTTTCGTATGCGAAAAATTCAAAATCTTCAAAGATTAAAAATCTTTGAAATCAAAAATTACCATTATTATTATAGCAAATAAAAAAAAAATGCAAGCTTCAGCTGTACTTACAGCTCAAAACCCGAAGAGATTCTTTTGAACTTTTTTTCGTTTGTTACCAAATGAGTTGCGGCATTAATACCTCTGACATGATTCTTCTTTTGAATGTTCCTCATTATTTGTTGATACTCCTAAGAAAAAAATCTTATTAATTCTAAAAAGACAATCAATACAATGAGAAAAAGACTCAAAATAAATTTAATGGGTGAGACAGAATGGAAAAAAAAATCAAACTGAAATTCTTTTCTAGTTAAATTTTAACGTTTAGGCCATCCATAGCATTGTTTGATCAGTCAATTTTAGTATTAGATGAATAAAACATTCAACTGCAAAAATTTTCCTATAAATACTTACAGTTAGACAAAGTGTAAATATTTAATGCAGGGGCAAGAGGTGTAATTCTAGGGCGCCCACAACGGATTGACGAAAATAAATATTTTGAAAACCATATCTAAAACATGACCAATCCATCTCAACGTTAATTTTCATTAGACTCCTAGAAAGAAAGATTGAGTCGCATTTTTTTTTATAGAACTTATATTTTGATATAGAGTCATTCAAACGATTCTCTAAAACTATTCCGAAAAAATTCTTCTAAAACACATCTAGTATATTTTCCTCAACCTTTCTCCGCAACTGCTACTAGCCTTACTTCTGACTTTAATCGTAGGGATATTATTCTCGCTCACAGCAGTATTCTCTTCAGCATATTACCTGGTGTGCAGTAAAAGAATAGGACATTCACTTAAAGGTTTCTTATCAGTTGAACCAACCATGTCTCCTTAATCTATTACATAAAACCCATGACTAAAGGGCTTTTTTGATTCCGAAATTGTTTAATGATTATTCTGAAGATTAAAAATTGGTCAGAGTATGCTCTCTTTATCTTTAAACTAACCACACTGTTCTTCTGTCAAATATTAATTTACATCTTTTCATATACTATAGGAAACATTATGCAAAGGAATTGCTTCCTAGCGAAATCAAGCAGATACCTAATTACTTACTAAGTTCACTCTTGATAATTTCTTATAAAAAGGGTTTAAATGAAGTTTTTTCAATAGCCACTATGTGCTTCCCCTTTACTAAAAACCATATTTGTAACTCTTAGTAACTTATCTCTAACTTTATCCACAATATGTTTCAAAAACCCTTTTATTAGGACATGAAACCTTATCGCTTTCCCGTAAAAGGAAAACTCAGCCATAAACTCCAGAAAACTCGCCCTGGGAAAATTTATCCCTAACGAGGACTTTCCTCTGAAGATCTTACAGATGGCAAACTTTTTCCAGGAAAACTTGCCACCCAGAAAAATATGCCTCTGCAAAATTGACCCCAGAAAATTTGCCTTTCAAAACTTGAGTGAAAGGATATGTGCATGCGTATATTCTCTGACTAAAGAAGCCTAAAAGTTTCCCTTCTGGTATGAATTCGTCCCAAAACCACCTAACTGATGCACAGATATGATGCCCGTCGAAGGCTCAATGTGCAGTAAGCCATTCTTAAACAATATTTAAAAGTCACCTATCAGATTTTTATTATCAGATAAAGAAGTATAATTTTGAAGCCACGCCTATGTTTTGACTCAGTTCTTTTTTTTTTTTATCTCGATTACATTCAAAATGTTCATCAATTTATTAGCAATCCCATCTGCATAAGTCCTTAGGGGATGGATCTAAAGAGTCTACAAAAATTGTGTCTTTTTGTGTGATTTTATCCCTGATTAAATAACTTTTGCCATAACACAAATACAAGGACAGAAATGCACCTTGAGCCTTTCCCAAAAAATCCTCTCTGGCAGAGCAACTTGTCATTATTTTGGAGGCAACTGCAGTTGCTGCCAAAATCAGACGACAACAAAATTTTGAGCTACTATTATATTTGGACTCTGTTACGGTAATAGTTCTGGATGGATTTTTACGAAATCCCTTCATTTTTGAGAGATTTAAATCTAGTAAAAGCAAAAAAAAAACAAAAAGTAAATGCTAAAAAAAAAGAAAGAAAATAAGTGGTAACGAGGAATTATGAGATAAAGGTGAAAAGTTTTTTTATATAAGAAAGTAAAAGAAAGATCGTCATATCGAGTTTTTCTTCGGGGGGAAGCTTTCCAAGTACCATTGTTTTTTTTATTCTTTTGTTATTGTCTCTATCTCGTCATTAATTAATAAATCTTCTTTTACTTCGAAATCATCAAGACTACGCAAAAAGGACTCGCTTCACGATGCTCTTGGCTATTGAACACACGGCTTTGCCACCAAGCTCAAATCGCTCGGTTCGTTGGCCCCCACGGACAGGCTGGAGCCTCCAACCCTCTCAATAGTCTTTGCAGCCATGATGAACTATTGAAGTCCACAAAAATAAGTACTTCTTAATTATTCGTATTATAAATAGAAACAGAACCATGATGATCCTAAACATTGGTTACGATCTTATTGGAGCCTACTATGGAAAGAGACAAAAAGATTCACTTGGCAGGATAGATTCGGTACCCTGCATCTGACGTCCCACAAACTTATAGACATAGCCTATTATTAAGAATTTCTCATTATTTTCTATATACCCTTCGGCAATTTAATTACATTTTACAACTTTCAAAATATTCTGACCATCTCTGCTTATCCCTCTCTTTTTCGCTAATTAAGGCTCTGTCGCGATCTTTTTAGGAGCTAGTCAAGGCTGACTACTTCCCATTGATTTGTCAACATGCCAATAGAATATCTTACTATTATGCCACCTGGAAGCATCCTTCAGATACCCTACGATTTTATCTTATGCCTCCACTTTACAAACCCTTTATCCGTTATTTAATGCCTTCTCTACTTCCCTTACTTCCCCCTTGTTCTCACAATTATGCAGAAACTTTTTACCAGAACCCCTTCTCTTCAATCAAGCTTAAGGCTTTTCCCTAAGACTCCCAACTTCTTTTATAACTTTCCTCCCTAAGAATATTCTGCTACCTTGGAAACTATTTCTCAATGCCATTCCATCTATCTATCAACTTTACAACTAGCTGGTAAGTAGAATCCTAAAATGTTAGCTTTACATTAACACTGATCCTGCTAATTGCTGGTCTTTATATAGATAACATATAGGAGAACTAAATCAGTTGAGCCATTTGTATATGTTCTGTACAATAAACATTAGCATCATAAAAATAGTAAGAGCTAAAGTTTGAATTTCTAGTGACAAGAAAAATAGTAGGCAATTAAGAAAAATAAAAGTTCTGAATATTCCACTTAAAAAAAACCGAATTAAAATGGTATAAGCCAAAAGACTACAAATTTAGGAAATTCACCTTGTATGATAATCCAATTTGCTTCATGGCTACTTCTGATTCGACTTCTAAAAAGTGACTCAGGCTATGCCAGATTTTTCCAGCAGTAGAAATTTTTTCCCTAACAGAATCTTCGACAAACTGAAGTATTTCATCTTCAACTATGTCCATCACCCTGAAAAACGAGGAAAGAAAATTGAAAGAAATGAATTGTCGATACGGCATTTTCATAAGCAAAAATCAGACAAACAAACGCATGGCATTAAAAGACCCATGGACTCAGGTTACTGTTGCTTTAAAGATACTAGTCCAACGTATCAGAACAGTGAAATGGGGACAAAGTCAGCTATGTCCATAGTAAATTAAATGTTACGCATTGAAACTACGTACTTAAGTACTTTATACTCCTGCAGGGAAGGAGGACTAATCATTTGACCCATGAAGACCAAAAACCTGTAAAGAGCACAGTACGTTGTGACATTCGAAAGGTTCCTTCAGAACCTTTCACTCATTCTGGTTCCTTCAGAGGAAATTATGATTAGTCAATAATGATTATGACTGAGTAATGATGTCTAGCTAAGAATATATGTGAGTCACATTTTATAGTTTGTCCTTCTGGAGTCTACTCATAACGGGCAGTACTTTTAGGAGTAAAATAAAAACTGTTAAACACTGTCACTGTCAACAAGCTGTCTATTGGTTCCAAACTTGATGAACTGTCTTAAGTCATACTTCATGAGCTGCCTTCTAATCCAAATATTGAACTCGTGTTTCTGAACAAAATTAAAGATACAAGTACTTCAAATGAAAATAAAGATCGACCTTGAACCTTCAACCAACAGAAATTATCTTGCATAATAGAAGTTGCGACCTCCCAGTTTGAAAACAAGAGATTTACTGGTACTTACCTGAAAGCATTTTTGAATGTATCAAATGTAGCCATTCGGCTATTGGCAGCGTTTTGTTTCCCGACTGTCTTTCAAAAAATTTGAACTGAGAATTTTATTATTAAAGTAGAGACAAATAACCTCTTTTATTCTCGAGGCATTGCGGTTTCTTTTACATTTTTAGATCACATTGCTCTAGTGTTAGAACATTTGTTGTTGAAAATCGGGGTTCAAACTTAAGTATAAAGAGCGGGGCTAAGGAGGAGACAGACACCCCCACATACAAGATAATTATGCTCATTTCCGGTTTTAATTGCTCTTGACCATTGTCTGAAAAATGACCTTTTCAAAATTTGAATTATGATTTTCTAAGAACATATTCAAGGTCATTCTAAATATAGAGGGGGTACGTGGTTTCTACCCAACTCAAACCTCGGCTTTTACAATAAAGCTTATGTTTTGAATAGCAATACTTAGAGTAAATGGACTTGTTTAGGGCGTATTTACTTTTTAAAATAAAGTAGAATTTCACTGAATAAGCGATATTTTAGTAACAAGAAGAGATCCAACCTCCATTCTTTATGCATAGGTTCATCTTTTATCACGATGGTTTCGCATTTGAAAATGAACATTTCCGTTAAAAACTATCGTTTTACAATGAGAGAAGAGCTCACACCTTCTCAGCATCCATCTTACATGCTTAGTCCAAGATTTTTCCCCCATGTGAAAGGAACCAGAGGTTAGATCCTCCACCCACACTCATCTGAAACCCCTCATGGAATAAAAAAAAATGGGCCTAAACATGCGTCGTTTGAGTTCTGAGACATCCCTCCACTACTTAAAAATTTACTACTCCCCCTCCTCTGAATAGTTGGGTGCCAAAGACTCCATATTTTTGTAGATAGTAGCCTAGTAGCCTTAGAATTCTTGGAAACGTCTACGTTGACATAAATATCGCACCCATTTTTGGAATATGCATCCCTAACTTTCTAAAACCATACAAATGTTCTTATGCTAATAACTTCAGACGTGGAAAATTAAATTGAATTTTGCAAATTCAGAATCAGGATAAAAATCAAATTTTGTCGGTGCTTTATATTTTGTTGTCAAAAATTTGTTTTTTAGAGCTCGATGTTTAATGACATGTCACTTAATACTGGCAGTTCGCTCTAGCTATTATCATAACTACAGGCGGACTCGCCAAACTGAGTTTGGGCTCAGGCCCACAGCTCGTACCCACTACGTGTTTGATCCAGGGGTCCCTTAAGTGTCAGGGAGACTGCACCCTTCTTAGGATTCATTGTCTATGTTCAAGTAATTTCTTTTTGCATTTCCCACGTCATCCTTCACACATGTTATATTAAAGCAGTTTCTGCGATTAGAGAAGAGCTGTTACCCTCGAACACCCAAGCTGCAGACTCAGTCCAAAAATTTTCCTCGGGGAAGGGGAAATTCTCCTCTCTCCCTTCCTATTTACCCAAATGACTTCTTGCTGTCAGTTGAAAAATTTGTCTTGAAAATACACTTTTTGAATCACTAGCCACCCCAAACGGAAAGATTCCTTGGGCTTCTGTATAATAGTTGGTTTCCAACTATATCCCCCAAAATGAGCCATAAAATAATTGTCTATAAAAACTGTTTATTTTGTGTGGACAATATAACGGTAAGGGACAAATGGGCGACCTTGCAGAATTCCAGTCTCTAAAGCTGTAAGACTACATTGGTAGCTTTTCGATATTTCTGAATCAAGTGGCTAAAACGGAATTTATACTCAGTAGCCTTTTGGTCCTATTCGGGTTAAAATGGCCAAGGAAGACATAAATGCAAGCACTTAATTTTAAAACCAAGTGTTTGTCCTTCTGTCAACAGGGGATGTTCAAATACATCAATATATATATATATATATATATATATATATATATATATATATATACATATATTGTCCTTTTCATGATCAAAAGTAACTAGATGACAATCGGCGATCCTCCAATCGCTATATATATATATATATATATAGTCCTTTTCAAGATCAAAAGTAACTAGAGGACGATCGGCAATCCTCCAATCGCTCCTGATCAAAATTTTGAAATAACTATTTTGTTTAGAAAAGTTGAAAGATCTAATATGTATGCCTGAAGGGTCAACACGACCCCCCCCCCAAAAAAAAAGTGTTGGGGACAATAACCCTAATTTTACAAATTATAACTAGCCTTTGTTCATTAGAACTTTTAATGAAAAAGGCAGACATGTTTGGTCTTACTTTGCCATTGAGTTTTTCACTTAACGTTAGTATTTCTCAGTTATAGGGAATTTTCTTACAAAGGTAATAAGCAAAAATGAAAGAACCAATAACAATTTTTAAAGATTCCACTAAATATTTATGAACACTTACGAGTCAGCCTATAAGGTTCCTATTCAAATAATTCAACTGGACCAAAGTTAAATGTTGGACACCTTTCTAAACCTATGAAGTTACGAGTTAGCCTGCAACATTACTGTTTTCCTTTTGCCAGAATATATAAAGTACAAAATTTACAATCTCATCTTGAGCTTTTTCAGACAGCACTCAACACACAAAAGATGTACTTACGACATCTATGTTTGTTTTCTCCAAACTCAAGTTACTGCAACGTATTCAACGTATTTTTAGAATAATCAGTTCCAAAGATTTTCGAAAACCAAACAAAGATTTTCGATGCTCTAACTGTTTCTAAAGCGTTTTTTTTTTTTTTTTTTACCAAAACTGCAAATTTACTAGGTAAAACACGTCAAAAATGAGTAAATAATACGAAAATGTATTTAAATATTTAGTCCACTAAATCAAACAATAATTCAACTTGATTCTATGGCTCCTCTTTTTTTGTTTTCTTCCAGCTTCAACCGCAGATCTTCAACTACTTTTGGCATATTCATTAATTCAGTCTGAAAGAGAAGAGAAACTTTTCCAATGAAAATTGAAATAATTTAAGTTATGTTCTGTCATGAGCGTAAAAGATGTAACCGTGTTTTTCAGCTTTCTCAAAAGGGGCCTGATATTAAAAAAAAAAAAAAAAAAACAATCTAGATCTGTCAAGAAGGGATTCATTATTAAAATATTACTCATGGGGGATACTCTTCTTCACCTCTATACAAGTAAGCATATTATGAAATTATATCTACTGCAAAAAAAGTCCTGGCACCACAGTAAAAAATAAAATAATAAAAAAACGAACATCTTATCACATACATTTTCTAATAAGACTAACTTGTAATACCCTATATATAAGTACCCTGAAGAGTATCCCCAGCGATCCACCAGTATCATTTAAGCATAATTTAATACTTCAAACTAAAATGCTTCTGAAATAAAAGGGAAGTTATTCTCCCCTTAGCATCCGTAATGAGTTTTAATTCAAATGTTCCTTTTAAATAAAGAGAGCTAGAAAGTCGATCCCCTCTCCATAATAACCAGAAGGACCTCTTGTGAAAAATAGGATAATTTGGCCTTAGAAAAGCACTTTTTGAGGTTATCCTCCCAAATGTATGGTGGGCAACTATGCAGTGAAGTACAACTGTTGGTAATGGTGCATATACGTTTTATATTATTTCCCTTCATTGTATGTGCCCTGCATTTATGGTTGGGAAGATTTCGCCACCACGCGGCAGTGTATCCTCTGAAACTGGGAGGTTATCTATATAGTTTAACTTAAAATATTTTGGATGATTCTTCTGTGTCAATAGACTTTCTCGCTGTAATGCTTACAACGACGCTTACACCTAAAAGATTAACTGAGACTGACTCTGTGTCAGACTTTAATAAACGTTTTGATTTGTTTTGTGATTAAATTAAGTCTACGATACTCCAACCTACAACTCCTCACCTTTGCCTGATTGGTTAAAAATCAAAGCCTTTAAGAATGACTACCGGATTACTCAAGAGCTGGAGAAGGAAGAATTATCTTTGGAAAAGGGGAAAAGGTTACAGGAGCCTATTTAAACAATTATTCGTCGTGTTAAGTCTGATTTTTATTTTAAAAAATTTTCTGAATGTGGGAAAGTAGTTAGAAAGGCTTGGAAACTTATTAATTCAGTTTCTTAAGTCTGGATCTTCCAGATCAGTTTTACCTGAAAGTTTTTTAATTAATGGCTAGTTGGTATCCGGTAGAGATGTTGTTGAAAGTCAGTTGCCGTCTTATTTCTCTTTTGTTGGGAAAACCATTGAAGCAGCAATGGTTTTGTCTAGCCAGATTGAATGGTTTGTCTAAAATCAAGGGCACTGGAGCCAATATCGGAGTCGGAGATTTGTGGGATCTTCCCTGCCCTACAAGGTACTTGCTCATCAGGCCCAGGCAATATTCCTACTAAGGCTATAAAAATCCTTTTATCAGCAATTGCGTCACTCTTAACTGAGTTTGTTCAAGCTTCTTTTGATTACATTATTTTCCCAGAATCACTTACAAATGCAAAGGTAATAGTTATATTTAAAGGTGGCTCAAGGAAGGGTCCTTCAAATTAAAGACCAACCTCTCTCCTGTTAGTACTCAGCAAGATTTTTGAAAAGCCCATGCTTTCTATACTCAAAAGGTTCCTTAGTGCAAAACAGTTCATTCATGAACTTCAGTTTGGGTTTCGTGTCGGTCATTTGACAGAGCATGCACGTGCCTCATTCACTTCGCCTTTGATTCTGGTTTAATCCTAGCTGCTCTTTTTTTGGACGCAAAGAAGGCGTTCGACACCATGACACATGACGATCTGCTAGAAAAACTTGGCCACACTGGAGTGCAAGGAATCGATCGCTCTCTATCCCATTCGAATCTTTCTATTAGGAAAATTTTTATTGGCAAGAACCCTCTAAATGACTTTAAGGTTGATAATGGAGCCCTTCAACGGTCTATCCAGGATCCAATGCTTTTTTTTATTTATATCAATGAACTTTTCTTTATGCAACAGAAATGTTTATTCCTGAGTTTTGTTACCGTTATTGTCACCCCAAACGTGTTGGTGAACCTATGTTCCAGTTGCACTCCACTGACAGCCAGGTTGCATTTGATCAAGCTTCACTTAAAAAAATTTTCTTGCTCTATTAGAGGGCTCTTTAATGGTTTAACTTGAACAATTTGCCTCTTGGTGTTTCCAAGTCTAAGTTTTTGTTTTTTCAAGAGTCTCTAAAGCTTTTCCGAGTATTCGTATGATACATATGTCACGTGGTACTCTCCTTAGACCTGACTGTGGTTATGTCCAATTCCTTGGAATTCTTCTTGATAAAAATTTGACTTAGAAATTCCATGTTAATGCATTAAAAGTTAAAATTGCTAGTAATAATGGCATCTTACGAAAGCTGAAGCACTCATTCCCTGTATCTATCAGACAACTACTTTTCTTTACCTTGATCCAATTATATATGTCTTATTGTCCTATAATTTGGATGTCTACTTTCCAGTCAAACTTGAGGAGTATCGTGTCTCTTCTTAAGAGGGCCAGACTAGTTATAAAGTTTGCGAGTTCGTCTGCTGTTAAACCTTTCTTAAATTTCGTTCATTTTATGTCCTTGAATGTACTTCCTTAGCTTTTGCATGGCTACATGGGATATTTCAATCTGTTTTTCAGCCTCATACTTCTTTATTTGAAAGCTCTTCATATTTCCTAGGCTGTTTTAACAATATAAGAGTCCCTGCTACACCTTGCATTCGGTCTTATTTTAGCCCTTTGGTCATTCATTTGGAACATTTGAATAAAAGCTGGTAGATTTTTTAAAAGTTAGTTTTAATTTATAAATTGCTAAAAATGATATTTATTTGTTCAACATTTTATTGTTCATTTTTATTATTTTGGATGTATTTTCCATTGTGTTTTTTTCTTTCTATCTTTTTATAGTTGTATTGATTGATTATTTTTTTTTTGCCTGGTCTGTGGAGTCCTGCATTGCCTGATTTAAGTTGTGCTTTTGTCATATTTGAATGAACTCTCTTTCCTTCTGTCTTTTCTTCTCCTTTTTCTTTATTCTTATTTGTTTAATTTTATTTTTTATCTGTTTTTACGACTAGACGCTTTCCATATTATGTGTTTAAATGATTAATAGTTAAACATTTGAGGTTGTGTTTCGTGATCCCCCTTCTTTACGGGTTATGACCTATTTGAGGGAATCTGTGATGGTGTTATTGACTTGTTTTTGGTTGATAAAGTATTTCGTATCTACAGAACTGAATTACTCACACATGGAAAGAGAGGCTTTGGGTAGAGTATTATCTTTTTGGTCGTCATTTCACCTTACATGCGGGAAAGCCTCCGCAAGCGAATACTTTCAAAGGGAAAACAGGATTTCCTACTTTGACTAATTTATGACTTCTAAAAGGGGCATTTCAATCAGCCAGGTTTAGTTAAAAAATTGAATTTCGATATTGCAGAAAATGTAGAAACGCTCATACCTTCTCAAGAGTATCAGTTAAGTCACTCTAGAAGCAGTTTAACCCATCCTTGGACAGGGGCGCTATTTGGGGGGGGGGGTCAGGGGGGGGGGGCAAATGCCCACCCCAGATTTTCCAGGGGGCCCAAGCTTCCACCAAAAAGGGTCCTTTGCCGGCCATAATAATAACACTATTTGCTATTAACCATTGTGAACTTTGAAAGCAGGTTAGATACATAATCTAATTCTCAAGTTCTGTCAAATTCCCCTTTCCTAGATGATTATATTAATATTATAAATTCCGAATATTTGAAGTAATTCCTCTAAGTTGATAGACTAAAATAGGTCAGTTCCTGGCTTATCATGATGGAATCGTTCCTTGTTATCTTCCGATTGCACTACATAGAAGCAATTACGCGAGCGACGAAATCGCTGTCTCAGCAACTCCATGCCGTCGCCGTCGACTTGATTATTTGTCGATCGCGCACCCTGATTCAGGCCACAAGAAGCAAACTCACCGACCTGCGTTCAGATGCTTCATTTGTATCGCTTTTCAAGAAGGCTAAAGAGTTTGCAACAGAACACGAAATTGAAGTACCTGCTGTAAATGGACCCGCGACTAGACCCTCCTCTGTTGGTCAGAAAGGACGACCTTGAAGAATTCAAAAGATCACCAAGCATCGGAAACAATTTGTGACAACTTTGAAGCTAGGAAAGAATTTCATCGAATCTGGAAATTGGACTACTACTTTGGCGGATGAAATGAAGCAAGAATACTTCAAAACTTGTGACCGTCTACTAGCCGAATTTGACAGAAGGTTCACAGATAACTTGCCAGTGCTGAGTACGCTCGAAACCTTGGATCCAAGCTCAACCAAGTTTATGGACACAGAGCTGCTCAAGCTTTTCTCTTCTCTTTACGGCGAGCTGGATATCGACAGCATTCTTCTCGCATCTCAAGCTGGAATTGCCAAGCGTTTCTTGCTCAATGAGGAGAAGAAGCCGGAAAACTTCCTAGACATTGTCGACCATCATCAGGGATTACCAGTGGCTTACTCAGAAGTAATTAAAGTACTTGGTATTGCTGCCACACTTCCTGAGACAACAGCGAGCAATGAGCGTTTGTTTTCTAGCCTAGAAATAGTGAAAAACTACCTGCGGTCTACAAAAGGAGATGATCGTCTCAGTCACCTCCTTTTGATATTTGCAGAGAAGGATTTAGTAAAAAATTTGGACTACAACCAGCTTGTTGACGATTTTGCAAAGATGAAAGCTCGGCGGTTCCCCTTGTTACCTTGAATGTTGTTATATTTTTTTTTCTTGTTATGTTTTTCCTTTTTGTAAATATATTTCATCTGGAAGATTTCTGCTGAAGGAAAACTGAGATTTTGGTTACAACCCTCAGCATAACAATGAAGGTTACTTTCACCGACGTATTGTTTACTTAAATAAGAAACTTTCTCGCTGAGGAATGCCAGCCTGTAGTCTGGTTGAATTTTCCACTTTCAGTTTAATCACTTAACCTCTTTGATTGTATTCTTCGTTGTTATAATTAATCTTAGAGGTCAGTGTGGCTGAGTTCCATATTTGGTTACAGTACATTTCCAAGCAACACACGGGTGCTGAAAATGCATTTTTACTTAGAATATTCGATCAATGTGCTGCCAAAAGCCGGATTTTTCTTACGCGACACAAAGTGAATCGGGAGGGGCCCAGATGGAGTTCATGCCCACCCCAAGATTTGGCCCAAATGGCGCCTCTGTCCTTGGATACGTCCCTAATAGCAAATGTAACGCAGCAATGTAAGATTTAGCACAAAGAAAAACTACAGTTGGCCTAAAAGCCCGGATATGCAATAAAATCAAATAAACAATTGGTAATAATCTACTACCTTATTACCGTACAAAAAATGCGCTGTCAAATGAGCGTGAATGACTTACGGTGTCCGTATAATTGAACCCAAGGGTAATTTTCCGCATCAGTCATGACTGAATTAACCCCAGGGTATGGTAAAAATGAAAAGTTCAACGCAGAAAAAAAAGCCTTTTCTTCTACAGAAAAAAGCAGGGAAAAACAAATAGTAATTATGTTCAAATATAATTTTAGAATTCATGTTCACATCAATAAAAAACTAATTACTCCTAAATTCTGTGAATGCAGGAAACATAATGTTTTGTAATTCAAACTTCGTATATAATACCATTAGATGCCTAAAAACAGAGACATAAACCTGGAAAAATGTGAAGTCGATAATATACTTACATATGTCACCTTCATCCCCACACCTTCGGGCAAATTCCTTTGAACATATTCAAGAAAGGTGTCTGCAGTAGAACCAGTCAATTTGTGAAAATTAAAGTATCTATAATACGTTCGAACTTCATATTGTTCCCTATGCTTTTTATAAATGTGAACAGATCTGAGTAATGTCATCCGGTCATGGACGGGCAATTTGGGCGCCCAACTGAAAAAAAAAAACAGTTTGTGCAGTACAGTAATATACCAGGTAAAGATTACGGCCTGTTTTATTGAAATAGATGATAGTACTTATGTATGAAGTTGTACTCAGTGGCCAAAGTATCAAATTAAACCAGTGTAAATTCTCTACCTGATAGAATACCTTAATTGTAATACGTCTATCAGCAGTGTAGCTATGAAAAGGTTCTTTCTGAAACTAAACTTTTTAGAATATAAAACATTTGTATTGCGGTACTCGATAGTTTTTAGGCCTTATTCAGTTATAGAAGTTTCAAACAAAAGCTTTTTGTGCATTGTGCTTATTATTTGATATGTTAGACTTCTTGGATTGCGCTTTCATTTTGGCTGCTGTTAGTTTTTCCTGTAATTATTTGTTTTGAACCGTTAATACCAATTTATGCAATTCTTTCAGTTATACACCAATCTACATTTTTTCAGTACGGTTAAAGCACGACAAAAATTAGAAAAAAATAACACTAAGAAACACCATCTTAGATTAGCCATTAATATTAAAAGAAGAACAATATATCCCGAAAATCCCCTCAGTAACATTAGGAAAAAATAAAATACTTGGTTCCGTATACAGGAAAGACATTTACGACTTGCTGTATTTGGACTTTACTATTCTAAAATCGTTTCTTTTAGTTGTTTCTTCTTTTTACCCCTTTTCTTCATTCTCCGAGTTTAGTCATGATTGATTATATCTTTATTATAATCTTGTTTTTCTTACTTACGTGTACTTGCAGCAGAACCAGACGTTCAATGGTTGCAGCATGTAAAAATAGGTAATAAGCTTTTCTTTATAAATAAAATACAGTGGATATATGTATGTTTCAACTTATATCAAAACATAGTAGAATATATTTCAACTAAAAGTACATAAAGTGGAAACAGCATAACGTTTTCAAGGAGGCATCAACAAATTTTGCCACTCGCTAACCAGAGTCAGATAAAATGGTTCTAGCATTGACTGCCGCATGAGGACGCACAATTTAAACAGCTAACATGTCTGAAATATACAGAGTCAAAACCAATTTAGCTTATTAAAAGAAACAAGTGAAGAAATTTAAAGAAAGGCAGAATACTAAAATATCCCTCCAGTGGGGAAAAATCCTAGGTTTTTTGCATACAGAGTAGACTTTAGTAGATTTTACTATGAATTTTTTCACATATCTATCGGCATTGTGTATAACAACCTGCAGCCAAATTTGGTTTATCATTGTTATATTAATCCTAATATGGACCGAGTTTCTACCATGTAAAAAGCATCCAGGGCCTTTGCTTTTCTACTTTTAACATCTTTAGTCTGTTCGGGGTAGAAAATTCCTGAATATGTCAAGTAAACATAACAAATAAAACTTACATATATTACTAAAGTTAAAGCCGATGTATGATAGTTCAATTTAAAACTTAAATTCACAGGTTTCATGTTATGAGAAAAACTTACTATCTTGAATATTTTACTTTCTCATCATGGAGTATTTGGAAAGTAGCAATGTTTAATGCTCTGAAAAATACTTTATATTTAAAAATATTTCAGTGCATTGTGAATTCTTTTTTTCGCACGTGGAGAACTAACTTCTAAACCAAAAGTAAATTGTGACTAAACATAGCACTAATTTAATCACTATATTATTCACAATCCAAAAAAAAACAAAACAATAAGGAATTCTGTACAGAAACGCAAATGCCGATAAGCAAAACAGAAGTTAACCACATGTTTCAGAGCTTCCAATGCCTAAAAACATATACCAGGAGGGCTAGCGAGCAGCCTCTTATCTATGGACGACAAAAAAGAAAAAGAAACAAGAGGATGAAGCTATATAATATATTTGGGATAAAAAGTAAATTGGATTTTGCAATAAATATATTCATAGAAAAAAGGTTTTTCGGGTGCCTTTGTCAATGCTTTGAATTTCAAAGCTCAAAGAAAATAAAAAAGAAAAGACCTCTTCAAGGACCCAAAAACTATTATCTCGCCATGACGAATCGCCACGAAGAAGGAATTTTAATGAGAGGCAGACCAGGATCCCCCCTCCTTCACCTTCCTCGAATTCATTGGCTGTAGGTATCATGGCTATCCTCTTAAAGTCAATTTAGTACAGACCGAATTCTAGTCCATAGTTACAGAAAATTTGAAAACCTGTAAAAAAGCTGTCAAGTGAAGAAGAATCGCTTATTGAAGCTCAATCAGCAAACATAACTATTATTTAGATGAATCTTAATGATAAAAGTCTGTTGCGAAAAAGCGAATTTCGGAAAATGGTAGAAATCCCAGAAAATGGTGTTGGATCGAGATGATATTTTGACAGGAATCACCATAGCACCATTACAATCACCATAGCCGAAAATCCCAGTTAGGAGAATTACAGTCCCCTATCTTGTGCAACAACAAAAATCACTTTTTCCCAAGAAATGCAGTGATTTGTCTCCTTTTCTTACGTTGCCACTAAATGGGTGCTGATACATCATAGAGATATGTCTAAGGATGCATAGGTAAGGAAATTGCTACATCTAGTGCCTTTTGTAATTAACAAAGAATAATTTTTCACAAAACAAGACGATATCTTCTGACAAGACAATGTAACACACACACATCATTTAAAAAATTGTCTATTTTAAAAGAAGGTCACGTGATACGTAATCAACTTCATTTTGAGTTCTTTCATACATTAAATAAAACAAAACAAGTTTTTTTAACTAAAAGTAAGGAGCAACACTAAAACTCAAAACAAACAGAAATTATTTTGTATATGAAGGGTTGTCCCCTACTTAATGCCTTGCTCTTTACGCTAAAACTGTTAGAACTTTTAAAAAGCTACCTATTCTAATTAAACGGCCCATATGTTTCAGTAGCCTTCTTAAAAAACTGGGACAAACAGTCAAAGTTTAGCGTAAAGAATAAGGTATTGAGGAGGGACAACCCTTCATATACGGAATAGTTTTTGTTCGTTTTGAGTTTTAATGTTGCTCCTTACTTTCAGGTAAAAAAAAACTTTTTTTTATTTAATTTCTGTTCTGTTTTCAAATAATGAAGGAAAATCTGGCTCACCCTTCATGAAATATAACCCCCCTCCCGTCAAGTTCCTTAAAAGACAGTTCCATCCTCGCTGAAATCCCCCCTCTCCTCCTCGTCCCTTGCGGACGATTCAGCCTGCAAAATCATCCTCAGCATACTTTAATTTGAAAAAGATTTTAATCTCTAATTGGTTTCTCGATCCCTCCAGAAATGCCCCCTTTCGCAGAAATTTTTTCCGGAAATTAAAACTCGTGGATAAGAGCCCCGGATATTTCCTTCGGAAAATCTCCGCGTGGAAAATTGATTTGACAAAGAGAATGTAAGACAATTAAAAAATTTCTCTTCTGATTTCTGTCAAATTCTCCCAGTGTCAAATTTTCTCTAGAATTTTCCCTTTCCAAGGAAGCTTGTATCAACAGAAATTCACCCCCAAACAAAACTTCCCTCTCCCCCCGAAAAATGTCTGCATACTTCCCAATAATAAATACTATGCGTAAATAATGGGCAATTTTCATAACTTAAAGGCCTCTCCCCACGGACTGTGGTGGATCATTTTATAGCTTTGGGAAATAAATGGGCATGGGAGAGGGGTAAGTTGCCCTCCAACTTTTGTTGTCATTTCAAAAGGGCACTAGAACTTTTAATTTTTAACAACAAAAACAAATCAACACGCGTCCATAATCTGTCTTACTGGCAAAAATAACGATATTCCACATTTTTGTATATAGGAGCTTGAAACTTCTACATTAGGGTCCTCAAGTACGCTGAATCTGATGTGTGATTGTTATCAAGATTCCTTGACTTTTAGGGGGTGTTCAAAAATCAGTTAAAACTTTTCAGGCTCATACCTTCTGACGGGTAGAACAGAACCTAATGAATCTTATATATTTGGAATTGGCATAATAAGCTGATTCTTTGCTATATCCAGGGTGATTGAGTTTGATTCTTTGCTGTTAATGGGATAAATCTTCTACATTACTTTGAGGTTATTTTCATATTGATTTCTACACTCTAAAGATTTTTAGCTAAGGAGAATTTTGAGAGACCTTCTCCAATTCTTAGTATAGGTCTTTTTCTCTGGATGTTTTTATCAGCGCCATCTTTTTTCCCATATTGACTAGCTCGCCATCTACATCGCATTTTTCATATACCACCATCTTTGTGGCTCTTCATATAGCACCGGTCTATAGTTGCCAAGTATCTGTCTTCCAAAAGTCCGCAGGTTAAGTACACTGAGTAGTTTATCGGCAATCACCGTCATTTATATTTTTAAAGGCAATCACGCTGCGATAGAGGTGGCGAGAGAAAGGTAAGCAGAAGGGGGGTGAGTGAGTTGGTAGCAAGAGCCGTGGTACCCGCCTGGCGTGCCCCTTAAATTGCGGGGACAAGGTAACCAGCCCTCAACACTTCCCTTACTTTTCTATTCATTATAACGTATCCAATGAAGCATTAGCCAGGTGAAATTATATCCCAAGATAATAGAAAAAGCGGATAATCAGGTGTGAATAATTCCCAAGCTGATTTTACATCGCCCTTGTGCTATTCAGTGAAGTGACGTCACCGCCGTTAGTCACATAGGTACTTTTTCGGTGAAATTATCGGGCAGTGTTGCCAGAGCATCGCGGCAAAGTGATTCGGACATCTTTTTTGCCCACCTTCCTTAAATTGCGGGGTAAGGGTTCAAAAATAGCCAGACGACATTTCGAGCTCAAAACACTCGGCGCAACTACTTGATTTGCGACTAAACAAATGAACCAACCACCATGTTCTGTTTGCAGTCAAAATGTAACCAAAAGCAGCGGCGGTGCAAAATGCACGAAATGCCATAAGTGGTGCCATCTTTGTTTGCCCTAACTGCAAGCCTGCGAATACAAGCTCACCTGCATCGGGAGCCAAAACCCGATCGAACCCAGTAGTAGCCCTAGTCCAAATCTACCGCCGAAAAACAACTCAACTCCGATCAGCACAAACAACGATATGCCAACAACATCCAGAGGCAACAACAAAATCTTGGATCGGAGCTTGGGACAGGGAAACGCCAGCTTACCTGAAGCGGTCGAGCTCAGCGCTGCAAATGACCTATGCAGCTACTGTCATCTACCGACAGAAAACTCCACGGCCATTTTCTGTGGTGGATACGAGCACGCGGGATGTAGACAATTAAACGCCGATCTATTCCTAACAATAAAGAGCCTAGATCCTGATTCGCGCCTTTTCAAATACGAATGCGAGAGCTGCAACAAAATAAACGTATCGTTCCTGCAGCTAAAACTGAGGGAAGCGCTCCAGTTAAATGCACCCAGTCCTTCGCTCCCAGCTCCTGTTCCAACGGAATGCACCATCCAAAGCTATGATACTACTGTTGATGTGACACTGAAGGCAGATAAGGAAAAACAACTTAGAGAAGGAAAACGGACAAATGTTGCGATCTTTGGTCTCCCGGAGTCAAAAGACACCTCTGACACAGACTTGGTGATCAACCTAACTACAGAGAATGATTTGGGAGCTCACCTGCAGCACGACGACATTCGTGAGGTCGTACGCGTGGGAAGTCAAATAAATGGCAGTAAGCCACGCGTCTTAGTAGTCAAACTGAAGGACTCAATCGACACAATCAAGAAGTGACAGAACATTCTCAGCGCAGCCCCAAATCTAAGAAAATCGACCAACGAACTTGCAAAAAACCAGGTCTACATAAACCCTGATCGAACACCAATGCAAAGGGCACAATTGGCACAACAGCGTCGAGTAAAGTCGAGCCAAGGTCAGCAAGCACAGCAACACTCTAACGTTACTGGAAGCATTAATCCCAGGTCCAACGGGAACCAGGTAATGAGACAACAAGCGAGACCATCAAATGGTCCCAGCCAACGACAGCCCCAAAATTGACGAGGAATAGGCCCTAGCCATACAAATGAATCCGAAAAAAAATAAAATGCCTCTATTTCAACGCTGACTCTCTCTTAAACAAAATGGAGGAAGCAAAGCAGGTTATCAAACTGGAAAATCCGGATATTGTGGCAATAGTAGAAGTTAAACCGAAAAACTACAGATACTTACCTACCGTCGCAGAGCTCAGTATCGAAGATTATTATCTGTATGAACAAAATCTGGAAGAGAATACAGGTAGAGGATAGTCTGCTATTGTCAAAAAGGCATCAACGTGCATCCAATATCGATGTCAACCGACACGATTGAGCCCAACGAAAGTCTGTGGATCTGCATTAAGTCTAAAATGACCAGCGACACTGTTCTTGGGATCTGTTATCGTAGCCCCAACAACACTAACACATCCGACGAAGCTCTGTTCTCGCAAATAGCAGCAATCGCTAAGAATACCACTCAAAAGCTTGCTATTATAGGAGATTTCAATTTCCCTAAGATAGACTGGAATAGGCGATACACCACGGAATCTACTGCAAGCTTGACGAGTAAATTCCTGGACGTTATTAACAAACACTTTCTAGAGCAGCTAATATCTGAGCCAACAAGGATGCGGGGATCTGATACACCAAGTATCTTCGATTTGCTACTGGTAAGCGATGGAGACATGGTATCAGATATTAAGCAGCTGTCACCAATCGGTAAATCGGATCACTCGGTAATTGTGATTAGCTTGGAAACGGAGGTTTTGAGGACACGTGTGGCACCGAAACGTAACTACTACAAGGGAGATTGCGTTGCTATGAGAAGAGAGCTTTCGGATGTAAACTGGATTGAAGAATTCAGGGGGTTGGAGTCTTTAGACACCATTTACACAAGGTTCACTACGATTGTAGCCTCAATGGAAGAACAATTTATTCCTATGCACAAGAAATACACCCGTGTTGCATTACCTAAAGCCAATATTGAACTGATTAAAGCAAAACAAAAAGCATGGAGAGACTACAAAAGCAATCGACAAAGTAACGACCGAGAGAAAACATTCAAGAGGCTCCGCAACAGGGTTCGGAAAGCAACAAGATGAGAAGGAAAGCTTAGAAAACGTAAATTAGCTTTCTCCTTGAAAGAAAACCCAAAAATTTTCTGGAAACACGAGAACAGGAAAAGGAAAAACAAAAGTGGAGTCTCGTCTCTTTACGATCCCGTGAAACAAAAGCTGGTACACGACCCAACGGACAAGGCAAATACTCTCAACAGCCAGTTCTCTTCTGTTCTTACTCAGGAAACTGAGAACGAAGACCAATTTAGCCGCGAGGAACCAATTCAGGGTCTAAGCGACTCGAAAAGACCGATAGAGATCAACCATAGCGATGTTCTAAAGAAACTCAGAGAACTTAACCCAAGCAAGTCCACAGGCCCAGACAATCTACATCCAAAACTGCTCAAAGAACTTGTAACGGTAATAACAGAGCCACTAGTCTACATTAACAGAAAGTCTCTTGAACTCGGTGAGCTTCCCGCTATTTGGAAAAAGCTATTGTCGTCCCAATGTCCAAAGGTGGGAAACGAGAAGACCCATTAAACTACAGACCGATAAGCCTCACTTGTATCACGTGTGAAGTACTTGAGTCTCTTGTTGCAGACCACACCCTAGAACACTTAAAACGAGAAAAAATACTTACCGAAAAGCAGTTTGGTTTTCTTAAGGAACGATCTGCAGAAATCAAACTGCTTTGTGCCACAGATGATTGGAAGAAAAACATCGACAAGGCGTTCCAGATTGATCTCATATACTTGGATCTCAAGAAAGCCTTTGACAAAGTTCCCCATAAGCGTCTCGTCCAGAAGCTCAGGAAATACGGTCTCTCCTCATCCGGGTCCTCATCCAGTCTTCTTCAATGGATTACGGACTTTTTAACTGTCAGAAAGCAAGTTGTGTGCGTAGAAGGTTGTCTCAGCAATACCGAAGAGGAAGTTCTTAGCAGAGTACCCAAGGGGTCAATCCTCGGCCATCTTCTGTTTAATCTCTAGATCAACGACCTAGTTGAGGGCATCGAATCTGACATCCTTCTCTACGCAGACGACACAAAGCTCTATCGTGTCATCTCGTCATGTGAAGACATTCACCACCTGCAGGCGGATCTCCAACGAATCGATGACTGGATGAAGAAGTGGATCATGGAAATCAATACCCAGAAAAGTCATATCCTCACTCTGGGTCCACAAAACTTTTCATCCTCATACTCTCTTGGTTCTGCGGCACTCACTCTTAGTAAAGAAGAAAGAGACCTAGGCATCTTAGTGGATTCTGAACTGAACTTCAGTAGCCACGATGAAGCTGCTGTCAAGAAGGCTTCCAAAGTTGCTGGTATGATCAGAAGAAACTTCTCGTGCGAGGACGACAAAATGCTTGCTACGCTCTATAAGTCCCTTGTCCGCCCGATTCTTGAGTATGGACATTGTTCTACAAGACCATACTACAACAAGGACATAGATGCTCTCGAAAATGTTCAGAGGAGGATAACTAAATTCTCTCCCAGGTTACGCTCCCTTCCCTACGATGAGCGGGAGATTCCATCGCCTATAGATTCCATCGTGGTGATCTTATTGAAATGTACAAGCTCTGCAATGGAGCCTATGATAACGTACCAGCCCAGAGAATCGTGCAGTTCAATAAAAATCATCTCCAAGGACATCAGTACAAAGTGAGTACGGAATGCTTTTACAAGGACATGGGCCGATCGACTTTCGGCAACCGAGTGGTTCAGCATTGGAACAACTTACCAGAAAGAGTAATCTGCTCCACAAACCTACTGACATTCAAGAAGGAAGTTGATGAATATTATTCAAGTGACTTTTTCTCCTTGTGCAAATTTAGAAGAAATGCAAATTAAGATTTTTGTTTTTGTAGAGGCTTAACGGCCTGCCATCAAATTTGCGAATATATTTATATTTTTTTATTACATTTTGATGTATCTATTGATATCAAAATTCCGTTTTTTGAAGTTTCGAACAATGAGGAACCATGATTCCTCATTGTTTTGATGAATAATGGTAAAAATCAGAAAGCAGTAGTTCAACCTTTTGCTTTTAATAAAGAGCGCTTTTAAACAAAATTCACTCGGTCTTAGCACTAGTAAGGCTAGATAAGATGTTAACTTACCAGCTTCCAACAGTTATCCCTAGATGTTTTGCAGCACTTGTTACAAAATATTCATAACTTTTCAAAATTGCTGGTTGACCACACTTGACTTCAATTTCAATATTTTTGTACAATTTATCAGGAATCTACGAAGATAATCATCCTGTTTTAAATAGGTTCATTAACACTAAATCATTTAATATACAAAAGACAAAATGAGCCACTCAGTCCACTGTGCAAGAGAGAAAGAGAAAGAGAGAGAGAGAGAGAGAGAGAGAGAGAGAGAGAGAGAGAGAGAGAAAGAGAGAGAGAGAGAATGAGAGAGAGGGGGGGAGAGAGAGGGGGAGAGAGAGAGATAGAGGAAGGAGAGAGAGGAAGGAGAGTGAGAGGAGCGGAGAGAGAGGGGGAGAGAGAGAGAGAGAACGAAAATTATACCATCATTCATAATGAAAAGAAAGTATTCAAGCATAGGTGTATACAGGCCTGGCCCATGAGAAAGTTGAAGATTTTTTTCATGAGAAGGATCACATTTGAAAAAAAAATGCAACTGTAGTCTTCTCTAAGTTTTTTTCAGGGGGAATTTCCTCAGAACAGCATTGCGGGGTAGCTTCCTTAGAACAAAAGTACAGAACACAAATGCATTTCCAAATGAGAATCTCCATCTTTATTATTATTCTTATACTTGCTTTTCCACCACTATTACATGTTAATTAACGTAAAATACTATCAATAAATAAAGGAACCCAAAAAAAAGTAGCAACAATGGTTTCAGCGCTGCCAAAAGTTCAGAGGGCCATACATAGGTACTTAAACATCTAATATAAATCGAATAGAAACTTCTCTGGGGACCAATTTGGACCAAAAACTCATTTTCAGACAACATTGGAGATGTAGTAGAAAATCATAAAATACAGCCTATGACAATTATCTGGGGGGAAAATATAAAAAGCAGAAGTTTTGCAAGCAAAGTAGGACAGAAACAAAAATAACAATGATGATTTGCGGATGCCTCTCCATAGTTAGAGTGGCAGGAATAATTAAGGAACAGATCACCCGGGAATCAGTATTTCACGGAAGAAGTGTGCTTTTATGAACAATTCAAGTTTTTGTGGATTTGTTTCACCGTGTTTTACTTAACTTTTCATTTTCGCATTTCAACTTTTCACTTATAAAAACACAAAATCACAGGCAAAATCACTTTAAAATACTAGCGAAAAGTGGATTCCGTGAAGCTCAAAATAATGATGTTCAAAAATTGAGGAGCATGAACATGTGTTGAGATGGTTAATGCCATCAGACATCATACCTCCACATAAGATAAGGCGTTTTAGGAGGGATTCCTACCATAAGATTTTTTGGAAGAGCCCAACCTCCCTAGAGAAGGATTTCAGACTTATCCTCGGAAGATACACTATTTTCTTCAAGATAAATTCAGATAGCCCCCCCCCCATCTATTTCCAAGGTTTGGACTGTTGTGCCCCAGTAAAACCTGATGACTGATAGCTTCTAAATGATGTTAAAACTCTTAGTGCTTAACAAAAAATCATAGAAAAATGGTTATACCTAAATAATAACTGAATTACAAGTGGTTAGAGTACTTACTTGCGTGCTAAAGCAGTTGATTTTATTTGATGAAGGGAAGAATCTCCTTATAGTTGTACCAATCTTCGACATCTGAAATTATTATTTCATCACTTCCGGTTCCAAAAATAAAACCAAATAACCTACCTGTTGCCAATATATTTTTAATTGCCGTTTTTAACCCTGTAAAGGTTTTAGAATTACAGTGCGTAATATGATTAGATGGCACTGTTGTCAAAACAATTCAAATTTTGATCTAAAGATAACTTGAGTCTGATTAGTCAGCATTTGAGTAATTTGATCTATTGACTTCATTGAAATGATTGGCAAAAGAAAAATTCAGGCCTGTTTTGTGCATGTTGAAGCAGAACAAGTCCATTTTTGTAATATTTTCGCAGTGCTGATATAGCTCAAACTCAATATTGTTTTAAAGATCGCAAATTTAGTTATAATTCAGCCCAGTTGTTTCAGTTGTGAAGAAGTTCTCTAAACACATATATGCTCTCCTTGCACAGCAAAACTATTTGACTTTAACTTGTTTTATGATATTGGAGCAGCGCTTATACTCATTAATGTTTCTTTTTATAATTTGCAATAGTTTGGTGGTACCAAAAAATAGGATTTCTAAAGCTTTTATAGAACTCAGACCTTAAAAGGAGCATCAAATCCCTTTAGAATCGAAGAAAACAAATAAAAGTTCTTTTTTCTACCTTGAGAAATACTATAAGAAAGAACAAATAACACTGTCTTCACTCTGAAAATAGACTTCTTAGGCCCGAGACACACTTGGCGTTTCTTACCGAGGGACTTTTTTTTACCGAGAGTTTCCTGGAGGTGTGTAGGATAGTATAACGACGTAAACATTGGGCGGTAAAAAAAAAAAAGAAACTCGGTAAAACAAACGTCGACGGCAGAAATGCAGACGTCCATTGTCAGTACAATAAACGAACGGCAAAATAAACGATCGTTTATTTTGACACCTACGTCGAGATAGTAGCCTACGAAACTAAATGAAAGCGAATACAATCGGTTTTTTTTTATACCGATGACGACAGCTGATGAAAGAATGTTTGCAGAGGGTATATCACACAAACACAAAAATAAATAAAAAAAAACAGTCACAAATGAATTTCCTTTCCTGGGAAGGAAAAAGGCAATTGTAAAAAAAGAAAAGCTAGATAATTTAATTAGGAAGTGCCGAAAAATTCATGAAAGGTTGAAGTGTCAGGGTAGTAGACAGGCCTATAGGAATGTCAATTTTAGTTTTTGGTGAGGTCTTTCAAGGAGGAAATGAGGATCTGTAAAGTCGAGCCAAAAACAAAAATCGAAAAGGTTAGTTAGCCAATGATATAGGGGCAGTTATAGTAGTTCTATCAGTGTAACCTTTTTATATAATAATCTGTCAGAACATAAAGCCAAAACTCTTCAAGAAAGTTTATTAAATCTTGAAGAGAACATTAGTGTAGTTACTTTAATCTAACCAATCCCTAAATCTTCAATCAATCTTTAAGGGATATGTACCTGGAAATTATCTCAAATGTCCAAAGAAATATATGTTCATAAAGCATTGTCCTAAAGTTGTGCATGTGAAAATGAAGATTGAATATACTACTATTACTACTAACAACTCAATGCGGCACCAAGCCACCTGAAACCAACACAGCGACGGACGCACGTCCTCCATCCCAATCTATTTGAAGTCACCTCCTTCTTTACATCCTCCCAAGGAGTTCCAGTTTCTCTGAAATTTGTCCTTGCCAAATCCTTCCACTCCATTAAGGACCCTAGATTGTTGGCTGACAAGAATGATCTTAGGTAATTTGTCATTCTTTATCTACAAAATACGTCCTAGTGCCCTTTACCTTTCTCTTATTATAGACCTTGAAAGTGGGACTGTGGGACTTTTTCGTACAGCTTACTGTATTAAATATGGTCAGCCAGTTGGGTACACAAAACAATCTGTAAACAATTTCTCCTGAAAATATCTAACAAATTCTTCTCTGTTTTTTGGAGCTCCCGCGCTTCAGGACCATACTTGACCTCTGTCATCACTGCAGCTTCTAATACTCCAATCTTGGTTTGCATACTTATCTTCCTATTCTTCCATACCTTCTCCAACTATCAAAATACACCCAGGGCCTTGGCTATTCTACTTGTAGTATCTTTACTGCAAATACTACCTTTGCTAACGATAGCTAGTAAAGATGGTGGGGTGGTGATGGTCAATTACCTAAGACTAAGTAATTGAAGCTGTCAACTTGACCGATCTTCTCGTTACTCAACATAACCTCTTTACTTTCAATTACTCGCCTCATAATCTTTAAAACTCGGGACAAAGATGTTTGATGACTCAGGCACTTCTCATTTATTAATCTAAGAGTGAAGACTTGGTCAATACATCATCTACCCTTCCTAAAACCACACTGTGCTTCTCTTAAAACTTCATATACAACATCTCTAAGCATAATAGTATTATCGTAATTTTTTTTCTACAGATATCAAGCTAATAACTCGATAATTACCAAACTTAATCTTGTCATTTTTCTTACAGAGGCGTTTAATTAGTTTCCCTAAAATCACTGGGTTCTCTTTAAAAAAAAAAAAAGGTTCTCTTCTTCTCTTTGAAAAAAAATTTTCATTTTCATCACAGTTTAGCATGTTTTCAAAATGTTCTGCCCATCTCTCTTGAACTCTGTCCTTGTCACAAAAGTTCGCCCTGTTCCTACCTCTAACTGGGACAGATTAGACTGACTGATCCCTTTCAATTCTTTAACATACCAGTACAATATTTTCAACATACTAGTGTAATATTTTTGAATATTATTACCAGGAATATAGACTATGCAAAAACAATACATAATATCCCATCATAAGAAGTTCCGAAAATGCATACATAATGAAGAAAGATGATTCAGCATATATGAATAATAGGAAAAAACTGGAAGGTTCTAGTTACAAGCACAGCCAAAGAGGGAGACAGATCTACTAGGCTACCCTAGCCTAGTTTGATCAGCATACAAATGAAGGTAGTAACCATTGATTTTTCTTCGCTTTGGCTACAAATGTAGGCAGTAAATTTATAAGGACCTTCTTGAATTGAAATCAAGTAGTTGTGGGCATTAAGCCATGGCAACAAGTACTAAATAATTTCTTATGTTTTAATATAGCTCACACTTTCTTTTAAAATCCCCTCCACCTCGAACTAATCATTGCATATGCATAGTTGTAACAGAATTTTCCGTAGCATACGCTTATGTTCCTTTTTTTAAATGGTTTCATTACATAACCCAGTGATTGCAATTTAGGCCTTTCGTAAGAAAAGCTTAATTAACATTATTGGTTGTCAGTTTTGAACTTGTTGTGTGTTCCTTCATGCTTTCAGTAAATTTCTTTTAAATGCGTTTTCAAGTTTAAGTTCATTCTATTTGGTTACAGTGCATTTTATCTCCTCTTCTGAATCAAACAGACTTTATTAGGTTTTCAGAATTGCTTCTAGTTTAATTGCCTCTTAGTCCCATAAATAAAATAAAATAATAACAAAATTATATTCTCATTGCATACAAAAAAAATAAAATTCCTTCAATTTTATGAGTTGCTTCAGGTTTCACTACAACCCAGCCCTCCTCCACTCTAATAAAACCAGGCTCATAGCACGAATATAAAAAACCAGCAAACTTTTGCATATAACCAAATGTTATGTTCAGGCATTAGGAGAAGGAGGCTCGG
The DNA here is from genome assembly GCF_032884065.1 of Artemia franciscana. Classification (NCBI taxonomy): domain Eukaryota; kingdom Metazoa; phylum Arthropoda; class Branchiopoda; order Anostraca; family Artemiidae; genus Artemia; species Artemia franciscana. Next base: position 35,658,139 of record NC_088869.1, on the reverse strand, counting down.
TGTACTAAAACTGGAAGCAAGGGTGGATTTTTTTTTTTAATTAATGAAGCAAAAGTTCTTTTACAACAGTGTTTAGTTCAAAAGAGAGGATGAACTAACTCTTTTTTAAGAAGAAACAAATAGTGATTCATTATTTGTTGTGCAATCAATTGATGATTGCAAATTAAAGGCTTCAAAGAGTCCAGACTGGGCCCAGAACAAAAAGCTTCTTCAGTCCCTCTTGTAAGCCCTGGATTTGCAACATACGAGCTTTATTTTACCTTTCTGCTCTAGCTAAGACCTTTAGCTCTTGCCAAATAAAGGATCGAGCTTTTACCAGGGACGTAGCTACAGTATTTTTAATGGGGGGACAAGAAGGGTACTATTGAAGTAGATGCTATTCAAGTGGCAGCAAATAAAAGTAACTATTTAACAAACACGCCACTTAGTGCATTTAAAAACATATACGCAATACATTATAAACAATAAACACACATTAAACAATCATTAATATAAGTGCTAGTGCTCAGATTTTACTAAAATTGTCAGCAATGAGCTGCTACAGAGGACAATAGTATAGCGTAAACAATCTTTTAGGTGGGCAAAGGTGAATGTCGCATACATCCGGCTTTTTTCAGCTAGATTCACCGCTAATGCTGCAGTAAATATCCTTCAAGACTACAGCATAAGTGAGTGGTTTCGCGTTACGTTTGAGTTGATTGGGAGGTCCGTAGGGGCTAGTAAAGCCAGATACTTTCTGGTTATTCGCCTTTGCCAGGAAAAGCCTGTCAATTTTTCAATTAAGTTCATTCACTTGTGAGAACACAGAAGCAGCAGCCGCACCACCAATAACAGGAATGTCACTTGGCGAATAGTTTACAAATGTTGGCATGACTCATTTCTCTTTAACCACTATTTACATAAATCTAAACCGTTACTATCTTCCTTTTGACATTTGATTAGTCTAGAGCTGATCGCAAGCTCACCGTGTAACACCTCTTTAGCTTTTAAAAGAGCGTCGTGGGTGAAAAAAACTCACTACCTTTCCGACAATTGTCTCGGCTCTCAATCCATCAAGCATCGATCTTGATAGAAAATTTAGTACCGAATTCAAAATGATCTTCTGTTCAGTTATACCTTCGAAATCAAAATTAATAAAAGCTCCAAAAAGACAAAAAAGTTCATACCTTTTGGTGGTACTGTAGACTTGCATCCAAGTCAGCCAAACAAAGCTATTAATAATTAGTTCAAATCAGTCCAAAAAACATAAGCAGTATCAAATTGCGTAAGAATAAAAAGTCACTTATTACTTTAATCTTTTACAGAGTCAGCAACAAAACTTTAACTCCACTCCAGAATCCTTATTCAGGGTCAAAACCTATTGGCAGGCAGCCAACCATGATCCAACACACAATTTTCCATGTTTTTTTCCCTATCGTGTTTTCTTTCCTCGATTTCCTCATACATACTTTCTAGTTTCTAAATTCAAAGAGGTGGGATGGGCATGCCCCAATTCCTGTGGGCACCCATGGTTCACTCCTAAAAGTCTCAATGATTTCTGCTCTGTTAAGGTTATAAAACGAAACGTTTAAAGTATATTATTTTGAGCAAAGACCAAATGACGTCTGGGTCTTTAGAAGACACAGGGGGCGTTAGCTTTGCTCCTATTTGCAGTAATTTCAATGCATTCAAGTTTGACGTGTCTCTCTGTGATCTGTTAATTTTAGGTCCCTTTCATCTATTGCCAGGGATTTATGTTCAAATTGCGCTTGAATGATATTTTCATTTCATTTTTTCTTGTCTTTATTTTAATCTAGCTGTTTACTTTTTTTAACTTCTTGTGGTGAAAGTTTTTTATTAAATAAATTTTTGTTGGGGATTCCTGCCCCTTTTCTTTTTTTTCAGATAAAAAACCTGTTTTCCTTTTCGTTATTAAATTTGCTTATAAATTTACCTATAGTTTAATTTTCAACTACAAGTCAAAGTACTGCTGCTAAGCAATGGTGTTCCAAAAAGTAAATTTTTGGGCTAAAATCTTTTTCTGTCTTCCTGGACTTGGCTACTGATGGTTAATGGTATTCAGAAAGTGTTTGATTTTGAAGATCTCATTTATAGGATTGGCCAGGGTTAATCTATGGTCCACCCCTACACAAAGTTCTTTGTACAGAAGAGGTAATTTTGTTTTTAGTCCGTTTTCAGAGTTTGTATACTTCATTCCTAGACTACCAAGCCTGTTTACAGAGTTTATGGATATATATTTTGTTGGAATGACCTTTGGGAGAACACAAGTGAGTTATTTTCTACAACCATACAAGATCATTTTCCCCGAGCCCAGGCAGGGTAGGAAAAGAGTTCACAATAAATACCGTCAATAGTATATCGACAGTGGGTCCATTTACTCTCTAAAGAGATAGCTAGATATATAAGTGGTTACACAGGTTGTGGCACCCTTGGTCCAGAGTTTCGACCTTTTGATTATCCGTTCACGTTACCATACCCTAACAGAGCCACCAACGGCGCTGGTGTTGCGTTGGAGAACAAATAGTGGTGCCAGCATTGGTTCCAGATGTAATAGTGGTACCAGCAGTGGTCCCACATTTTAACTGTGGTGGCAGCCAGTTAAGGAAAGTTATCAGGAAATATCAGTGATTATATGTAAAAAAAAAATTGAGAGAGAAAGATGGCATCAATTGAAATATTACAAAGACCTGAATGAGCCAAGTTGGAATATAATAAAATTTTATGAATCAATATATCACGCAACTAATTAGCTTGCGAAAATAATCAGCAAATTGAGACATAACAATTTATCACGAGATAGTACCGGAAGTCCAGTTGACCATTTGAAGAAATATTTTGATGTTAGCTGAATTTTGAAATAATATTGGTCAGATAATACAGATACGGAACGAAGAAATACGGAACGAACGGATTCAGAAAATGAATTGAGAGAATATAATGACGGAAGGAATCAAAGTCGACCAAGTAGCAGGAGCAGTGTGGAATCAAGATCCAGCAGGGAGTCACGAAAAAATAGTCATCTAGATATGACATGATATATATTAAATTTCATGAAGGAAGAAAGAATAACAAAGTAGAAAAAAAAGCCTGTAAAAAAAGTAGAGAAAAAGAAAGAAAGGGTGATATGGAGGCCTTTGAGAGAAAGCACCTAGGGTATATGAAAAAAATGCAGGATGAGATAGATCAAATTGAAAAAGATAGTCAAGCCTATGAAATATATCATCAGGCACATATGAACAAAAAAGATAGGCGAGAAAAAGATTTTCAAAAAGATTTTTGAAAAAGATAGGCAAGCTAATGAAATATATCACCAGGCTTGTATGAAAACCCTTACTAAAGCTTACAAAGCCCGTAAGGGAATGTCAATGAGTGAGAGATTATCAGACATTAAATGCTAAGACAGAAATATATACAACTTCTTTGACAAGGGGGGAAGGTGGACCGACCCACAAAACCAAAAGGCAGGCTAAGCCACCCTGTCAAAAAAACGAGATGCTTGATACTCCAGTTGAAAATGTGGATAATCCGGAAAAATGGGATGCAGAAGTAACTTTGCCACATATTATTGAGAATAAAATGCGTAAAATTGGTTTTTCGGAGAATTTTTAGGAAAACAGAAAACTTCAAAACACATGTATTCGTATTCGTATTCGTTTATTTAAATAGCTATCGTAGCACACAAAAATGAACGCTAAATTATGCTATTTTTACAATCGCAAAATTACAATTAACACTTGTTAAATGCTCTTACAAAATATGGTACAAAGGAGTTTGCGAATCTGTTCGTACGGCACTTGACTGGTTCTAGTTTGTTGTAATGCCTAGTATATCTGCTGATTGATGCGGATGGTGGAAGTATGGATCGGGATTTCTCGTTTGTTAATAGTGATTTCCCAAATTTCATTATCAGCTCATGTCTTCGGTCGAATAAGGTGGGCAAATTCAAGAGCTCAAGGGCACTTTCGTAGCTGCTGAACCTGGGTCCTAGTATTATTCTAGTAGCGCGTTTTTGGACATGTTCTAGTTCATCTGTCATGTAAGCTATGTTCTGAGTTTGGGGACCCCAAACAGGACAGCAATACTCGAGGAAAGGCCTGATGTAGGTTGTATACGCCAGAAGGAGCTGACGATCAGAGAAGCCTAACCTGCGCATACTTGTTAAACTCTGGATTGAATAGTGACCCTTGTGCACAATATTGTCTACATGCAGCTTAAACGAGCAGTCACTTGTAAATGTTACGCCTAGGATTGTTGCAGAGGAATTAATTGGAAACAGAGCATCTGGGATAGTGATATCTCGCTTGAGTGGATTATATGTAACAAATACGAGACATCAACAAGTACATACCAAAGTGAAACACTCATTATGCCAGATACAAATGAAAAGATATCTATTGCACGCACTTTTCCTCGTAAAGTTCAAGAAATGTTAGTGCAATAGGATAAACCAAATGTCGGAATCCAAAACCCATTCAACGAATATTTATTTAATACTACAGCAAAAGAAAAGAAAACTAAAAGGGAGAAAAGAAATATTAAACGCAAATACAATAAAGAGATACCGTCAAAGGTGGTGGACACACGAGTTAGGAGATATTGAATGTCAGGTTGGATTAGCTTGGGAAGGAATCTGAGATTAGTCTTATCAACTCTAAGGGAGACTTGGTCTCTTTTTTGGGGGGAGGGGCCCTTCGGGGAGCTATGAATGATGGATGGTTCATTCAACAGAAAATTGGTTGGCCGGTTATGACCCTGTTACCAAGATTTTGCCCCTCTGATCTAGAGTCCTTGGGGGATATTGTCTCCCAGTCACTTCATATTTCACATAAACCTTTGTTCAGTAGCCCTATTCTCAGTTTTAACTCTTCACTGAAATCAACAATTAATTCTTTTGAACAACATTTCTTGAGTTATGTATTCAAATTTCATCTTTAATTGGCATCAAAGAGTGGTCTTCACTCGACTATCCCAAGGGAGAGGACCCAGAAGAATTGATGCATGGTTTGTTGAGAATCCTACCTGATTTCTCTGTACCCCTATCGTTTTCAGAGGCCTATGTACTTTTGGTGATACATTATTTCAATTTATGCCAAGGGGTAATTTGCGTTTTAATTGAGATGTAGTGTTGTTTGCACTGATGGAGATTAAGAAGCTAGTTTAGACAATTTCTCTTGATGACTGGCATCATTGAACATGCCAGAGCCTAATTCTATGCTTATCTCAAAAGTAAATTCATAAGAACAGGAAAATTATTATTCAATCATGCTAAGCATGATTATTTTCTGCTAATCTTGTGGGCTTCAATTTTCAAAACCTCATGCGGATGCCCATAAAATCTAAACCATGGTTGTTCTGCAATGAAAATGGGTGGATAGCAACAGATCCAGACCCAAGCTGTGAACACAGTGGCACAGACACTGGTGAAAAAAGAAGTCAAATGAATATTGAAAACTTGAAGTTCAGTATATGTTTGTGAGGGTGGACCAGCAGGGCACATGGGTGGTCATTTATCTTATAGGGGGAGGTATTGGAGCTTCCAGTCCCTTTTCTTTCTTTTTTTTCAGATAAGTGACCTGTTTTCCTTTTTGTTATTAAATTTGCTTAGATTTGCCTATAATTTAATTTTCAATTACAAGTCAAAGTCCTGTTGATAAGCCAGTGGTGTTGTAATAAGTAAACTTTTGAGTTAAAATTTATTTCTGTCTTCCTCAGAAAGTGTTTCAAAAAATGTTTGATTTTGAAAGTCTCATTTATAGGATTGGCCAGGGTTAATCTATGGTCCACCCCTATACAAAGTTCTTTGTTCAGAAGTGGTGATTTTGTTTTTATTCCATTTTCAGAGTTTGTATGGTTTATTCCTAGAATGCAAAGTCTGTTTTCAGAGTTTATAGACATATATTTTGTTGGAATGACCTTCAGGAGAATACAAGTAAGTTATTTTCTACGGCTGTGTAAGATTATTTTCCCTGAACCCAGGCAGGGTAGTACAAAAATTCGCAAGAAATATCATCATTGATATATCAACAGGGGGGTCCGTTTACCCTCCAAAGAGATAGCTAAAGATATTACTGGTGACACAGGTTGTGGCACCCTTGGCCAGAGTTTGGCTCTTTTGATTGTTTGATCACGTTACCATACCCTAACAAAACTGCCAGCAATGCTGGTGTGGCGTTGGAGAACAAATAATGGTGCCAGTGTTGGTCCCAGATATAATAGTGATACCAGCAATGGTCCCATATTATAATACTTTGGTTTTGTCCTGTTTTTTTTTTCCTACGCCGCCGATGTCGGCTTATTCCTGGAAACTAGTAAGGTTCTAACCTGTACGGTTTTTACGGAAAGTGTGGACCTCAGAATTGCCACAGCACTTTACGTTGCTCAGGCAACGTAGGTCTAGTTTTGTTTGCATTTAATTCAGTGTTTTGATATTAGTCAAGACAGAAATATTTTAAAATGTTTTTTGTTTGTTTTTCTCCTTAATAACCAAGGCTTTGGCTTGTTTTTGGCATTTTGAACAGAATACTGCCATAATTTATATTGAAAGTTGTAAAATTGTACTTATGATTGATGGTACAGGGAATACTATTGTACATAGAGGCAGTCCAATATTTATGCGTTAGTTTGTGAATCCAAATGCAAGGAATTGGATGTTAATCGTTCAGGCATTTCAATGACAAATAAGAGAATCAGAGTTTCAATTAAATGCTGAAAATAAAATTTAAACAATTAAATGATTCCTGGAGCAGATCCCCCTCTACAAAATTTCCTGACCAAACAACAACCTTCTTGGCCCATCTAGTTATAGCATGAATATCATTATAAAAAGATCTAAGCCTTATTTTCTTTTTCAATGATTTCTTTTTTGATTGATTCAGGAAACCATATTCACTATATATCTGCCTTCTTATTCTTTAATGATTCCATTTCTGTCATATTTGCAGATGTAGATTTGCAGATGTGTATTCATTTCCACCTTTGAAAGTTTTAAAACAAGAGAAGCTGATGTTGAAATGAAAGATTTTAGGAAGCAAAAGCACTTTAAATATCAAGCAAAAAATTAACCTGAGCAAATGTGGCAAAACAGGAAGCATAGAACATTTTCAATTTCGCCATTAACTAGGCTCACATTTTTACTTGATGATAAGGTTTCAATGGCAGTATATCTGGAAAATTATTAATGTGAAACATGTTATGAAGTGTGCTGGACTGCTATCTTTCTTGTTTTCCTTATGTTAAAAATGCACATGGATTAATTGAAAAAAAAAATCTGCTGAAAATAAAGAGCAAATTTGACACTTAAAACAAGAAACAGTTTTAAAGCTACTAAATAAACAAATTATGTTTTTCTTTAATTATTGGGAGGGGCAACTGCTCATCCCCTTGCCCCCCCCAACAACGCCACTGGCCTTTATACTGTATAAATATGCATTGCCTCTATTAACCAACTTCACTTATTACATTCAGCAGTGAGGGCCTTCATTAGCTCTAGCCAATGAAAGCCCTTAGGTTTTAATAAGCATGGATAATCCTTATATCGCTCCAAGCTGCAATTTAAGGTAATTTAAGGTATTACCGTTATTTGTGGTATTGTTAGTGACATAGCCTAAATCCAAGTATATTCTATAATGAACGTTAACTAACCAAAGAGCATATTTCTTTTTTTGCTATCTGATTTACATGCTAAAATATAAACTTAGCACACTAGCTAGGGATAAAAAATTACTTCAAAGAATAAATTTTAATAATTTAAACAATGAAACTTAGAGAGATTCAGGAATTGACATATGAGCTGGATTGCTGAAGTGTTATTTGCCAAGCTTAATTATTTTCTTCAAAAGTGTCATATTGGTTAAGAGAGGATTTATCCTGGTCTGATCTATATAAAACCAAGACTGTAGTTGTTCATCCTTCTTCATTTAAGCCATGGACACGAGCTTCAAATTTACACAACCATTTTCAATAGGATTTGATAGTAATCCTACATGAAGACTAAAAAACTAAAATAATAAAAGAGTAACCTGTTGCAATTATAGTCCCAATCCCTTTTTCAAATATAATAGTCACTATCTGAGATTGCACTCTGCACCACCCCTTCATGGGGCTAGATGTAGCCCTAAATAATTTATTTATCTAATGCTCTTCATTGCTGCAATAATGATTGCATCTCTGTTAACCAGGCAATTTATCCTTTACCTGCTCTATAGCATAGCATCATTGTGAAGCAACGATAAAAATTAGATAAATACAATATTTAAAAGCAAAAAGGAAAACACAGATTAAAATAGAAGGAAACATGAAAATCTGATTAAGATAAACTTTCTTCATACTAAAAAGTAAGAATTCTATTATTATAGCATTTTCGTACATTTTTCATATAGCTTGTGGCTATAGGATATCTGACCTCATTAGCAGGGGTACAGTACATTTTCATTACACCAGGCATTTTTTTCGAAACAAAAGTGATTGAAGAATCAAGTGGTACTACTGCTACTACTAACAGCTCACTACAGCACCAAGCCACCTAAGCCCAACAGAGCTGTTTATGGTCTTTTTCTATTGTAATCTATTCTCAATCTCTCTCTTTACTTCCTACCAAGGAGTTGTAATTTCCTTTAAATCTTTCCTTACAACGTCTTTCCATCCTATTAAAGGAAAACCTGCCTTTTTTGCCCCTAGATGGATAACTGAAAAGAAAAATATTTGGCAATTTGTCATCCTTCATCTGAAAACATATCCAAGCCATCTCCAGATTTCTCTCATTATAGCCTTAGAAAGTGGGATAGAACCATATTTCTATACAGCTTGTTGTTTGAAATATAGTCAGTCAAACAGGCCCTTAAAAATATTTGTAGGCTAAACAATGTCTCTGGAAAACATCTAACAATTCCTCCTATGTCTTCTGGAGTGCCCATATTTTAGAACCATTTTTGACCACTGTCATCATTGTAGCTACCAATATTCTAATCTTGGTTTGCAGTTTTAACTTCCTATCCTTCTAAACTTTTTCAACTGAAAAAAAAAACACAATGGACCTTAGCTATTATACTTTTTACAGGAAAGGTTAGGAATAGCATCTCTCCAGAAGGAAACATGCTGAAAAAAAAGAGACATTAATAGATTGCTAATTTAAAGCTATTTCTCCTGGTTTTGTTTATATTTTTGACAATTAGTTCCCAGCCCCTCTTTATACAGCCATACACTATATACAAAACAAACACAAAATACAAATAGTGTAATTACACTCCTTATTTTATGCTCCTTTTGAACATAGTAATTGTTATCATGACAGTGGCCCTTCCCCCCTTCTGATGGATAGATATCAGGTTTAGTCTGAGAGGATAAAAAAGTACCATATTAAACAAGTTAAATAGCCAAGGCAAATAATAATAGAAGGAAACATCATAATCTGATTGGAAATTTATAGGCTACATATACAAGGGGGGGGGGGGCTTAGGCCACCAACCCTCAAGGTTTTTCTGGCATCCTAATTTGCATTCTGTTCTTTTTTTTACTCTTTTTTTTAAGTGAACTTGTCAATTTGATCAATTATTTGTAGCTCATTTACCCAATTAAGAACAAAAAGCAAAGCTTTCCTATGAATATAAAGAGCAAAGTTGAAACTTAAAATGAACAAAAATTATTTATTTTCAGCCAGTTCAGTATATATCTGCAATATTGGCAGAAAAATCTTTGATTGCTGCTATCTTTCCCCTATTTAAGAAAATGGAAACTCAGGTTGAAGATGAATAAGTTTTTCTTTGTGTTAGATGTTCAATAAACATTTGGTAACACCAAAGTTATAGCTATTTGTCTATTCACAATGACAGATTGAAAAGTAGGTTTTTAGCTAAAAGGTCAAAATGGATAAAAATAAAATCTGGACATGAGCATAGAATGGATAAGAGACGAAGATTGATGGCTGAAGGTCCAAGGGGATTAAGGGGTGCAAGGGGATTTCAGTATATATCAGCAATATTGGCAGAAGAATCTTTGATTGCTGCTATCTTCCTTATTTAAGAAAATGGAAACTCAGGTTGAAGATGAATCAGTTTTTCTTTGTGTTAGATGTTCAATAAACATTTGGTAACACCAAAGTTATAGCTATTTGTCTATTCACAATGACAGATTGAAAAGTAGGTTTGTAGCTAAAAGGTCAAAATGGATAAAAATAAAATCTGGACATGAGCATAGAAAGATAAGAGACAAAGATTAATGGCTGAAGGTCCAAGGGGATTAAGGGGTGCAAGGGGATTTCAGTATATATCAGCAATATTGGCAGAAGAATCTTTGATTGCTGCTATCTTCCTTATTTAAGAAAATGGAAACTCTGGTTGAAAATGAATCAGTTTTTCTTTGTGTTAGATGTTCAATAAACATTTGGTAATACCAAAGTTATAGCTATTTGTCTATTCACAATGACAGATTGAAAAGTAGGTTTGTAGCTAAAAGGTCAAAATGGATAAAAAGAAAATCTGGACATAAGCATAGAATGGATAAGAGACAAAGACTGATGGCTGAAGGTCCAAGGGGATTGAGGGGATGAAGGGGTGCAAGGGGGTTTCTGATATTTTGATAAAATATTGAAAAATAGCCAAAAATTGAAAGGGAAGTTTAGACTAATAATAAACTCTCTCCACCCTCAAAAAATCCTTAATTTCAGTTTTATGATTAACTAAATAGCAAATGGCCTAATAGGGCTTTTGTGTGAATAAATCTATCTACCTATTTATTTTAACTACATAGCTAATTTGGTTGAAATTAGATGAATGAAAGAGTTAAAAGCAATTTAGGCCAGGAACAGATCCATGGGGATGGAGGGGGTGGCCTCCCCCCAAGACACTTCTGGCACCCCTTCTCCTTTCTTTTTTTAAGTCTTTTTTAAAATTAACTTGTCAATTTGGTGCCCACCTCCAGTCACATTGGTGCCCTTGGTCTAGTGGCCCATACACCCAAGATTTTGCTCTTGATCTGTTAGAGATTCAGACATGAAACTGCTTGCACAGTTTACAAATCATTTTGTCATTAAATTATAAGATAAACCTCAATTCAGGAAAAATTAATCATATAAATAAAATTGCTTGCAAGGTCTTAATCTTCAGATTGTGTTTTTTTTTTTGGCAGATTTTTTTATACTCTTTCTTAAGAGCCCATTGATTTAGGGTATGGTTTCTTGGCATCAATGATGGGAGTATGATAAGGCAACTTAAAACATTAATTTATGTTAAGGAGGAATTTTTTAACTTCCCCTGCCCCTCCCTACTAAAAAAATCCTTAATTTTAGTTTTGTGACTAATTAAATAACAACTGGTCTAATAGGGCTTTTGTGTGATAAATCTATCTATTTATGTATTTTAACTGTATAGCTAATATGGTTGAAATTAGATAAATGAAAGACTAAAATACAATTCAGGTAAGTAATGGCATTGGGAGAGGTGAGGGGGTGTGCAACCCTCCTCATAAGACACTTCTGGCACCCTTATTCTGTTCTTTTTTTAATCTTTTTTAAAATAAACTTGTCAATTTGGTGCCCACTTGAGTCACAAAGGCACCCTTGGTTCAGTGCCCCCCCCCCAAAGATTTCTTCTAGATCTGTCTCTGTACATATCCAAACAATTTAGCTAGGAGAAAAGTGAATATATCAATTGATGCCTTTTTTTATGCTTTTTCAAACTCAATAATTTCTTCTGGACCAAGTTCCATCTTGAGTCCTTAAAGGGGCTCAAAACAATCCATAGTCACTAATACATTAAAAATGTGCTTGTAAAAAACTATTTAGTGAAAAAAAAATTGTCATTTGTAGCTGATTTAGGAATGGTAATTATTATTTATGTTAGTCTTAATAGGAAAATGTTATTTTGAAAAAAATTTGCAGAAATTTTGAAAAGAACCTGACACACCCTTAAAAAAAGGCATCAAATCAAAATAAAAAGAGGACTCTTGTTGAAAACCCTGAATAGGACCTTACAATTCTTACATTTAAATTTAACAACATGGAAAATCATATTTTTGCATGGGTAGCATAGTAATGGTGCATTCTCTTTTTTTTTCTTTGTTGATAAAAGGGCATGGCTACATGATAGAGATGTTTTACTGAAACATCATAGAGTTCTTTAAGGCCTTGTTTAAAAGCTGATTTTTATATCTAATTAGTTTTTAGCTAGTCTTAAGCTTTAGACATGGTAATAAATTGCTTTTTGGGGCCCAGCTAAAGTCTCAAAATGGAATTTGCTCCAGAAATGATTATTTAATTTGGAAAGAGCATTATTAAATAGCATCAAATGATGGAATCACCTACTCCTTAGCTAAATTATGTGAATTTGCATAAATTTACCATATGATTAATGTTAATATAGTGCATATTACAAAGTAAGAGTTTCATTGCTTTTTAGCCTAGGCCTATATTAGTTTTGGTAAAATTCTAGTTAATTGACTTCTTGCTATCTCAGAAAGGGTTTAGGTTAGGAAATTGAAACTATCAGGGATGAATCTATGGACTAAAGTATGTCCCAGGAAGGTATTTTGAAGCAACTGCCTCTACTCCTTCTTCCTCTAGAGGGCCCTGAACTTTGATGACCTTTAAAGATGTGTGTTATAAAATTGAAACCTTGCAAAATAGATCTTCTGCTTAATTGAAGTACATCCAAATTGTTTTCAGCTTCATAACTTTGCTCAATTCCATTTTATAAGGTTTTAAAGATATTGCCTTAAATTACCTTAAATTGCATTTGCCAGCGAGATAAGGTGGTAGTATTTTACCAGAATTTTACCTAAATTAAGAATTCCGTTATTTTTTATCATAGCCTACCCTATCTTTTTGTGTACACAGCTCTATATTGGACCATTAGGGGGAGGGGCAGCTTTATATCAGCCCCCGAGACGTACAGACTGAACGATTCATTATCCAATAAAAAAGTACAACCTAGGTTATAGTCTCACCTTTTCCTGAGAAATATTTATTAATTTACTTTAATTCAAAATTGAGATCGTCAGGCAACATTCGATCTTTTTGAAAATTCCGTAGCAGCTAGAACCAGTGTTGCAAGATCGGATGGAGATTATGCTTCCTTGAGCCTAAAATTATGCTTTTTTGGACAGATTTATGCTACGCTTCTATATTTTCCCAGGTTTCACAAAAAAGTTGATCAGTTAAGACAAGTCAAATTCTGTCTTATCTTAATAAAGTTTCTGAATAGAATATAATCTGATAATAATAGCCTAATAATTTATTCTTAACCCGCTAAGGGAACAAAAGCGGGGTATAAATAAAGGAGGCAAAGAAAAAGGTAAAATAGCATAGAAAATAAGTAAAAAGGCTTTTTTTGTCCAGGGGAAGGATCTTGGTTCACGTTTTTGTTCACGTTTTTCGTCTTTTTTGCAAGTCGTGTTTCTTCTCTAAGCAGTTGGTGGCATTTGAGAAACATAGTGTCTTGCATCATCATTAAAATTTTACTTCAGATACATTAAAAAAAGAAGGAAAAATGAGGTTCATATTCAATGATCTTCTTCATCTTCGCTTTCGGATTCGACTTCTTGACCAGGGGGTGGGGTGGCTACTTAGAGGTTCTCGGAATTGTGGAGCTTGATCTGATAGTCTGTAGGGACATATTTGTAGCAAACTGCATCTTTTGTTCTTAGTCGCGATTTTGTGACCAGCAAATAGTTCTTTCTTCAACCTATTCCGCTTTTTTGTCTTGACACCACTGATCCAAGAAAAAAATTCTTTCTGAGTCTGCGGTCGAAAGCAGTAGGGAGAGCAGCCTCTCGACGAGTTCTGCCAGATCTGGAAAAACTCTTTCGTCGGTGAAGTTTCTCATTTCGCGTATTTTTCTCCACATCAAGTCTGTTGTAATTTTGCTCATATCTATTTTTTCGGAGTCACTAAAAGCATATGGCAGCTTGTGCCACTGGGAGTCAGTGTCTGTGAGTTTTGGCATGAGACTTGGAAATCGGTCCACTACGACACCGTTATTTCGGTTCCCAAAGCCATTTTGGGATTTACAAACTGAAGGGACTTCGAAAAAAGATCACCGTGCAGGAATCGCTTGAGCGTCTGTATCGCTGCGGTAATGTAAAAACCTAAACACCTTTTTCGGAAAGTGCTCACGTCCTCAAGGGTTATTTTATCACTCTGCACCGATGTCAAAAGATATTGGGCACACTCATCTCCTAAAAAGACGTCTTCTAATGATCGGAAATGACTCGGGTTTGACGGATTGATCTTTGTAGAGTCTCTTAGAAACCTTTTTTGGATGAAGTTGCTACATAAAGTCTTGATGAACTTTTCACACTCAAACTGCAAATCTCCGATTAGAATCTTTGCCGATTGGAACAAGGCGTTGAAACAGTGGGAATCGTTGAGAGCATACTTAAGAAAAAGCAAATACGCTGTCGTGAACGAGTTTTTCATTTCTAACAAGATTTTGTTTGCAGCAACTTGGCGGTCTTCTGCTGAAGCTAGCACGAAAAACTGTTCAAGAGCACTCCACAGATCAAGAAGTCTCGCAATGCACTGGTGAGCAGTGTTGAACCAACACAGAATGCCCCAATATCATCACAGAAGTAACCCTGAGCCTACCTCTGGTTTGGAGAAAAAACAAATAAGATTACCATCTGAACAGAATTCCCTTAGAGAGGTGTTTTCATGGAAGGCAATGTAGCTCTCACCATAGGTTCGTTTCCAGAGACTATGTTCAGCTCATGAAAAGGTTTCCAATTTTATCTTTATTATCTCCTGTGATGTTGATGTTGTGCTGGGGCTCCACGTTTACCTTACCGAGGTATTGGTCAGCAGCAGGCTGACCATACACTCTGAGGACAAATTGCAGAATTTCAGATAGCCATTCACTCAGAGTAACACAAGTTTGAAGAACTGGCTGACAGTCATCCAGATATTGCCAAAACAGGGATGTTTCCCCAGTGCCACTGAGGATCCTTTGAGCTAGCCTTTGTCTTTGGGGAAAGACTTGCAATTAGTGAAGTATCTACCAAAAACTAGAATCTCTAACTGTAACTAGCCACCAGTGATAGATTTTGGTAGATTAGAAAGCAATATCTGATCAGCATAAGCTTTTTACAAAATCTTTTGGAATTTCAGCGATAGTTTGGTGTCTAGCCGGTGTGTAGTAGCTATCAACCAGTTCTTGAACCATGAACCATTGCCTATGGTTGAAAGGGCTAGGCCTAATTGTAGAGCAAAATTCTTTCACCGTTCACCACAAACAAAAACAACATGAAACCCCTCTAAATCTCAAAATTTCATCAAACAATCATCTTCATCAATCCAATTCAACCAATCACCACATTTCTTTAAATTTAAATATCTTGCGTGCGCTTTTCTTTGCCATTGACCATAGACCACAGGATCAGAACAAAAAAATACCAAATGGTTCGTAGTATGTCGCTGTGCAAAAATTTTACTTTATTTTGGTCGAAAAATTCGATAAACCATCTTTGGTGTTCGTTTTATTGATGTGACGTTATGAGTTGTTCTACATTGTCTTAGATTATGCTACAATTATGCTATCTTAAAGAGCATTATGCTTGGATGCTTTTGATTCCTAATTATTCTACGTTCCACATAATTATGCTACATATGGTAACACTGGTGGTGCCACGAATAAGGAATAAGTAATTTATAAGTATATAAGTAATAAGTAATAAGGAATAAGTAAATAAGTAATTATACCAAACCTAAACTGCAGTAAGAAGGTCGGCAGACGTTCTAAAGGGGAGAGGGCTTTGGCGAATTTCAAGAGATTTTTGGGTACCTTTTTTCAAAGGTATATCAAGCTCATAGCACAATAAGCAACACTGACTTATGAAGGCGGACGAGTTTAAAAATTAGACACGAGAGCAGAGCCTAGGCCACTTGTTTCAAAAATTGCCCCAAGATTACTAGGTAAGTGAAGACGAAAAATAAACCATAGTCACCATTTAATCAATATGGAATTGAAAAATCTACTTAGCTGCTTAAAATAAAAGCATTGTCTTCATTAATCTGGTTATTTGGATTGGAGCAGGGTTGAGTGGCATGACTCTTAAGATCAACTGGAGTTGACCCAGCTCTAGACGAGTACCTAGAGAAATGTGGGGAAAGTAAACAGGAAGGATGTGCAAAATTCTATTTTAGCTTCTTTTTGATACCTTGGAAAGGGGCTTTGTTAGGAAAGGAAACTTTCAGGGATGGGTATACAAACTAAAGTATGTTCAGGAAAGGTATTTTGAAGTAACTATCTCCACTCTTCCTTCCTCTAGAGGGCCCTGATCTTTGATGGGCTTTAAAAATCTGTGTTATTAAAGATAAACCTTGCGAAATAGATCTTCTGCTTAAATAAAGTAAAACAAAATAGTCCATTCACTGTCCATCTGGAGGACCCTGACCTTAGATAGGCTTTCAAAATTGGTAAATTTTTTGCAGTTTATATAATTGACTTACCAATAAAGTGAACATACCACTCAATGCTTTTTTTATATTCATTATGAATATAATAATCACTTTTACCACAAATATCCAATTTAAGCACTTTTTGATGTAACCTAAAATAACCCTATTATAAATAATTTTTGTACTGAGAAATTCTAGTTTCATTTTGTCAAAAACAACTCAAAAAAACAGTGCTGAGAAAATCTAGTATTATTTTGTTGAAAACAACTGATAACTCATATTTTAATTGAAAATTTTTCATTTTTAAGAGCTCAAAAAGTGCAAACTCAAAAATTTTCAGTAGAAGTGATTATTTATATATATATAAAAATAAGTTGTTTGTTTGTCTGTCTGTCTGTCGACTGACATCATGTTTGTGTGTTGACTGATGTCATTATAAGGATTGAGCTGTATATTGTCATGAAGTTGTTTGTCAACTGACGCCATGTTTGTCAGCTGATGAAATTACAGACCAGGAAACAAATGATGACTGGGACACCAGGACACAGGGAATATAAATGACAACCAGGAACAACAAAATGGTTTTTAACTTCACAAATTTGCTCAATTCCAATCTGTGAAGTTCTTAACATTCACAAATACATTTCCTAAATTTTGAAGAAAATCTATTGATATGGCTGAAAATTCCATTCAATTAACAGGAATGGATTTTTCAGAACTAAAACAAGAGAAAAAGAAACTGATAACTGAAAATTAATGTAAAATGTTGTTTTGTCAAAATTTCAATATGTATAGATTTGTCAAGTAGGGAAATTTCTAAGACTAAAAAACCAAAAGAAGGTTAACATGGAAGCTTGCCAATACCTTCCCAGAGTATGTTTTTGTACCTAGATACATTACTGAAAGTTTCATTTTCCTAACATAACCCCTTTCCAAGATATCTAGAAGTAGCTAAACTAGAATTTTACCATAAGCATATGTTGAAGCAGAAGTCGGCTGGCTCCCAACCTTTCTTGACTGAAGGGCTGTGAATAGAGATCAGCTCCACCTCTATAGACTATAAAACCCAGTACTGTATTCTTCACCTTTTACTGCTATTAATCCTTATTTTGTGACCATTAAGACCAGAGGACTGTTTAAAAAAGCCCTAAAATAATTCTGAAAACTAGTTCAAAACAATGGTAAATAGGTTACTTAGACTGCATATTTCAATTCTAGTTACACAATTTTGGAAATAATTCTGCTATACTTTGAGGCCATTTTCATGAGAATTAAAGCTGGATAAAATCCTTTATATTTATATATATATATATATATATATATATATATATATATATATATATATATATCTATATATATATATATATATATATATATATATATATATATATATATATATATATATATATACTAGCTGTTGGGGTGGCGCTTCGCGCCACCCCAACACCTAGTTGGTGGGGGCGCTTCGCGCCCCCCCCAAGCCCCCCCGCGCGCGTAAGTCGTTACGCGCCATAATAGTTACGCGCCATTGTAGTTGTGTCCCTATGTCCCACCTGTGAATATAGATAGATATATATATATGGTTTTAACTACGTAAAACTTGCGAATATACAACATTCTTTGCTGTCCCATTGTCTTTGCATATAAATAGATTGTCAGGTTTACCGACTCTTGAACATGCAACATATAATGGTTGATGGGAAAACAATCTGTATTCAGATCTATACCTCATGATTCTAATGATTGCCCTTGAGCTTTGTTGATGGTGATTGCTAATCGACCATTCCCTGTCCCGGTGTCCCGGTCGTCATTTACATCCCCCTGTTTCCCCCGGTGTCCCCGTTGTAGTTGTGTCCCTGTGTCCCGGTCGTCATTTATATTCCCTGTGTCCCGGGTCCCGGTCGTCATTTGTATCCCGGTGTCCCGGTCTGTATATACATTCGTTTTTTAGTTTTGTTTTTCTCCTTTATTTTTTTCCTTTTTTTTTCTTTTTTAGCTTATTTAGATTTTTAGATTTTTTAGTTTTTTTATTAGTTTTTAGTTTTTTTTTCTTTTTAGTTTTTTTGTCCCGGTCGTCATTTATATCCCCCTGTTTCCCCGGTGTCCCCCTTGTAGTTGTGTCCCTGTGTCCCGGTCGTCATTTATATTCCCTGTGTCCCGGTCGTCATTTGTATCCCGGTGTACCGGTCTGTATATACATTCGTTTTTTAGTTTTGTTTTTCTCCTTTATTTTTTTCCTTTTTTTTTCTTTTTTAGTTTATTTAGATTTTTAGATTTTTTAGTTTTTTTATTAGTTTTTAGTTTTTTTTTCTTTTTAGTTTTTTTGTAGTTTTTACCTTCTTTTTAGTTTTGTTAATTTTTTTTTTTACTTGTGTCCTGGTTGTCATTTATACTCCCTGTGTCCCGGTGCTTTGTTGATTGCTAATCGAACATTCCTTTTGTCCTGGTCGCTTTCTCTTTGAGTGTCGTCATTTATTTTTTTCTTTTTTAGTTCTTTTAGTTTTTACCTTTTTTAGTTTTTTTTAGTTTTTAGTTTTTTTAGTTTTTTACCTTTTTTTAGTTTTTTTAGTTTTTTTAGTTTTTTAGCTTTTTTATTTTTTTTATTAGTTTTTAGTTTTTTTGTAGTTTTTGCCTTTTTTTTAGTTTTTTTAGTTTTTTAGCTTTTTTATTAGTTTTTAGTTTTTTTTGCCTTTTTTTAGTTTTTTTAGTTTTTTAGCTTTTTTATTTTTTTTATTAGTTTTTAGTTTTTTTTGTAGTTTTTGCCTTTTTTTAGTTTTTTCAGTTTTGACGTCACCTGATCCAGTTTTTTCATACTCCCTGTGTCCCGGTGCTTTGTTGATTGCTAATCGAACATTCCTTTTGTCCTGGTCGCTTTCTCTTTGAGTGTCGTCATTTATTAGTTTTTTCCTTTTTTTTTTTAGTTTTTTATTGGTTTTTACCTTTATTTTAGCTTATTTTTCAGTTTTTTCCTTTTTTTTAGTTTTTTTTTATTTTTTATTTTTTTTAGTTTTTTACCTTTTTTTAGTTTTTTTAGTTTTTTTAGTTTTTTAGCTTTTTTACTTTTTTTATTAGTTTTTAGTTTTTTTTTGTAGTTTTTGCCTTTTTTTAGTTTTTTCAGTTTTTTTTTTAGTTTTTATTGGTTTTTACCTTTATAGTTTTTTTAGTTTTTTAGCTTTTTTATTTTTTTTATTAGTTTTTAGTTTTTTTTGTAGTTTTTGCCTTTTTTTAGTTTTTTCAGTTTTGACGTCACCTGATCCAGTTTTTTCAGGTGACGTCACCTGATCCATCCATCCATCCATCCACAGACAACTTATTTTTATATATATAGATATATATGTATATATATATATATATATATATATATATATATATATGAATATATATATATATATATATATATATATATATATATATATATATATATATATATATATATATATATATATATATATGAATATATATATATATATATATATATATATATATATATATATATATATATATATATATATATATATATATATATATATATATATATATATATATATATATATATATATATATGAATTTGTGTTTTTGCACTTGATTCTTTCAATTTATATGTATTTTTGCTTCTGTCCTCTTCTAATGCATCTCTTGTTGAACTTGATTAAAACTATTAGTTCAAGTCTGCCTTGAACAAGAGTGGAACTAGATTTTTGTTGAACAAATGGTAGTTTCCACAAGGGTAGGAGGTGAGCATGAGTTCAGACTGTTATTCTAGGGGAAAGCATAGAGAGGACAAGCACCCAGGAGGAAGCATAGTAATTATCTGTTAGCCAGTATACACTCAAGAATTTGGATCTATAAAATCAGACATTTACCAGTTTATTGCTGTTTATATGCAGAGACAATTAGCTTTGGTTTAGTGGAAAACTGCATTGTAGCTATATTTTCCTAAATATTTATTTGTAATTTTGGTTAGTTTACATATTGTATGCAACCCTGCTATACTTACCCCCCCCCCCGAAATTAAATATTATCTTATCTTATCCCAAGCATCTCAGTTGTTTCAACCCCATACCTGTGCATCCAAATTCATGAGTATATACTGGTAACAGATAAGTACTAGAACTAAAACAAGCTAAAGAGCAAATTACAAAAAAAAAAACTTCCCAAAAGAAAAAGAAACTAGACATATGTTGCCTGAGCAATGTGAAGTGTTGCAGCAACCTTTGTCCAGCTTTGCCAAATAAAGTGTTGCAAGAGCAATACTTTGGTTTTGTTTCTTTGCTATCAGTTAAACACTGAAGTTGTCAGCCTATCAAAGCTTTTAAAACTTTATCTTCAAAGAGGAATGCAATCAGTAATCACATGATCAAAGGCTATTCCTCAGCATTAAAAAAACAACAATAACAAAAGAATATCAAAATAAGGGACTAAATTGATTTTGCAGCCAGTTGAACTTTATCCTTTTCAATTGTAGACATTGTGATGGATCAAGACTTGGAACAATATCTTATATAATCTAGTTGGTATTGTAAAGCTATCCATAACTTTTCAGGATCAAAATACCATAGATGACACTCTATTAATTATTACAAAACTACCTTGTTGTTTTACGTTATTGTTTGTACCTGTTGGATAAACACTTAATACTAGGTTACAGTGAGTATGGGTAGGCTACATCAACTAGCAAATGTTACAAACCCCTCTTCACTAAAGATGATTGTAGCCTAGCAGACGGTTATTACTTACAAGTCCCCTACATGTCTTACCACTGGAACCAACTCAGTCTTATTATCAAATACACTGGAACAAATAATGGGTACACCAAATAGCAAAATTTGCAAACCAGTGTGTAGCCTACTACTGAAGTTGTCAACCCCTTGAAACTTTCAAACTAGTATATCTCATGAAGGAATTTTTGTACGAAAAAACGGAGAGCATATACTTTGATCAGCTCATCAAGAGCTATCGATTGCCATCGAATTTTTTTTTTTTTATCTAAGTTCAAAAGTTGATTTTTTTTTTTCATAGACCAACTTTCTAACATCACCACTTAGAAAGGAGTAAAGGATAAGCTCCAATTTCTTTATCAATGACAGAACTTTTCAAGTTTAATAGGTACATCTGATGACATTTCTCTACCTCAATCCCAAGTCCAAAAAAAAACAAATGATAAACCCAGCCAAAATCATGGCAGTATTTTCAGACCCATGGGAAAATGCTGCTGTTTTGCTTCTGTAATTTTTTTTTTATCACTCAAAGAAGATATATTGGCTATGGGGCCGGGTAACTACCGCATATATTTAACACTTATAGATTTTAGTCCATCTTCAATTTGAAAGTAGTGCCTGCCTGCTTGCCTGCTAGAACAGAACTTTCCACTTGAAAGCAGAAACATGGTTTGATGAAACGAAAGCTTGGCTGCACAACTTCAGATACTCCTCTCTGACATAGGCTATATAACTCCACTTCACTTTGCACACCATAGGCTCTGGCTTGTGGACAAGCAAAAACCATTGTTTTTGGCCCCAGGTAAGAGTTCTGCAGAGCTTTCCAAAATGTAATGTCATATTCATCAGTCTGGCCTGAGGTCCACTCTTTCCATAAAAACCGCACAGGTTGCAGTATTAAGGTTATTCCCTTACCAGTTTCCAGGAATAAGCTGAGATCGGCAGCATAGGAAAAAAAACGGGACAAAACCAAAGTGTTGCTCTTGCAACAAAATGATTCAATGTTTTAAAATTATCCTAATTACAATATCTGAGTTTTGTCAGTCATAGTTACATATTTTAAGTCGCACCTGGCTTTTCTGTCCTGTTAAATTTTAAGGGCTTATTTGTGTATTGAGATAATAGAGAGATGTAATAGGCAAAGCTCTAATGGTTGTCTGTTCTTCAGCTAGGAAGGTGTATTAGGCAGGTTCTCCCAATAATAATTTTAAGAGTTTCAAGGTATACCAATTCACAAAAATCAAGGGAGGCAATGATTTTACTTTTTTTTAAAATGAAGGCATAAAAAAGGTATTTTTCAATATTCATTGAATCTATTCCAACATAAAAATGAAGTATTTAGGGAGAAGGAGAGGGCAAGATGGTCCTTACTTTTGCCCAGTGTGTGGAAGTATGGATGAAAGTGTGGGTCATGTGATGTATGAGTGTTTAGAATTGAGTTAGGTGAGAGATGAAGTACATAGAAAGTCTGAGTTTGATGAGAATTGGCTAGTGAATTTAATGAAAGATCAATGTCTTGCAAGTATTAGAAATTTGGGATAGTTTTTTAGGCTGGCAATGGTGCACAAAAGTAGATTTCAGTAATTTGTGTTTCTCTTTGCACTATGTGATGGTTATGTTATGTTTATGTAATGACAGTTACTCAGAAGAGAATCTCCTGTTTGTTTTGTATTGCCATGGCCCTAGTGCTTTTAGTGCAGTAAAATTTGCTTACATATTTGTCTAATGACACAGTAACACTTTTGTTTCACTAATAAAGCTCAAATAGAACAGTTTTCTATTTCTCTTACTTTACTAGTTGTACCTATTGCTGCAACCAGAGCTGCTCCTTGGGTTGGTGGTACTTGGGGTAAAATCGATTACAGTACTATTGCCTCTGAATTCAAAAATAAGAAAAAAAGTCAAATCAAAGTGAAAATTTGATCTAAGTGTGTTTTCCCTCAGCCACAGACCCCCCAGCCATTGAACATTCCAATATAGACAGAACCCACCCATACAACCTAGCCAATATAAATAGAATTATTCTGATTGAAAATACATGTTCTAGATGATAACCTATAGCCCACTTTGTACATTCCCATTAGCTATATTTTACAATAATACTATGCCTAAGTGACCCCTTTCTTTGCTGCTTGAGCAGGGATTGCCATTCAAAATATTAGTATTTGTTGTTTGAATGAATATTTAGTGGTTAGCCACTTATGAACAAAGCATACAAACAAGTAAAACTAGTACCATTAGATTCCTTATTTTTTATTTGCAAACATCATTTATGCTTTTTTGACAATTCATCCTTCCCCCTGTTGGTCCCAAACACAACCCTAAATTATATTTCTTCAATAATTTAATTCATCCATTTGTCATAGGTTCTTTGTTCAAATCCATTTCTTTAGTCTTGACTAGATAAAATCTAGATTCACCTTAATGATTTGGAATGAAATATGGATAAAATATCATTTTAATTGATTTAATAAATGATTATAATGGAAGGAAACATGATAATTTGAACAATAGAAATGTGCTGCATATTATAAATTGACAATTTTATTCTTTTAGTGTTTTATGTATTCCAAGGGCTATTTCTATGACCACTAAGGGTAGGGGGGCTGTATTTTTTTGAAAATGACCGTGATGTTTGGAAAGAGCATAAAGTAAGGAATCTAATGGCGCTACTTTTATTTGTTTATCAAGATTACTTCAAAAGTGACTAATCACTAAATATTTATTGCTAGGCTATTGTAAAATATAGTACTAACATGTAAGGCAGGCTGCATATTTATCTGTTGCTAAGATGAAGCAATGCTATGCATCTTTAATTATGAGATAGCCTAAGTAAGTATTTATGATTGTTTTAAAGTGATTTTCAGAATTGTTGGTATTTGTACTGTGGCTGGACACTTAGGAGGGGAACATGCTAAATAAATACAAGTAGCACCACTAGATTCCTTCTTTGATGCTCTTTCCAGATATCATGGTTGCTTTTCTGACAATAAACCCTTCCCCCAATGGTCCCACTAATAGCCCTAGAAATATATAAAAAACTACAAGAAAACACTAAAACAAGTTCTATTGTTTAAGATGATTTTAAAGAAAATTTATGTTCACAATTGTATTATTCTCATTCAGACAAAATTAAGTTTCATCAAGTCTAGACTGCAGAAACCCCATTTCAACAAGGAACCTGTAATTTATCATTAGATTCATTTAAGAGAGAAGTCAATTATTTTGGCTATATCTGGGATCATCAGGGGTGTGGGGATTGTCTGAAAAGTGACCACAATGTTTGGGAAGAACATAAAATAAGAATCTTAATGACACAACTTTTCTTTATTTAATGTGTTTCCTTCAGAAGTGACCAACAACTATATACTTATAGAATTTGTTAGGTTTCCTCCAAATGGTCCTCTGGTCTTAACAACTAACTACTACTACTACTACTAATAACTCACTGCAGCACCAAGCCGCCTGAGGCCAACACAGCTACGCACGCTCCTCCTCCAACCTAATCTATTTAAAGCCTCCCTCTTTACAACCTCCCAGGAAGTTCCCATTTCCTTTAAATCTTTATTTATGACATCCTCCCAACCCAGACAAGGACGACCTGCTTTCCGTGTAGCCCCAGACGGTTGGCCAAAAAGGACAATCTTTGGTAATCTGTCATCCTTCATCCGTAGAACGTGGCCTAGCCATCTCAACCTTTCTTTCATTATAGCCCCAGAAAGCGGGATTGAACCACACTTTTCGTACAACCTACTGTTTGAAATACGGTCAGTCAGCCGGGTACCCAGAACAATCCGTAGGCAATTTCTCTGGAAAACATCTAGTAAATTTTCATCTGCTTTTTGGAGTGCCCATGCTTCAGAGCCATATTTGACCACTGTCATCACTGTAGCTTCCAATATTCTAATCTTGGTAGGCTTATCTTTCTATTCTTCCAAACTTTTTTTAACTGTGAAAAAACACCCTGAGCTTTAGCTATTCTACTTTTAACATCTTCACTGCTCCCACCATCCTTACTAATAATACTACCAAGGTAACTGAAGCTCCCAACCTGATCAATCTTTTCGTTACCTAATGTCACCTGTTCATCTTCACTTATTCCTAGCCTTTTTGACTTAGTCTTCTTAACATTAATTTTCAAGCCTATTTTAGCACCCTGAACTCGTAAAACCTCTAAAAATTCATTCATTTTGCTCACACTTTCATCTAATATGCTTAAATCATCAGCATAATCTAAGTCCAGGAGCGTTCTTTCTCCCCATTTGATTCCATGGTCTCCAATTGCCTTTCCTGTGCTCCTTAAGACGAAGTCCATCAAAATGATCCATATAAAAGAACACAACCCTGATTAACTCCTGATTTAATACAAAACCAGTTGCTAACCTCATTTCCTACCTTAACCGCAGCAGTATTATTCTCGTACATAGTGCAAATCACTTTAATGTATTTTTCTAAGACCTTTGTTAACGATGTTCTATCAACAGAATAGAAATCTTGCTCATATTCGATAAAACTAAGGACCAAAGGTGTTTGACAACGAAGGGACTTCTCAATTATTAACCTAAGAGTGAAAACATGGTCGACACATCCTCTACCTTTTCTAAAACCGCATAGTTCTTCCCTTAAAACTTTGTCTACAGCATGTCTCAGTCTAAAAAGTATCATATTACTCAGTAATTTGCTACCTACAGAGACCAGACTAATGCCTCGATAATTACGACACTCATTCTTGTCACCTTTCTTATACAGTGGTTTAATTAAGGTTTTCCTAAAATCATTGGGTACTTCCCCTTTTTCAAAAATCATGTTCATAATCTTCAGTAGCTTATTCCTAACCTC
The DNA here is from genome assembly GCF_032884065.1 of Artemia franciscana. Classification (NCBI taxonomy): domain Eukaryota; kingdom Metazoa; phylum Arthropoda; class Branchiopoda; order Anostraca; family Artemiidae; genus Artemia; species Artemia franciscana. The sequence goes on along the minus strand of NC_088869.1, from coordinate 35,632,198 downwards.
AGAGCCACCATATTTAAGGAACTCATTAATCATACTATCAGCACCTGGGGCCTTATTATTTTTTAATCCTTTTAGTACTGTCGCTAATTCTTCCTCACTAAACAAATCTTCCTTCACATCCAAGGTATCACAAACTTTTTCATTTTCTTCTATATCTTTTCCTGCAACTGTATCTCGGTTTAACACATTCTCAAAATGTTCCACCCATCTTTCTTTAACTTTTTCCTTATCACTAATTGTGGCCCCATTTCTATCTTTAACTGGGACTAGTCCGGATTGGCTTCTCCCTTTCAATTTATTAACATGCCAGTATAATATTTTACTATTATGCCGTCTAGCCGCATCTTCCAGATCCTCAGCAATTTTATCCATCGCCTCCACTTCACATCTCCTTAGTTCATATTTTAATGCTTTCTCCACTTTCTTTAACCTGTATTAGAATAGGCTATCGAGTTTAATTAATACAGATTTGTAAGCAGACATGGTAGTTCTTCCTAAAAGGGATAACAATGTTATTATTTTTCTATACCAGTATTTTTTTTTTTTTTTAGAATAGTAGAGAGTGCATTTTGAATGTAAAAATTTAAGAAATGGGAAATGTTCTAATAAAATACAGAGACAAAATAGAAAAAAAAAGAAATATGCTGTTTTTGTCCATTCGTTTTTTTTCCAAATATGATAATTGCTATTGTCACAATTGTGTAACACCCCTCCTCCTATTGCCTAGATATAGGCATAGGGGCAACCCTGAGTAATCACTGCTTCTGAAAAGAAAACACTGTAGGTGTAATAACAAAAGAGTGGTACCATTGAATTCTTATTCAAAATGTTCCAAATATAATGGGTGCTACCATAACAAACTATGTCTCCCTTATCCCCACTCCCTAATGAAGCAAGATATAGCCCTAGGCTATTTACAAACTAAAAGAAAACCCTATTATTATAAAATTCTTACTTTTTAAAATGCAGAAAGTTTCTATTCAGTAGATTTTCATGTTTCCTTCCATTTTGATTTTATGTTTAAATGATATACTTGTGAATGAATGATACTTTAATTACTGACAAACTTTCACAACATTAAACTCCCAAATTAATCTTTTGTCAGGTAAATTATAGAAACATATAACATTGTTGGTATATCATAAACATATAACAATGGTCCTGAACAGCCTGTCAGTTAAAATACTGACAAACTGATACATTATAGGATAAGAGTACAACTCTCATTTATTTGGGTTTTCCACAAAATGCTGCCACAAAGCTCTTTCTATAATGCTTGACTGTTGTATTGATAGTTTTTAGAACCAGAATTTTTGTGCTTTTGGTTGAGGTAAACAGGGCTTAGGTTGGCAATAAGGGGTGCAAGTAGATATTGAAAACGTTGGTTGAGGTGCAGATTATTCCTGAAGTTAGTGCAAATAGTAACACATTGGGGTGCCAATTTTGAATGGTGGAATTCTTTGAGGAGGAGAATGTAAGACACTTTGCCCTGACCATAATAATTTTCAGGGCTCTCTTCTGGATAATTTTTAGCCTATAGGACTGATCCACCAGAAGGCCAAAACGGAATACTAGGCAAGTATACTCAAGCAGTGGACAGATAAAAGATATGTAAAGGTAGATATGTGCTTTTGGGAATGAATATTTAGCAAATAGCTTAAGGGGGGTAATTGGCAGGAAAGAGACAGGCTTTGGAAGGTTATAACTACTGCACAACTGCATTTTGTTTCTATCCTTGAGCCATCTGTGTAAGCTTGGATGTAGTCCTGGTATTCTGCCAACTTTCCCAGAAATATGATTTTCGAAGAAGTAGCAGATGTTGCGGGTTTTGTTGAACTGTTACCAAAACATATTCTATTTGTGGTTACTGAAACTTCGCTACAGATATCAGGATATCAGCTATTTAGCAACTTGAAGCACCCAAATTGTTGAAGAGGAGTTGGTGTTTATTTAAGAGACATCATCCAGGTTAGTGTTGTAAATTCTTCTATGCTTGATATATCTTTGATTGAAAGTGTATGGCTTGACATCTCCATTGCTAATAACAAATTGTGTCTTGGGTGCGTCTATCAAAGTCCAAGTGCTCCTTCCCTTGAAGCTAGTGAATTGGCCCTCAAAACTGTTATTGATGAAATGGCATCTTCAATATCCCTTCCTAGCTCATCAGAGTTAATAATCATTGGAGATTTTAATTTTCCTGCAATTCGGTGGGTTGAAGGAACTGGACATTCTTCATCTAGTAGTAGAGACTCACCTTTTTTATCTTGCCTATCAAATAATTTTCTTCATCAGACTGTTGATAAGCTTACACACCATAGAGCTGATCAGAATCCCTCGCTGTTAGATTTCATCATATTGCATGATCCTGATTCCCTCATTCGAATAATTATTTACCGCCAATTTCTAGTAGCAACCACCTAGTTATTCTGTCTGTGTTGTCCCTAAATAGTCGTCCTCAAACTGAATTTCATCCTCAGACTGTCACCAATTATGAGGAAATACAGCAGGAACTTTCATCTGCAAACTGGTCAATGCTTATCACTGGTGACATAAATGAGTCTTGGTTAAATTTCAAAAACACTCTCCTTGCTCTTGAAAAGAAACACTCTAGGGTTATTTTTAGAAAACAACCTAAACACTTCCCTTCCTCACTGAGGAAGTTAAGAAGCTGATTAACCAGAAATCTAGAGCTTGGAAACAGTATATGAAGAAGAGGAATCAGGAGACTCTGTCAATTTACAAGGCAGCACAGAATTGTGTAACAGATTCTATAAAAAAACTGAAATCTGCTTATGAGAAAAAATTAGCTTCTGAAATCAAATTAAACCCAAAATCTTTCTGGAGACATGTCTCTGCTAAAAACACAAATCATCATATTATTCCTGACCTTGTTGACCACAGTTTACTAAACTCATCTTCAATAGATAAGGCTGATCTTCTAAATGGACAATTTGCTTAATGTCTTTTTTTTCTCGATCAAGCAAAGTAGCCAAAGAATTGATAGTTATGTGCAGTACAGACACTTTCTTTTGAAATTGCGTGTCTTTTGTCCATGATATTATGGGTGCAACACAAATTCATTCTGATATTTTTTATTTTTAATCAGAGGATCCTAGTCGAATGATGTCTGTTGCTGATCTACTTCAAAAGCGGTTAAAGATTTTGACGCAGTCTGGGGAGTTAGAAAGTGCTACAATCGAAGAACAGAAAAATACAGAAGGTGCTGTAAGAGTCATTTATCAAGAACAAGTTGAAAATCTGAGAAATTCAAGTCAGTACCCCCTTTTGAAAAGATCCAAGCATAATAATTACCTGCTTAATGGACTGCACCATCTTCCAGGAAGTTTTGAGGTACTATATATTTAGTTTATTAGTTTGAAAACTATTTAAATTTTAGAAAATTAAATATTGAAGAGATTTATAAAGGCATTGGCTAGATGAAGGTACATACTACTTGGGATGCTGTCCTGGATGTTACAAGCTATGGGGCGCTGAGATTCGTTGCCTTCATTGAAAGTTTTGTCTTGCCATTTCCTTATTTACCATAATTTCTGTTTGTTTAGAAATTCAAGTCTTATATACATTTCATTTGTTCTCTTTCAACTTTTAAATTCGCTCTTTACTTTTCAAATTAATTTAAGCTTGATTTTTGTCCCTTAATAAGTGTAAATTGTTGCAGTAACCTCTGGTAGAAGCTTCTTTCAATAGAAAGAAGTAATAATGTAGAAGCTCATGCATAAGTATGGACTGTAAGTTATGCTAGTTGCACATTGTTAACATATAAGGTTTTTATGGAAGGATTGATCGTATAAACTCTGGATTTGATTAGAAAATGGAAGTTCTGGTGCCCTTTTAAGAGTCAAAAGTAATCGGCGGGAGCTAGCCCCCCTCCCACACCCTATTTTCCTCAAATGCATCCAATCAAAATTTTGAGATAGCCATTTTGTTCAAAATAGACCAAAAGCCAAATAACTATGCCCCCTCGGTTGACAAAACCCCCCATAGCCTGGAGGTAAGGGTTTTAAGCTATGAAAACTGCCAATTGTTAACATATAAGGTTGCTATGGAAGGGGTGATCGTATAGACTTTGGAGGAGGCTCACTTGATTGGAAATCGAAAGCTCTAACTCCCTTTTTAAAAGTCAAAAGTGATCAGAGGTCAACCAGCCTCACACCTACACACACACCTTTTTTCTCCAAATGCATCCGATCAAAATTTTGAGATACCCATTTTGTTCAAAATAATCCAAAGGTCAAAAAGCTATGCCTCCTGGGTTAAAAAAACTCCCACAGCCCTGATGCAAGGTTTATATGTTTTACAAGTTGCCCCAGGGTAACATATAAAATTTATGGAAGGGGTGGCCGTATAAACTTTTGAGAAGGCTCATTGGATTGGAAATCAAAATTTCCAGTTCCCTTTTTAATAGTCAAAAGTAGTCAGAGGGCAACCATCGCCCCTTCCCCCAAAAACTTCTTTCCCCATATGCATCCAATAAAAATTATTTGATAGCCATTTTATTCAGAGTATTTCAAGGGCCAAATAACTATGCCTCAAGGTTTGACAAACCCACAACAGCCCCCAGAGCTAGGGCTGTAAGTTATGCAAGTTGTCCATTGTTAAAATATAAAGTTTTATGGAAAGGATGGTCCCATATACTTTGAAAAAGACCCATTCGAATAGAAATTGAAGATTCTAGCTCCTTCTTAAGAGTTAAAAGTGATTAGAGGGTAGCAAGGCCCTCCCAAGTGTATCTGATAAAAATTTCGAGATAATCATTTTGTTCAAAATAGTCAAAATGCCGAAAAACTATGCCTCCAAGGCTTACAATATACCCTACAGCCCTAAGGGAAAATGCTGTAAGTTCTACAAGTCACCCATTGTTAAGGTATAAGTTTTTTTTATGGAAGGGGCGTTTTATAATAATATCAAATAGCCATGCCTTCGGAGTTGACCCCCCCCCCTCTAGCCCCCGGGGCAAGGGTTATAAGTTATCTTATTGCTTGTTGTTAACAAATAAGGTTTTTATGGAAAGGGTGGCCGTATGAACTTTGGAGAGGAGCTCATTCGATTTGAAGTCATAACTTTCCATGCCAAATGAAAGATCTTAAGCCGAACTGGCCGGCCACAAACGAGACTGCATCCAGTCGAGAGAAAAGATGAAAAACTAAAATGACGCGGGTATTTCGCCTGTATATAAACGAGGCCTCTTCAGCACAGAAGAAACAAAGATAAAAAACTAAAATAAACTAAAAACAAATAAAACCGCCACCAATATTAATAAAATACAATTGTTGCAACTGATCCACGTAGGTCACAGAAGCCAATAGAGTTACTTCAATGAGAACACCAAAGTAGCTGAGTAAAAAAGTATAAAAATTGAAATGAAATTAATTGTTCTGTTGCAAAATAATCCTATTGTTAGCTATTATTGAAGCAATTCTTTTTGTCTAGTACGTAATCTCGTCCCCTGGTGATTTTGTAAAATCTTAATTCCCTTATTAGCTATTGGTTCATTTTTCAAAAGAATATTATAATTTGGGTTATTATTTAAATTTCCCGTATCTCTATTTATTAAAAGATTAAAAAACATATGTTTTTTTTTATTTCTATGGTCTCCCTTACCTACTGAGAAAAACCTCTATCATTAGAAATAGCCGTGGCCTCATCAAATTTTAAAAAATGTTCAGGATGAAAGAAAATATGTTCTGCCAAAGCCGAAACAAAAGTTTCAGGAGGCTTTCTGAATTGTAGAGTTTCTTCTATTGAGTTGTGATGCTCAATAGATCTTTCTAAAAATTATTGGTGAGTTCTACCAACATAAAACTTCCCACAAGAACAAGGAATCTTATACACTCCACTTACTAAATTTCCTTAGGTTAAATCCTTCCCAGAGTTAAGGAAACTACCTATTGGTCTCATCAATTGGAAACATGCATCAATGTTATATTTACGCAAAATTCGTTTAAGCTTCTCTCCCTAACCAGGTACATATAGTAAAGAAATGAAACTTTTAGACTCATTTAATTCTGAAGACTGCAGAACTCCAATTACCCTACTATTATGTTTAATATGTCTATTTTCTATTATTTTATCAATGAATTTAATTGGGTAACTATTCCAAATAAAATATTCTTCAATACAATAATTCAGATCCAGAAATTCCTGGGAACAAATTCTGAAAGCTCTATCCACTAGCGAAATCACAGCCCCTCGTTTCATCGAAACAGGGTTTAATAATCTATTTTATTATATTATCTATTTTATAATTTAAATAGTCTATCATTTGTTTGTTTGTATTCATATCTATCATTTGGTAGTTTTATTTGTTCTTAGTTTAGTTTCTTCTGTGCTGAAAACCGCCTCCATACATACAGGCGAAATATCCTTGTCGTTTTAGCTTTTCATCCTTTTTCTCTACTGGCCTCAGTCTTGTCTGTTGTTTTTCATTGAGTTTTTCTCTCTTTGTTGTTTTATACTTCCCAATCCCTTTTTAGGAGTCAAAAGTGATCGGAGGGCAGCCACCCCCTCACGCCCTTTTTCCCCAAATGTATCTGATCAAAATTTTTAAATATCCATTTTGTTCAAAATTTTTAAATATCCATTTTGTTCAAAATAGTTCGAAGGTCAAATAACTGTGTTAATTGAGTATTAATTAAAATAAGTATTAATTGTTTGTGTAGATATTGGTTTGTATCTTATATTTTGTTGTTGTTGTTTTTAGTTTTAGATCTTATAGATTATTTTATCTCGGCTATTTTAATTAGTTTCTTCAATATTTAGCACTGAAAATGCCTAATTTTATATAGGCGAAATATTAGTCGTTTAGTTCGTATTTTCCTTTCTTTGTACTGGCCATAGACTCGTTGTTTTCTTCTTCACTTTGAAATTTTTCTCTCTTCATTTTATCTTTGCTGGAACCTAGTAAAGAACGAACATCAAGCATAATGTCATAAACGCAAAAGATACCAAAAAATGCAGTTTTTTAAAGTCGAGATTGGAGGCTCTAAACCTCCTTTTAAGGGGGTTTAGACCTTAAAATCGATTGGCTATTTTAGAATTTCCACTCACAGGAATTTGAACCTTCTTAAAATACATACTTACAAAAAAAATCAGTTTTTTAATGAAGTATCCTATCTTATTTTTATCCAATCACATTTTACTCTTAAAAAGCGCCCTAGAAGTTTTGATATTCAATCGAGTAAGCCCTCTCCCAAGTTTTTAAGACCACCCCTTGTATGTTTTATTCCCTGCCAGGAATAAAAAGTGAACACAGAGGTCTCATCGTTCAAGTGCACCAAAATAGGCGCATTTTGATACTAGTCATAAACTGTCAGATAGATGATGAAAAGAGTTGACTGCGATTATTTCCTGCTGCAATACCTTAAGTGTCTGGGTCCAATTAAAGCTGTTTCACACATCATAAGCACCTGGGTTCAAAGAAAGCTCATTTGAGTAAAAAAAATGTTTATTTGCTGTTTTTCTCAAAAAATTCCCTAAGGAAATCTATGCTTCTTTTCTGGTAAAAGGATATGGCATTAGACTTTACAGTCCCTACCGGCGGTGCTGATCTCAGTTTCTTGGCCCTTCATCCAGGAAGTGCAATGGGGGTTGGGGGCCAACCATCCTGTGCTTTTGCACACCCTTCCTGTTTACCTTCCCCAGATTTCTTCAGGTACCCATTTAGAGCTGGGTCGACTCTGGCTAAGCCCACAGAGTCCCACCACTGACCCCCGTCCCAAACTGAACAATTGGGTGCACCGAGATTCGAACCCGCGTCCTCTCAGACGAAGGATCCTGAATCCATCGCACCAATCCACTCGGCCAGGACGGGGCCAGGACGGCTTCTTTTCTGGGAATATTTTCTTTGTATCCCTGTGCTGTATGCATTCGTTACTAGTGCAGAACAAGTGAAAATAGCACTGCAAAAAAAGTCTTTTGACTTTGTATTCTTTTTTTTTTCAGTGCCTCGATGCCAGCATACCATGGTTGTGTTACTGGATATTGCACAGTCTAGAACTGCTCGAAGTTGATATTTCCGTGGAAGATTCAATTGCTGTTGTCAGGCTTTTGAATAGGTTTCATTTTTTTTTAATTATGCTAATTTTGTATGTTATTTTATGCTATTATTTTTAAGTCAAATTCATAACGGAACGTTTGTTTGTTTGTTTAGTTGAGGCTGTTTTAGGTGGATTATAGTCAAAATTGAAAAGACTGTTTTTATGTTACGAAATTTCAAGTTATCCTATAAATTTTTTTTTTTTTTCAGTGCCTCGATGCCAGCATACCATGGTTGTGTTACTGGATATTGCACAGTCTAGAACTGCTCGAAGTTGATATTTCCGTGGAAGATTCAATTGCTGTTGTCAGGCTTTTGAATAGGTTTCATTTTTTTTTAATTATGCTAATTTTGTATGTTATTTTATGCTATTATTTTTAAGTCAAATTCATAACGGAACGTTTGTTTGTTTGTTTAGTTGAGGCTGTTTTAGGTGGATTATAGTCAAAATTGAAAAGACTGTTTTTATGTTACGAAATTTCTAGTTATCCTATAAAAATTTTTATAATTAAAATATTCCACTATAAGTGGATTATAGTCAAAATTGAAAAGACTGTTTTTATGTTACGAAATTTCAAGTTATCCTATAAAAATTTTTATAATTCCAAAAAATCTTGGCTCAAAGTTTTTTGAAGGCTTGTGATTTGGATTGGGTTTTTGGTGCTTCAAACATTCACCATTCCAGTTAATAAATTTCAAATATTAATTTTTTGTTGCTGCAATTATGCATTTGGCTCTCTTTCGAAGCCGGAAAAATTTATCAAGTATACACATCAGCCATATATTATTTCTTGCAATGATCGGGCTAGGATTTACTTGGTTGGATTCAGCTTTTCTTACATGGTGATGTCAATTAGTCCAGGAATGAAAAAAATTGCTCCAATTACTTTGATTTTTCAACGGCTGTTTCCGAACATTATTATTGTTTTCCATTTAAAAGGTCTAAATTTGACCCTCGAGACTTTAGTCTGAGTGTATTATGTTTTGTAAAAATAAATCCATTATGAAACTACATTAAGGAAAACTTAAAAATAGAAGATTCGAGAAATTCATTTTTCAATGAATAGAGATGTATTTACGATTAATTTATACTTTGTTGTTGGGAAAACTTAAACTTTTCTTTTCAAACTAAGCTCTATTTTGAATGCTAGGCTGGGCTCCGTAATCTCTTATAGCAAAATATAACTTTATTTTACGGTCTTTTTTTTTTTGCTTTTGTTTGAAGTGTTGAAGTTCTTTACTTACTCCCTAAATATTAGCATAGTTTTAATTCTTTTTAGATACATTGACAAATCATTAATCCTGCTGCATATCATGAGATGCTTACGAAACACTATAAAAAGTTATTACGAATAACTATAAAAAGATGGGAACTTTGAGAAAGTTAACTGAATGCTACAACCAATATATACGTAAGTAGTAATACTAAGATTGTACATTCGTTTGTTTCCAAACTTGCCACTAGCCTGAGACAAAAAAAATGCTACTAAATCCGTCAATATCGGAAAAATATAAAAATAAGAAAATGCACGACGTAACTTGAGTTGCGTCACCGTTTGAGTTTTTCGAATGTAAAATATTTGCTTTTACTTTTTAGGCCAAGAGGTATTGTGAAACACTACAATATCCAAAATAAGGCATACATGACGGCGAAAAAAAGAATATTCAAAAATGACTAACAATTTTACTGAGTCCAATTAATGCGGCGGCTCAACCAGACGCAAACGCCTAAATTTCTGTTTCTTTTTTAAGATGCCGTGATTGTTCTGAAATGGTGATGGCTAGAATTTGATGTCTAGCTAAGCACAAACTAAGCTTTAAGAAAAGAAAATTCCTATGGAAAGAGAATGAAAATTTCTCTAAGGTAGAATTGGTAATTTTTTTTACAGTAAATTGAATCTTTGCTGTACCGTCTACTTCTTTTTCTTTTCAGTCTTCAATCTTCTGATGGTGGGTTTGGTGGAGGGCACTGTCAGCTTCCTCATCTAGCTGCTACCTATGCCGCAGTATGTGCATTATGCATAATCGGAACAGAAGATGCGTATTCTTCTATTAACAGGTAAGATTCTTGATTCTTAGCTGCATTAAATTTGTTTAGTAGGAAGGGATATAAAGACATTGTTTCTAACCTGAAATGATCTAATGCTATATGCTGGAATAAGTTAAGAATGTTTCACTGGTATATTAGAGCTTTTGCAAGTCAGAAGGAACTATTTGTCTCCTGAAGCGAAAAGCTTTGTGGTGAACGCTAATTTTGCATATTAAAGAAATAAAATAAAGATGAAAATAGACTGGCTCACAGAAGACTGTGGAACAAATAGCAGAAATCATAAATATAAGCCCATTTTGAGTAGACCAATCGATAGACCTCTTCAAGCTCTTTCAAACCATATTCTTAACTCATTTATTGTAAGGTGTCCCATTCCTAGTCACTTTGTCTCGGTTATCTCGAATTTAATCGAGTCTTATTGATCAATATTATTGATTGCAATATTGATAAGCGTGCTGTCCCTGGATATTGTGAAGAACCAAAGGTTATAGACGAAAAAAAAGTACACGTGGAACGTTTACTTGTATTTGCCACCTAATAAAGTCATAGCTTCGGCCAAGTTAGGAAAGTGGTAAGAATATCTGAGAAAAACCAAATTTTTCTCTTTATAGATAAAGTCACTACTCGGAATAGACCAAATATCGCTGTTTTGGGTTAAATTCCGTGAAATCGGTTAGTGAAGTTAAATTCCGTTTCTTCACAGTTTATGCTTACTTTACTGCTCCTGTTTGGCAAGTTTGGATCGTTTCTAGTACTGTTACTTATCTGGGCCTTCTGATTGCATCAAGCCTTAAATTGACTCGTTTCGCTCTTGTTCAGCATTTTGCAAAAAAAAACCCAGTAGTTATAGATTCCATGTTGAGAGTAACTTGTTGTTTAACCGTTTTTTTTTTTTACTTGCGCACCTTTATAGTGTTTTTGTTACCCGGCACATTCTGTCGTTATCTCCCTTATGGCCAATATTCTCGGAAGGGGATAACAGAGTTCTTCGTTCTTAAAGTGCTATTCTAATCTTCCACTTTAGGCCAGAAATTCCAGAGAAAGCAGCATATAGAGGTACAGATACCCCTGTCATTGAAAAACGTAACAGATTTTGGAGTTCGCTTGATCTGAACCATGATTTTTACGTGTTAACATCACTCTTTACGTATGGTTTTTTGAAAGTGTAAAAATCTTCTTTTTTGACGGTATGATAATCTTCTTTTTTGAAAGTGTAATAAAAATTTTTGTTTTTGTGAATATGGTGTTATATTTCATTGTGTTTTCTTTTCTTTTTTCCTTATTTACTATTACTCCGTTTGTTAACTGTTGTTTAAGAATGGGAAATAAATCTGTTTCATTCATTCATTACTGGTTCTTTGTGCCTAGTCTATTGCTTTTACCCCAGTGTAAAATGAAACAGCTAGTGCCAAATGTGAAGAGGAGCTCTATGGGATAATAAAGTAATTGTCAGAATTGAAAGTTTTATTTAAATAGATATAGCACAAATTTTACATATCACCCTGCAACAAGGCAGACAGAGAGGTCGAACTCTGTGTGTTTTCTTTTTTTACAAGAAAGAAACAACAACAAAAATACAAACATTTCGAAAAGAAAGGGGGGGGGGGTAACTGGATAAGAAACTAAATGAAGATAGGGATAATAATGACCAAAAACTTTCAAAATATTAAAATAGCCCGCTACTGTATGCTGAAAGCGCCATCTTCAATAAATTCTTTCAAATGTGATCCAGTTCAAGCTCCAAAAATTGTAGGGAGGTATGTGGACTATCATCAAGTCCTTTCACCTCTTTGACTCCTTCATCGGAAAAGCTAGCCACTGGAAGCACTATTCTCCTCCAGTCAGCAAACAATCAGTAGACGCTGTGGGAAGTGCGGGTACCTGAGCTACCTATCCCCAGCAGTTTAAGACCACTAGCCCGGCCGAATACTTCCTACTCACTCCCGCTCTCTTCTGCACAATCAAAATCCATAAATAAATCATCTCCTTTTAAATTGACTTCTTCATTCTTTAATAATCACTATACAATGTTCCTCTTCTTTAAGATATCAATAGATGCCTTAAATATCTTACGATCAATCCCAGGACAGGTTAGGATTCATGATAGCTGTATAAGTATTTGGAATATTTCGTGAATTGAGGTCAGAGGAAGTACTAGGGATTAACACGGAAGCCTTTGCTGCTAGAGAATCAGCCATATCATTATATTTGATGCCTTTATGACTTGGAACATGTTGCAAATAAATTTGATTGCCTTTAGTCTTAAGATTAAGAAGCTATCTTCTAATATTATATAAATCCTTGTCATTGGCAATTGGCAATCAGCAAAAAATGCTGATTTGGAGTCAGAGAGACAGAGTATATTTTCAGATTCTATGTTATATTTTAAAGTGCATCCAAGGCCAGGCGAATGACACATAACTCAGCAGACAAAATAGAAGATCCCAATGGAAGAGGAGAATAGAGGTTCAAGATCAGGGATGGGATACATGCTCCTGCTCCAGCTCTCTCCCTCTGGACAGATCCTTCTGTATATATTTTTCTATGATTAGGGTACGCCTTTGAGATCTGTTCAGCCAAAATAGTCTGGATCTCATAGTTAGGAATCAGGTTTTTATTAATTAAAATAAGCTCTACTTGACAACCTGGTGGACTTATTTCCCACGGAGGGGACTCCGTGGGAATGTGATCAGCGATGGTGATTTGCTTTTGAATTCAGATAATAAATGTTCAGAGAGCTATTAACAAGTGATCAAGCGTAAATCGGAGATCTACTTCATGGGACATGCTGCAGATGAGGAATTGCTTGAGAGATTGGAGATTGCCTTCTTTAACTTATCTTTTAAATTGAAATAACTTCTGATGTTGGAATGTGATGGTCCAAGTTGTGAGAAAAAGGTAGCTGTGCTCATAAGCAAAGCGATGTAAGTATAAATTAAAGCTGATCTCTTACATGGACTTGTGTAAATGAAGTTTATCTATAACCCTTTCTTTTCAAAGTTTCTGGCCAGATTGTTACTGATTTGGTGATCCGCACATTTATTACTTATCCAGTATATGGTTGTCTAGAATCAAGGATTATGAAAAAACCCAGACAGAATTAGGCTTGCCTGGACATGCTTTTCTAGAGGACGTTGAATCTCGGTGGCTAACCCAAGTTGATACTTCATTGTGTATTCTCGAACAGTTCAATGCACTCCAGAAGTACTTTTTTAAGGTCAGTACGTCCCTTCCCAGTCAAAATCCATGATGAAGTCGAGTGACTGCGAAGAAATATTGGACTCGCTGAAAGATCTGCAGGTTAAAACTTTGTTTCTGTTTCGCGTTCTATTTACCAAAACCTTCGCAATTCCACTTGTGCATTTCACACTGCAAAGCTATTGACGCATACGATTTTTACCGAAGCTCGTTGCCTTGTGCCAGTTTTGATGGGCAGATGTGTGAAACCAGTAGTTCTAATGGAGGTGAAAAGAAAGAATCCGATTGAAACGAACATTTTTTACCAAAATAACTATTGAAAGTGTGGACGTTGGTGTCGTTCTCAAAAATTTAAGCAAAGTTGACGTCATGCACTATATGTTACAGGCAAATGGTGCCTGTGTTGTTGTATCAAAGTTTATTTTGAAAAAAATTGTCGCTGTCAGGGTTGATTTTAAAGTATTTTTGTTGCATCTCGCCAAAGAATATACAATTAGAAAGAGGTATAAATGATATTGCGAAGAGTGTTGCATTTGTTCCCTTTGAATCTTTTGTTGACAGGCTTCGCAATGAGTGGAGGTTGTTACAGTTAGACAATGATGATCTTTTTCTTGCCTTTTTTTTTCTTGCTCCTTTTCTTTTTCATGAAAGTGACATCTGATGGAGCGATCAGGCAGGCATAAGGACTATCGCCAAGGCATTGAAGTGTAGTCTTAGTCTTTTGCATGGCAAAACGGACGTTGAAGAGTGTTTTCGAAGTCGCCAAGAGGGCTTAGCGAAGATAACCTCCATGAAAGTTCAAAAATACTGTTATTTTCTGGATTAAGTTGTTGTTCCGCCAGATAAACTATACATCAATCGCCTAAAGTAAAACTTGTTGCACCCGTTTAATGAAAAAACCCAAAAGACAATAATGAAAAAAAAATAATAAATGAAGAGAATAAAAAGAATATCAAAGACATTGGGGTTGTTTAAGACTTCCTCAACCGGATTCAAAACAACCATTCAAATTGTTTTAGCGGTCATCTCATTATTTTGCATTCACTATCTTTAATGTAGATTGTTTTGTAATAGTGAAAAATTGTTTGTGACAGAAAGTGAACCTCCCAAAATGCATACTCTTGATGAAATATCCTATCTGAGATTACCAACCACTTGGTAGTTCACCCCCTAAAATTCTAAGCCAACACTAAAAAAAATCAAGCGGTTAAATGAATTATAAAATGTATGGGTGGACGGACAAATGAAAAATCCCTTTGCTTGAGTGCAGTTTTCATTTACATTTAAACAAATCTGTTGATCAAAAACCCTTCAAAAACTTAAATCTAAAGACTCTGTTGAGCAAACAAAGTTTTTAAAATTCCACTTATGAATTTGTTGAATAAAAAAAATAAGCTCTCAAAGCTAATAGACTTGAGAGTCCTTATTTTCTTCAAAAAAAGACAACAAAATAATAATAGCATCAAATTCGACTTACTAGTTTTCAATTACATTTAAACAAATCTGTTTGGTAAAAACAGTCTTCGCAAAACTAAATCTAGTCGAATCTGTTGAGCCAAAAACTCTACAAAAATCTCAGCGACAATTCTGGTGGTCAAATTTTTCTTTGAAAATATAACCCATGAATCTGTTTTGTAAAAAAAAAGTAAGGTCTATAAAACTAGTAGACTTGAAAGACTTATTTAAAAAATAAATGATTGCAACTAATTCAACTTGATTCTTTTAGTCTTTAACAAATGTATCATTAATCAAGTTTTTGCTTAGTTTATGGTTGCTCTACTTTATATGCCTTTCTAATTTCTTACACAAAGCCAGTGCTATTAACTTCAAATTCCTTTTTCCTCAAAATGTAAAGAGCATATTGCATTTTTTCATTTATATTTATAAGTATTAATAACTAGTTATAATTATAAACTCTAAATGTCAAGAGTCGATTAGAACATTTTGTTCTTAGTCACTAACTGATAGTTTGTCCAAGAGATATACTGAGGTGAATTTATTTTCGTTCATACACGAATATCCCTTCCTATAAAATTGTTCTGTAGGATCTCGTCCCCATTGATATTTGGAATATGTTGGCCAAAAATGACATATTTTAGCTGTCAGATCCCTCCCTAGATATTAAGAGTGTGTGTAAGTAGTGTAAAATTCAGTCGCGCTAACTGCTTTTATCTTCTTTTAGACGGCAACTCCTGTGTTTCCTGAGAAAGATGCATCAGCCAGATGGCAGTTTTACTTTACACGAAGGTGGTGAAGTGGATATCCGTGGCGTGTATTGTGCTCTAGCTGTCGCAAAATTAACAAATCTTCTGACAGAAGACTTGGCACTAAATACTGATCTATGGATAATAAGATGTCAAACCTACGAAGGTGGTTTTGCAGGTATTTTTTTGGCTTAATGACAAAGCAATTTCTAGACATAGCGCAAGTCATATAATTTCTTACTGTATAGGAAGTTGTTGTGGGTCTCTTTACCCCCAAAATTTAATAATTTCGAAATGAAGTGCATATTTTTTTTTTTGGTAATTTTCCTAACCTTCTATTTAAAGAATAGGTCAGATATTTTTGTTTTTCATAATGGAAGAGGCTCTAAAGATAGAAGGATTGATTCCAGGTGTTCCTTGTCCGTTCTGGGGTCTGTGAAACTCAAAGACAAAGAAAGGCTATAAGTTTAGAAAAAACATTTTATTTTATAGTTTAGTTTTTTCTCGTATTTTTTCTATATTTTGAGAAAGAAGTCTTCAAGTTTCAATGCCAATTTTTCCTTTGGAACTCAGCCCAAAGGTGGCCTAAAATTGACACAGATTGATTTTTTATTTATTTATTGTGGTCAAAGCAATATAAAATATTTGGAGAACAGGCCATACCTTTAAAGTTGTTGATTGTGTTCAATAAAATATAAGAAAAAATGTCGTCGAAAGAAAATACAATTTCAGCTCTTTGAATTGTCATTTTTATGAAAATAAGGCCATCTGTTGATTTGGTTTTGAAAAATACTATTTATATTAAAATATATGGTAAATACCTATTTTCTAGTCGTCACGAATCTTAAGTTCACGTTTTCTACTTTTAAGCGGTTTCTAAGGGACTATAATCTTTGCTATCTCATAATAGTGAAGCCCTTGACTGAGTGTGCTAATAGCAAGAACAAGTGGCATAGACGGTTTGAAAAATGTGGTCAAGATATACAGCGAACAAAATTCCTCAAGTTCTTAGTTTTGATTAAATAACCCATAAGGGGAAAAAGAAAGATATAATGCTCCAAATTGACATGAGACACGGTTATGGGAAATCCTGGAACGCGGCAAAGCAAAATCATTAGAAAGGAGATGAAAGATGAATTGTGTTTGCCTGGGTGTTAGCCACAGGTTATCTAAGGAGTTTATATTTGTAGTGATCAAATTATTTTACCGTAGTTGAAATCAATCTTGTCTGATCTGATCGAAACTTAATCGACCCTGAAGAATATTTTCATTGCTTTTTTGTGGCAGTGAGCATCAATTTTATTTCTTTAAATTAAAATCAAACTAGCAATAGTCTGGTAAGGGGTGTTGTCGGAAGGAACACCGTAGATCGTTATATTTATGATTAAAATTCTGTTAAGTGTGAAAGTGTCATCCGTTTAGCATGATGCTTTTGCTTTATTACAAATGTCCAATTCTATTGATAACTGGTTTTGCCTATCAATTTTGTCTATTAGTTTTAGCTCAGTGTCGAGAGCGTGACTAAAAGACTGTGGATGTTAGTATTGTGTAAATTTTAATTATTCTATTTTATAGGCTACCCTGGATTAGAAGCTCATGGAGGCTATACGTTTTGTGGCTATGCTGGGCTGGCTTTACTTGCAAAGGAATATTTATGTGATGCTGATAAAGTCTTGGTATTAGCATGATTTTATGGCCTCCACTTTTTTACTGAAAACGTGTTTTAAAGAAATGATTCTGGCTTTAGTAGTAAGAGTGGATTAACCGACTGATGAAAAATTCAAACAAAATTTAGTTGTATGTCGAAACTGCTTGAGAGGTTATGCTGCTGCCCTAAGACCCCTCCCCCCTATAAAAGTATATGCTTTATTAAAAATAATTCAAGGATATTTTCTCGGGTACTACGTTTTAATTTAAATCTAAAACTCTTCAGAGTTTAAAAGCTACCGCATTAAGTGGTTCAGTTACTGACAAACATGACTTTGGCATTGGAGTGCTCTAGCCTATCGTACTACTTGTCATCGCTTAAAAAAAAAAAATCGATCTCGGCTTAAGTATAATGGGGGCAAAATAATTTTGTAAAAATCTCAAATAAAATAAACTTTATTTTGATGTTGAAAGCGCATGTTCCAGCAGACTTCTCAACATACGGTACCGAACATGAAATATTGAAATCCATAACTGACTAATATGCATTGAATGACGAATATTTCCTGTTGATGTTAGTTGAAGTGCTTAGCCCGTGCTTTACAAATAGAAGATCTGGGGGTCCCTAAGACAATTCTTAATTGGTGTCTTTAAGGACCGAGGAGAAAATATCGTGCCAAGAACACTCTTTGTTGTACAAAAATGGCGTTCCTTGAAACTTAAAACTTTCATGCAACTGGAGTGGAAGATGCCCTGGTGATAGCAGAAAGGTTGAAAACTCCTTGTCTATGCCTTCGCTGGCTTCTCTAAGCATAAATGGATACGAAAGAAGCTTAAGATTCTAGTGAGGCTGGTATATGCATTTTTCAGAATCTAAGGGGGCTGGGAAATACCAAAAGGAAAGTTTTCATTTTCAATGAAAATACCGAAAAGAATACTTTCCAATGAAACTATCCAAAAAAAAAAAAAATTTAACTTTTAGCATATATACAAAAAAAAATATTTCAGTGTAATATAACGGTAGCGTAAATATCCAAGGAAATATCATATAGACAAAGATGATTGTCAGTTGTTATATCTATACCATATTTTTCTAACTTTTTTTTTACCAAAGAATGTGACAGTGTGAGTGAGTTACAAATCCTTTTCTTGCAAAAATCTATCGCTATTTCCATTTCTAATTATAAAACAAATGTCAGATTTTTAACCTACGTGTTTGTGGTGTTTAGTATCCCAAAATCGTTAAATTTGGTAGATTTTAGCATTAGATTAATGTTCAATTTTAGATTTTAATGTCCTTCTTACGTAAAATTTATATTACAATATTTTATTTTTTTTTAAATAGTGTGCTCCATCAAAAACTACCGCACTCACAATAACAGGGGAGTTGTCAATCTCTCATTACCTTTATTGCATGCTTAGTTCAAATAAATTCATTCAAGCAAATAGTGGCCAGGGTTTAACGTCCTGCGAAAATTACCTGAAGCATCTCTCATGAAAAGTTGAAAATTTGGGCCTGAAAATGCTCTTTTTGAGGCTTTAGGCCCCCCTCCAAAAAAAGGTCCGCATATATCTGACCTAATGGCTAGTGTCCTTGTGGGCTTAGCCTCGATTCAATTTAGTGATCCTGTCTTTAACTATCGTTAGTTTTTCTGTACAAGAAAATACCTTTTCGCATGCAGCCCGATTGTCTTCGCAGCACAGGTAGCGATCTCCCGATTTTCTAGCCTCAGCCGCGAGTGCAAATGCATAGTTAAATGTTCCTTTTTTATCGACCCAATTTATCTCTAGGGACGAGTATGCCAAAGCGCGCCAGTATGTCCTCTGAGATTGGAAGTCATTTTTTTTTCTTTTTTGATAGATAATGTGGATAATATCAACACTTCGCTGCAACATGATATATGTTGTTACTTGAAAAAGGTACTGGAGCTTTAAATTCACGGTTGAATGAGTCATCTCCCGATAATATATGACTGCTGTTTCGGTTCGATCAATTCCTGCAAAAAAACAAAACAGGTGTGCATCCTTGACCATGTGCATCCGTGATCCATGGAGTGTGCATCTCGGGAAGAATGCGAAATTCTGTATTATTGTTCAGAGGAGCCTGTAACCTCTGATTTGGGCTTCTAGAATATGTTGAGTTTTATCGTAAAAGTTTGCTAAGGATTGCACCCTTTCATAAAGATCGCTTCTCGTGTTTTCCCACAGGGAAGGGATGTCCCTACTGCAAAATTTAGGGGGATTTCCCCAGTATATACTAGGTACATTTTTTGATAAATTCTTGACAGATATTTCTTGCTGCATACATGTTTATCCGCTGTTTGAAACTGGTTAGAATTTAATTATAATAATCCTTAGCATATATTGATTCAAAATCATCTTTCAGCGTTGGATCGCGCTTAAACAGATGGGACTAGAAGGAGGATTTCAAGGCCGGACCAATAAGCTCGTTGATAGCTGTTATAGTTTCTGGGTAGGAGGTGTGTTTCCGCTTTTGCACAGGAGACTGCTATTTTCAGGTAGGCTAGCACTATTCCTCATAATTGATTTATTTATAATGGTTACAGATGTTAGATTCCAAAATGTATTTAAAAAAAGGAAAACAAAAATAAATCCGATGGTCTGAATGTTTTGTTTCATTTTGGTATGATTTTTTTGGGAAATTTATTTATAAGAGAGAGAGAGAGAGACTTTTATTTTAAAAGCGACTTTCACAGCGCGTGGCGCCGAATTAGCGCTTTATGTCAGGCATTACAGTCAGATAAAATTTGTCAAAAAAGGGGGAAAAACACAGACACAGACACACAGTGTCAGATCAACTACAAAACTGAGTCAATACAACAAATTCACTGATTAATAATGTTTACAAATCCAGGAATGAAACTCTTCCTCTATCTCGTGAATTGGTGGGAGAGTTGATGGGTGGGGTATAACCATAGTAAGTTTAAGAATCAAATGATCTGGTGCTAAAATCTATATATAGCCTGCAGTTCAAAAGAATATATTTGATGGAATTTTCTATGGATTGGTCAGATAAGCCATATATGATTTTCAGAGGGTTTGAAATGCCAAAACTTAATTTTCAAATTATAAGCTTTTGAAGGGAGAAGGCTCAATGAATAATTTTTGTTATTGGCGTGGGTCCCCATTTTTTTTCAGCCTGTGTGGGTAGATCTATTATTCCATACTTAAAGTATAACACGAAAGCTGTCATCCCCTGAGTATCCACGTTACACGATTATTACAAATGTGTTCCTTCAAATGAAGGGAGGCTAGGGCATAAATATCCCTTCAAATTGACCGTCGTGAAGAGCCGGTAAATGTGGGATAAAACCAAAGTGTTGCTCTTTTAACCTTTACTCGGCGAAGCCGAACAAAGGTTGCCACAACACCTCACGTTGCCCATTCAACGTAGATCTAGTTTATTTAGAATTGTGATATAGTCGATTGGCCCAGAATTGTCAATGTGAATTTGAAATATGCTTACAGTCTCCGACACCATACTGACGCGCTGTTGCTCATTTTTCCTTAAAAATATATGCAGTCCATAAAAAATAAGCCTTTTTTATAGATTCAGTGGATATTTCCTTTATTGGAGGGGGCCTAAAGCCTGAAAATTAAAGTTTTAGGCCTACATTTTCAAACTTTCCATGGTGTTTTTTCTTTGTTTCCAGATAAATATGGACGCAGGTTTTAATAACCGACATCCCTTCATTTTGAGACAGTATTTCTGCATATGTATTTGGATTATGTGTGTAGAATGGGTGCAAAGGCGGTTACGGTTCCCCTCTTATTGCATAAACGAAGTTAAAAAATAGGAATGTTAGTAGCAGGGCTAAAATTAAATGTAAAGAGCCCCTCCCAAACTTTTTTGGGAGAAAAGGCCTGACTTTCCACAGACTTCCAACGTTTTTCCACGGGGCTTGTTCGCATCTGCTTGAAACGCACAAATTTGTAGTTCAAAGGTTTAATGGGTATTCCGTACATTTGCACTTACCACTCTTTTTTCTTTTTGTTTACTACATAATACTTTCAGTAAATCATTAGTCAAACTTAAGCGTGAAGAGTAGAAGGGGTAGCCCGATATACAGGACAGCTTCTGTTCCTTTTAAACAAGCCAACTTATACTCGTTTTAGGGCTGGAAATTCTCTTTTACTTTTGGTGTGTCAACTGTATTTCTTTTAGTTTAATGTATAATGGATACACCCTTCATATTCATACAGTAATTTGTATAGGTTTTGCTTAGTTAAATAAGAAACATAAGAAGTCTCTGTAAAAAACCTGTAAGCCACATTATGCTCACCGGGAAGCTTACGCAAATGTGAGATAGGGTCTTTCATTTCAAATCAAAACTAAATAAAAAAAAAAAGAAAATAGAACTAGTTTTGACAACCCCCTTCAAAGTGGAACGTCTATTAAGTGAAGAAATAAGCATTTAATTTTTTTTTTATTCGAATAACTACAAACCCCTCTTTTCAAATTCAGTTGGATAAATTGGTTCGGGAATCTTTTGTTAACAAGCTTTTAAAGATCTTTGACATACTTTCAACTCTCAATAACTTAGTACATTAACCTCTTTAAGTATGATTAACCTCTAGCCATTGAAAAGAGATACGACGGCAAAAGAAGACATGCATTTTCAGTGGAGGCGTTTCTAAATCAGAATGTATAGAATCTCAAGTAACTTTTTTTCCGACTCAAATACGAATATCAGCAAACTCCACCACGGGTTTGCATGAAATACTTTTGAATGCAGTAATTCACAGTTTTAGCAAAGACAAAATTGTAGTTTGAAAAACTGAAAAAAAGCTTCATGGTCAGATCTTAAGTTTGTCTGATTAGTCCTTCGTCAGCTCCAGAGGCCGAGATGGACACGTATATTCAAGAGAACGTCTAATATAACTGTAGTATACAGACTTTGAACCTCAGTTTTCGTATCAAGTTTCTTCAGGTCGAAAAAAACAACGTGGCGAATTCCATATTAAATCTTCGCCAAAAATCCGGAAACATTGCGCTCTCAGGATGGAGATTCCTGAGTATTATGTAGTTAAACAAGAGCCAAGAGCTCATACGGCATTTGTGACGAGGTCGGAAGAGCCAACAGTCAAGAGCTTCTTCCCACCAAGTTTCATTGCGATCCCTCCACTCTAAGCATTTTCTAGGATTTCCTGTTTCCCCCTTTAACTCCCCCCAATGTCAAAGGATCCGATCGGAATTTAAAATAGGAGCTCTGAGACACGAGGTCCTTCTAAATATCAAATTTCGTTAAGATCCGATAACCCGTTCGTAAGTTAAAAATACCTCATTTTTTCTAATTTTCCTGAATTAACCGTCCTTCCACTCCCCCCCCCCCCCCAGATGGTCAAATCAGGAAAGCGACTATTTTTATTTAATCTGGTCCCTGATACGCCTGCCAAATTTCATCGTCCTAGCTTATCTGGAAGTGCCCAAACTAGCAAAACCGGGACCGACAGAAATTGCGATCGCTATATGTCACTTGGCAACACAACTTAGATATACAATACAGTTATGAAAACTCCTATCTTGCCAATGAGAAGCTTTTGGTACAGAGCTCTGAACTTGGCGCCTCCTAGATCGCACTACAACACCATAGACGGGAAAGCAATTTTGTTTTGTTTGTCCAATTGCTCCGATCTTTTAGATTCAGACTGCCAGTTGCTTTATTTGGTTTAAATCAACGAAGGTAAATAATATCTGTCTCTTTTTTCCTAATGTAGGTTCAAGAAATAGTCTAGATGTTTCTCATTGGCTCTTCGATATTGAAGCTCTTCAGGAATATATTCTTCTTTGTTGTCAAAAGGATAATGGAGGATTTATTGACAAGCCCTCCAAGTAAGTGCTATTCGATACCCGAACTTTTGTGACTCCGAGATATTTTGACAGATATTTCTAACAAACGAAAGAAAAAATTTGATATATAAAAACAAAACAAGTTGGCTTATTTTTATTTTCAGGTTCGACACTGAAGATTACCCGCTGACTAAGTGTGGAATCTGAAGGCTAATAATTTCAAACTGAAGCAAAAATAATGGACACAAAAAAAAGGACAAGCGATCCTATTTGAAAAATTAAATTTCATGCTTGAGATATTTCCCGTATAGCTTAACCAGTTAAAAAGGTAAAGGATACCCCATTAGACTTTGCAGTCCCTACCGGCGGTGCTGATTTCCGTTTCTTGGCTCTTCAGCCAGGAAGTGCAATGGGGGGTTGGGGGCCAACCATCCTGTGCTTTCGCACACCCTTCCTGTTTACCTTCCCTAGATGTCTCCAGGTACCCATTTAGAGCTGGGTCGACTCTGACTAAGCTTACAGAATCACGCCACTGACCCCCGTCCGAAACTGGCTTAACCAGTTAGACTCATGGTATCTAGAGAACTGCATTAATTCTTTTCAGTTTAGTTATCCTACTGTCTACATCAGATTCGGTAATTTTACAATGAATTATTTTTAAAAGAATGTAGCCTATGAAGCTTTATGAAATCCTGGAGTAGTCAAACTAAACTGCTAATAAGGATCATCAATTGTAACTCTTCTAAATTAAAATCAAAATACTGTTGGATCACTTTAGCTCTACGAAAAAATTTTTCATTTTATTTCAAATATGTGTTCAAATATGGCTTCATATTTAAATTCATTCAATATTTTAAAATCTGGCTTAGCACAAGTTAAATAATCTCAAGATGCAAATTTTGATAATACATTATCAAATCAAAGTGTCACGGCTTTCAGTTAGAGATTGAAAATCACATGTCCTGTCCTTTCGGCCACTCAAAATTGATTCATTGCTCAAAATTTTTGTCTGATACCCCAGTTTAGTCCTTATAGACTTATATATGGTAAGTTAGCATAAAACAGTATAGCTCTTTTAATGTGTTTCTCATAAAATAGTCAAAAATTGTAATAGCTTTTGAATAGCATTTGCTCGATCATAACCGAGAAAAAGGTAATGGATTTGGATAAAAGTTTTCAGAATGATTGCTCACTGGGAAAGGCTTGGCAATATTTTAGTATTTTTAAAAGTGAATTGAAAAATCATTCGCGGGATATTCAGATATACAGAATTTAATATTTTTTTAGATGTGATCTGATCTGGGTGCTTAATTTATATAACGTATATATTCTTTCTTAACGATGGTTGTTAGCCGTGAACGCGACCCAGTAAAGAGCGAATGAGGCCCACAATATCCGAAAATTTAAAAACACATTTTAACTGTAACGGGAAATATTCCTCAATGGACGCTGATTCAGAGGTTAGGACATTAAGTCGGATTTAACAGACTAATTATTCTTAGACACATTTTTGGGAATTTCGAAAAAAGCCTGAAATTCGTCAAATCATAACATAAAGACAAAATAAAAATTAGATAATTCTGAAATAGCCAATCGTTTATCATTAAGTGGAGGTTTGACGGCACACTCTCCCCCATTTTAAAACCAAAAGGAAATCCCATTTTAGTGGGCAATATCTCCTTTTTCTATTTTCTTCCACAGGGGTGATAATGTCTTGCCCAAGTCGCAGATTATCGTAATAGGGTGCTTTGAAGGAAAATTAAAAGTTCTGGTGTGTCTTTTACGTTACCGAAGAGATCGTGCCAGAACAAAATGCCTTATTCTACCACAAAAAATAATGAAAAAACAATGATAGCCCATATAAACCAAATGCCAGTGATTAGAAAATCTGAGATGGTCTCTCTGTTTTTCATATTGGAAATTCCTTAACTAGAAGTTTACAATTAAACATATGAAAAATTCCGTTGCTCCCCTCTCAATATTAAAAATACGGCCTTTTTGTGGTTGAATCCCTTGTTTAAGCACTACCTACAGAGATAACGTATCCTAAAAACATCTTAAAACGCTTTATGTTTCTGCTCTAGAAAAACGCAAAGAATCTTTTGTGTTCATCAAAATGCTAGCTTTTTAAAGTTGCACAAATAGAGGAATTATATTAAGTCAGGTTATTTGAGCTAGTTTTAAAGATATATGCTGCATATACTACGAAACAATAATTTTTTGTTTTTCGTAAGTTACAACTTCACTCTTTACTTCCGCCAGGAAGCTTTTTTTCATTTTAATCGATTTATATTAATGCTTAGCTTCAATATTAACGAAATTTATATGATTAGAATCACTATGAAATGCAGGATATTTCAGAACATACCTTCTTTGTCAATTTTTAAACTTCAACCCAATGGGATGAGTATCAGCGAGGCGCAGCATATGCAATGATATACTGAAGTCCAAAGTACGACCCCCCCCCTCAATTTTGTTGATAATCTTCTTACTGTTACTTTGCATTTACTATTACCCCTTCCCCCCCAGAATTCGTACCCATTATTCTCATATGGGTCAGCTTTAAGGTGTTTTATAAGAGAAATTCTTCATTAACACGCTCATTTCCTCTTTGTCTTATTTCAAGTTCCTCTCTCCCCAAAAAGATTTTTCGGACAGATAACCTACTAATATAATTGCAGAAGCACCAGGAAGTTATTACGTAAATCGCTTATCTTCCAATAATCAGTTCGTATTAACTCGCCCAAGTACAAATGCCCGAGGGGAGGGGGGGTCCCGTGCCCTCCCTCCATCAATATGGAGATTATCATTGTTTTTTGTATAAAAACGCATTTGTTCCATCAAAATGGTGTGTTTTTGGTAGTTTTTGTTAACCCACTCACAAAATATGGGCTCTTCCTGAAGCAGAGTCCTCCATATGTGCTAGGATCGGGAAATAGATAAGCCTAGTTAAGTATTAGCAAAGTACATTACCTAAGATTAATATATTATGTAATAGTATAAAGAACTAATAAATAAACTTCAATAAATTATCTACTTTTGGGTTACAATAAATTTTTCTTTCTCTCATAAGGATCCAGGATGAAAGTTATCCTGCGGCCCCAGAAGTACGTACGACTAACAACATTTATGTTCTGTTTCATGTTTACTATGGAATTAGACACTTGAATCATCATGAAGAATAATATATTTCAATTAATCAAGTCATCTGTGTTACTATTTTCTATAGACGTAATGATTAATTTTTACGAATGGAGTATATTCAGTGGGTTTATTTTGTGATAGAAGTTGAATTTGACTGATATCTTTTTGCTTTTCACATTTTGGAATATATTTATTTG
This sequence comes from Artemia franciscana, assembly GCF_032884065.1. NCBI lineage: Eukaryota > Metazoa > Arthropoda > Branchiopoda > Anostraca > Artemiidae > Artemia > Artemia franciscana. The sequence goes on along the minus strand of NC_088869.1, from coordinate 35,605,890 downwards.
CTTTCAGGTCCCGAGATTTCTACCACACTTGCTATAGTCTAAGTGGTCTTTCTATATCGCAACATGTATTTGGCAGAGAAACTGAACCACAAGTTATCGGCCACTATTCCAATCTAGTTGTGAGTAATTTTTTCTCTTTAAACGACCCGCGCTTCTACTTCGCGAATACTGCTCTAGTCCGAGCTGAAGTAATCACAGGACGTGTAGAAGTCCTTCAAGGATTTTAAGAATACAAGTAGTACTGAACCGCAATAGTTGTATATTATCTTTCTGTTGTTTAAAACATTGTCCGAATTTTCCTATTGTCAATAGTCGTTTGGTCCGCAGCAATTTTTTCAAAACGATACACTTTGGTAAATTAATCAAAATTAGGTAATAATGCGGTGGATAAAAGTATTGGAAAAATTCTGATTCTTTCTTTAAATTCAGCATATTAAAATTAATTATTTAATTAAATAATTAATAACTTAATATTAAAATTAATAAATGCATTAGAAAATTAGCGCAAATTTTCAATAGAACTTCAAATTATTCTACAAAAACCGTACCTCGATGGAAACCATAATCACATTCTTCAAATCAGCTAGAAAAAAGGCTGTAAAAAAGTGTGGCCATTTTTTTTTACCTAATAAATGATTATTTTTATATTATTAACAACCCTCTAGGCATCGGGGTAACCCTCCTGTTATAATATTTTTATCTAATAAATGATTTTTTTATTATTATTAACAGCCCTCTAGACATCGAGGTAGCCCCAATTACCCGGACGTTGAAGTTTCTAAAGACGGTGCAAAATCTTATTATAAGCTTTAAAGGGGAATGGTCTTATTATAAGTTGTAAACGGGAATGGGCCTGAAACGCAAAAGTTTCCTTATAAGTATCATAGTCCAACATTAGTTTCTTGGTCCATCTTGAGAAAAATTCAGTGAAAAATAAAGAACTCACCTCCAGGACTGTACTGATTGATTAATCAATCTCTAAATCAAACAATGTGGCTCTATTTGACAAAATGTCTTTCTCTCTTTCTTTAGCTTTTATTTGCAAATTCTACTAAACTGATACTAAGTTTCTCAACAACTGTTGTTTGTTTTTCAGCATCCAATTCATCCACTATACAATATCGGACTCCGTTCAGCGACTTTTGCTCATCATTATTTCAAATGCCAAGAAGTGCCAAGATAGTATATTTTTTGACGATTTTATTTATCCGGCGCATTGTGAAATAAAAATTGGACTTTTTTTTCAAAACAGACGCATGCATGAAACAGAAAAATTAAAAAAGTGACATATATGTCAATACTGTCAAATAGATTTCATGTCTTCATCTTCTTGAAAAGTCCTGGACGCCCATCATAGTCATCTCCTGGCAGACTAACGTGCTTCCCACTAGCTTTTGCTCTCTCAAGCGCTCGAACTGAAATAACAGGAACCAAAGTGAAATAAAATTGAATAGTGCAAGATATCATTTTATAAAGACGAGATGTAAATATCATAACTGTATCTAATTACAAATGTCTTTTGCAACACAGTTCTTAGCAAACGATACAAGAATAAGCATACAAAAAATGAGTAAAGACTACTAAATATTTTAGAACTCAACATTTTTCTACGACAAAATTGCTCAAATTCCTTTGGCAGTTCCCTTTTCTTAACTCAATTTTAAGCTTTTTTTTTTTGATTTTACACATAAAACAAAGAAAAAAACGAAAAAAGAAAAAGAATGATGAGAGAGGAGTTTTGAAAAATTAGTACTTGAATAAAACATTTATAAAAGTGGTTCTCTAGTAGTGTCGTGGAGCCTTTTTCCAAATGTTTAATTTGAAAAAAAAAACTTTCCAAAAATAAATCTTTGAAAAACACAAAAGCAATTGCACAACCTAAAAGGAGCAGAAGTGAACAACTATAATATTTATAACTTAAAACGAAAATAAATTACTGTCAATAAATAAATGTAACCGAAAACGAACAGAAATTAAAATGAAAAATTCCATAAGAAACCTTCTAAAGGCCAGTCTCATTAGCGCTTTGCTGAAAACGATTTGTTTTTCGAGCAGTGGTTTTTTATTGTCATAACGACAACGCAGAAACAGATAAAAACATCACAAGGCTAATCAAGGTTTACAAACAAGAGTGGTGACCCCTCCTTCCTTTCAAACGGCTAGAGTATTTTGGATTAATTGTAAATTTTGGATTAACGATAGTTTTGCACTACGAATTTTCAATTACAGTTTTACTATAGAGTTTCAGGTGGATGGGTAAGGGATTATTATTTAAATGAATTGGAAATCTGGGCAAGTTTTGGTCTTCTAAAGGATTGCAACTATCCTGATCATCACCTTAAAGATACCCTTAAATATGTTTTTTTTTTAATCCAACATTTTCTTAACATGATCTGTTTATGTTATATTTTGTTACGACGCTTGTTTGTTTAAATAAATGTATATTGATGTCATTCATGATAGAGATCAATCTTGTTCTTATAAAAAATAAATAAATACAAAATAGAACGCTACGAATCAAAATAATCCGACTTGTTTCCTAATTCTTTATCTTTTTTGTCTTAGTTAAGGTTCCCTTGGTCCCGAAATTTTAATTGAAGTGTCATCATGGCCCAAAATTTCAATGGTATCATTCTAAAAGATATGGTTTTTGCGCTAAGAATCAATATAACCAAACATTTCTTTTAAAAAGTACTGTCCTTTTTAAGGTCCTCTAGGTTCAGTCTATTCACCCTAAAAGTTTTACGTCGATCAGCGAAACGAAATGCTCTTGATTTTAGGGTTTGACAAAGCTATACAGCCCATTTTTTTCAAAACATTTGTTTCTATTAACTCCGTTTGGGCCGGTATACACGCCAAGTAATGGAGACCGCACAAATTTAGACCTATTCTTTTTTCCATAACTTGTATCGTTATTGAAGTCCCCTCGACTTTGTCTACCTGCTCAATAACTCTAAGCGAATATGACAAAACAGAACTTGTTGACCCGATATGAAGTGTCACATTAAGATCTAACCAATCTTTGAAATATTTTATTTTTTCATTAAGATGTATGGCACTGTCAAAGAGACAAAGTCTAACCTTATATGCGTTCTGAATCTTAGTTTTTTGATCTGGAATGATCAAAAATATTCAAAGTCAAGTAAATGGACTGAACAAAGTATTACGAATTCTAGCTGATCGGGGGAAAAGCTGTTGACCCATTTTCGAGCGGAGCAAAACTTTTCAAGTTCTTTTTCTGAACGTAGAGTCTCCGCTACTTCAAATAGTTTATCGGATTAAGTTTCAAACCTTTAAGCAGCCGAACCCGACATTTAGAAGACATAAATACTTTTGCAGTATTATCCCTTCGCTTAAACGTAATATTTTGAGTAATCTTGCCCTCTCCAAACGATCCCTGAAAGTTTTGATTCGTTCGATCCCTCAATCCCGAAAATTGCAAGCACGATGTTTAAGTAGCCTGGGTGAAGATAATGGCTTTTGATTTACCTCACTATTACAACGTAAATAGGTTGAAAATTCCCCTGAGGCTAATAATGCCGAAACTTTTCGGCGAATTAAAGACGTACATTTGTCGACCTCCCACATTCCCCTGTCTAAACATAAAGTTCCCTTTCCTCCTCCCCAAAACAATGCGGAAGTTTCAGACCGATATTCGAAACGTCGTCACCGAGATGTTGCACACATGCCATTTTGATAGCCTCTATACATGGTTTCTTCAAATTTACATCTGCCCTACCTCAAAGTCAAATTTTGAGGTCGACTTGGCCCTCCAGCGCCCTTTAAAAATTTCAAATTGATACCAAAGGTGTTCCTGACATACTTCAGATAAGCTATTTTAATAAGTTAGTACATATGGTTACTTTTAGTCTAGAACCTAGTACAAAAGGGCTTACAGTACCCAAAACTTTAAACTGACTGGATACCAAAATCTTTAGACTCCCCCCCCCACGTCAAAATTTTAGGTTCACTTGCCTTCCCCCCCCCCAAGACATTCTCGAGTTGTTGCAGATAAACAAACTACTTTGATAACCTGCTACCGTACACCTGGTACCTGGAATGTCTTTTGATTTACCTCGCTACTCGACGTAAATGAATCTTAATTCACATAGGGGATCATAGCGCAAAAGGGTTTAGGGGGATCATCCACATAATATTTAGCCGCTCGCCCAAAACTAAAATTTAAGTCCCGCTGTCCCCATCCTTCTTCTACAGCACCTGAAAGTTTCAACTCCATGCCTAGCGCGTTACCGAGACATTGCAGATACAGTATTTCGGTGACCCAGATACACAATCTTTTGATCTACCTTTCCCCCCTCCGCCAAGTCAAAATTTGAGAGCCACCTGCCCCCCCCCCTCTGTGTTCACAGAGAGAGAGAGAGAGAGAGGAAAGTTTGATAATTTGATCATTCGGGTGCACATAACCTTTCTTCATCGACTTAGGTATGCGTATTGTATCGAGTATACCCTTGGGAACCTGTGGCAATCTTGGCCAAGCAAACGATCCCAAAGAGCTTTTTGGAAAACCAAGGAAACCCTTATCGGAAAACCAAGACTAAACATGGTCGCCTATTCCATTAAAACCTATCTGTGGACAATGGGTAGTTAACATAATTAAGGGCCATTGCCCCTGTGGCTTAGGGGGAAGCTGTAGCCGCAATGAAATTCTTAATAGACACTTCAATGGGTCTGAGCAAGATGACAAATCTAAAAAATTTGAACTAATGTAATGGAGTTACGAGGAGTCAGGTAGCAGAAGGGATACGGAAGAGGGCTGTTCTCGCTATCAATTTTGACCCTTACAAAAGCACTACTACAACTAACAACTCAAGCGCGATATAACCACATTTTTTGCACAGCATAATATTTGAAATACGGTCGATCAGAAGAGTATACAAAACAATCCGTAGACAATTCCTCTGGAAAACATCTAATAAATCCCCCTCTTTCGGAGTGCCCACGTTACAGAGACACATTTGACCACTCTCATCACTGTAGCTTCCAATATTATAATCTGAATTCGCAGACTCATCTTTCAACAGTGGAAAACACACTGGGCCTTGGCTATTCTAATTTTAACATCTTTACTATATCCATGATGTGTACTAATAATGCTAACTAGATAAGTGAAGCTGTCCTCTTGATCGATCTTCTTGTTACCCAACATCACCTTCCCTTATTTCCAGTCTAAGCGACTTAGTCTTCCTAATATTAATTTTTCGAGACTTTTCTTGCACCTCCAAGCTTTGAAAACATCCAAAAATCATTCATTTTGCTAACATTTTCATCCAGGACGCTTAAACCATCAGAATAATCAAAGTCTAGGAGAGTTTGCTTCCCCATTTGATTCATAGCATTTGCCGTCTTCCTTAGGACAAAGTCCATCAAAATGGTCCATATAAAAGGGGATAGAACGCAACCCTGCTTAACTCCTGATTCAATAGCATACCAGCTACTAACCTCATTTCCTACCTTAACTGCAGTAATATTATTCCCATGCATAGCAATAATCCAATAATTATTGTATTTATCTAGTTTACCATGCAAGGAGAGGGCCTTTGCTAAAGCTCTTCTATCGGCTGAATCAGACGTTCGCTCTTAATCTACACAGCTAAGGACTAAAGGGGTTTGATGACTCGGGCACTTCTTAATTATTTATCTAACAGTAAAAAATTGGTCGACATATCCTCTCCCCTTCCTAAAATCATGGTGTTCTTCTCTTAAAACTTTATCCACACTCTTAACTCTAAAGATTTTCATAATACTACATGATTCGCTTTCTACAGAAACCAAGCTAATGCCTCTATAATTACCACACTCACTCTTATCCCCCTTTATTATAGAGGGGTTCACCTAAAATCACGACTTTTCCAATACAAAAAAAAATTCAAATCCATTTTTAGAACTTATAAATTCAAACAAAATAAATCCCCTCCCCCCAGCGACCACCCCTTCCATATGAAATTCGGGAAAAAACTTGTTGGCCCTTTGTCGGGTTTCATTTTTTGATAAACGAATTTGTTTATATTTTTAGTTTTATATTGGGGTCCCTTTCGCTCAAGGACTAAAGTTTATAAGTTTCGAGCTGATCGCGAAGAAAATTTTGACACTTTCCTGGGTCTCTTTTTTAGCGAGAGTACCATGCCTGCCCCAGATCATCTTCATTTTTACATTTGGTTCCTCGGCTGTAAACCTCAAACTGACAAAGGAAAAAAAGTTTGACCCAGTTCCATCTATCCCCTTTTCCCTCTCACAACAAAATTTTCGAACCTGAGAATAACTCCTGAAAATTTCTAGCCAATCGCACACCTAACATCAAATAATAACCCCCCCTTTCCGTCATAAAACTTCAGTGTAAACAACTAGCATTTTGCACTATTTAACACTCCAGGAGCTACGGCCCCCTAGACTGTGGGGACGCTTCAATTCAGTGTTGCTTCAGCTCATCACAACGTAGAAGCTGCAATTCAGGTTTTCGGTCATCTTCCTTTCTAACTTTAAGTCTGCAGTCAGAGCAGGCTAAATCGCAGCAAACTTTCACAGTTTCCCTTTGTTTTTTATGTGGAAGACTGGCCATCTCTGAATCTGTTAAATCAGATAAATATGTTTGACTAGATCAGATATTTACCTCCTAAAGCTATTCTTAAGTTTTTACAAGTCTCCGTGGCAAATTTCTAAGTTTTAAACAGAATTTTACGGAGACACATTGTTTCAGTTTTTCATCCATTTCGCGGAGTTAATAATTTGCCTAGAACGCGCACACTTCCGCACTCAACAAACTGTTAATCTATATATAAAAAAAAGAAATATCGGTGCTTGTTTCAGCAAACACGTTTCTTAAGCCAACTCACATAATTAGCAAAGCGTTGATTTAAACTATCTCTGGTGCCCTTTCATGTTGTACGAGACTTATTTATAATGGCTATAACTCTCACCAACATTTACTATGAGTTGCCATCAATGTTTACCAACGTCGTCTATGGAACAGAATTGGAGATACAAACCAACAATCAGGGATTGTGTATTAATGATGAGTGGAAACCCATCACCAGAAATTCAGAACCATCTGCGTTACCTGATAAGATCATGTGCTCTCTATACGTTTTTAGTTTTACTTTGTAGCGCCATCGCTAGTGGTGCTAGTGCTATAAGCTTCCTTCTCAATTAAGTAATGCTATACGGTGTTCAACGCAAATAGTTTTAATTTCTACAAGACTCATGCTACATGGGTAAAATTTCAATCTCTTCGCTGTCTTATGTTTTTTTTTTTTTTTTTTTTTTTTTTTTTTTTTTTTTTTTAACCTCAAAATTGATGTCCCACTTTCTAGCTATAATGCAGTTAATAATATAAACATATTTATTATTGTAATGAGAATGTTCTTTAAAATTGACCAGCTCTCAATAAAACAATTGTCTATACTGACTCGATTACTCAATACGATTCAAGTCAAATTGTAACACAATTTCTTCGGAACAAAAACTGCGAAAGAGTGCAAGATATTCGGAGGTTCAGGGAAAATTTTAAGCATTAAAAAAAGAAAGATTGTATACAGTACAGGGGCGCAATGTTTTTAGGAGTAAGGAGCCGCAACCAGAGAAAACTTCATCATCCCAGTAAAAAACATATCATACATAGTATTCAAGATTGTTGCCCTCGGCCAGCCCTGGTACCACCAGAAAAACTAGAAAAATTACAAATAATAAAATCTTTAACACCATCTCTGGAATTTCAAATAATAAGACACATAAAATTTTATAGATTTGCCAGCTACTTTGAAATAAAGCGAGCTGTATATAGCGTTTTGTTAATGCTACTATCAAAATTTAAAAGCACTGAAACCTAAAAGTAAATAATCCTTAAAATTGGACGAAGGCGAGATTTATAAATCAAAACTATATGCACATGTAGGAGCTAAATATGCAAACAAAAGTCTTAAAAAGTTTGTAAGTAGATAAGAATCCAACCAAATCATTCCATCTTCAGTGTCGGTTGGGGTTGCATCCTCACTTCAGGAGGCTACAGAGGGATAATTTAGGAATTTTAAAATAGGACCCTCTACTGCAAGTTATGGATTTGAAATCTATAAAGGAAAAAAGTAGGTCTGATTTGGAAAGTTTATTATAAGGTGCTTGATTGTTTACCAATTTTCGGAAGAGGCCCATTTTTTTGGAAAATAATTTAAAGAAGCAGGAAAATAAGAAACTGTTAACAAGAGAAATTAAAGAAACTATTAAAAAAAAGAAAAAAAAAGGTATGACACTTACTTTGCTGCTCAAGTACTTCATTTTGTCGCTTCAAATCATCTATGTCCTGCTGATGAGCAGAATTTTTCCTTCTCATAAACTGGATATAATCAGCAGCTTTTTTTAAAATTTGAGCTCTACTTGCTTGCTGGAAAGAAAATTGTGACAGCAAGCAATGAAAAAAACGACTTAAAACAAAAAGTCACTGTTGATAAACGCCAAGTTACTGAGGCCAATGTACAAGTGAGCAATGACGAACATCCCAAGGGGTAAACCCTGCCTGACGTAAGAAAAAATGCATTCGAAAAACTCCGTTTTTTCTCCTTAAAGATATTAGGTTATGCAAATAGGGTACAACATGTCCTAGCCTGCTAGAGTGGAGCTTTTCACTCAAAAGCGGAAACTGTTAAAAAACAAAAGCACGACGGAACAATGGATAGCCATTCAAAATAGACTATAAACTCCACTTCGACTCAAATACTGTGCGCTCTAGCCCAAGGAAAAGCGCAAAACCTCCTTTTTAGCTCCGGTAACGATTTGTACTTTCCATATTATTACATACAATCGAAAATGCCAACAGAACAAAAAAAAAATGGAGAGATACAAAAGTCTCTTGGCCTCAGCCAGGATATTCTTTATCTCTTTTTATACCAGCTTAGATATTATAACCCAATAACAAAATGACATATTTCCACTTGAGACCACATCCATTGGTTCCAGCAAGTGTATGCAAAAATCCTTAAGGTCATTCTAATTCTAAGAGAAGTTGGTCGCAAAGAAAAATGACCTATGTTGGAGATCGCGAGCTGCAAAACTCTAAAACAAATATATGACAATGATTGACATAAAGAGAATTCATCAAAGCCGAGAAAGTGGTAACGGGGAGGAACATTTACTTGCTATCGAAGCAACGCTTCCATACTTTTTCTCAACCAACTATCATTTATACGCAAACTACTACTACTACTACTAATAACTCACTGCAGCACCAAGCCGCCTGAGGCCAACACAGCTACGCACGCTCCTCCTCCAACCTAATCTATTTAAAGCCTCCCTCTTTACACCCTCCCAGGAAGTTCCCATTTCCTTTAAATCCTTATTTATGACATCCTCCCAACCCAGACAAGGACGACCTGCTTTCCGTGTAGCCCCAGACGGTTGGCCAAAAAGGACAATCTTCGGTAATCTGTCATCCTTCATCCGTAGAACGTGGCCTAGTCATCTCAACCTTTCTTTCATTATAGCCCCAGAAAGCGGGATTGAACCACACTTTTCGTACAACCTACTGTTTGAAATACGGTCAGTCAGCCGGGTACCCAGAACAATCCGTAGGCAATTTCTCTGGAAAACATCTAGTAAATTTTCATCTGCTTTTCGGAGTGTCCATGCTTCAGAGCCATATTTGACCACTGTCATCACTGTAGCTTCCAATATTCTAATCTTGGTTTGTAGGCTTATCTTTCTATTCTTCCAAACTTTTTTTAACTGTGAAAAAACACCCTGAGCTTTAGCTATTCTACTTTTAACATCTTCACTGCTCCCACCATCTTTACTAATAATACTACCAAGGTAACTGAAGCTCCCAACCTGATCAATCTTTTCGTTACCTAAGGTCACCTGTTCATCTTCACTTATTCCTAACCTTAGTGACTTAGTCTTCTTAACATTAATTTTCAAGCCTATTTTAGCACCCTGAACTCGTAAAACCTCTAAAAATTCATTCATTTTGCTCACACTTTCATCTAATATGCTTAAATCATCAGCATAATCTAAGTCCAGGAGCGTTCTTCCTCCCCATTTGATTCCATGGTCTCCAATTCCAAAGTTATGCCATATCTATCTGCAACCATGAAAAAGATTAAGGACGTCCATCCAGTGGTAAGCAAAAAGTCTAAGAATGATAACCAAGGTGGAAGACTAGGGGGAAAGCACCCTCTGATACACGAAGCATTGACAGCAGTATTTATTCCCTTTCTTAGTCCCCCTTTTTAATTACTCCCTTTCGCAGTCTTTAAAACTGTAACTGTACCGCAAGGTACTTCAACCTTCGATGTTCTTGCAAGAAAACGGGTTAAAATGTACCTTGGCAAGCGGTGAGCACAAAAGCTTGAACTACATCAAATATTAGTGAGCAACATTTGTTACTCGAGATACTGATATTTAGTTAGCTACTTTTACTAGTTCTAGCTTTCACAGCTAGAAATTGTCCTAGCTTTTAACGAGAAGAAATTAGACAAACAAAATATATTTTAGTTTAGACTTCCAGGGTGATTTCGATACAAAGCAAGCAAACGCAATCCGAAATTTGCAGATAATGGGGAGAAAAGGGGCAAACCAAACAGTAGGCGTCTTTCCGCAAAATCAGAATATCCACTCAAGTGATTTTCCCCTTAAGAAGTTTTCAATATTAAGTTATTCTGACACTCATCTTGAAGAATAATTATTTCTACAAAATAAAACCATTAATTCATATTGAAGTTTTTCCTGTTAAAACTGAAAAACAGTGACACAAAAATGTACCCTTTCCGTGAGCCCTTCCCCCTTCCAATTAAAATAATCTGGACAAATCTTCGAAAACAGTATTAAAAGGGGATTAGCCTCTCGCTTGCTTTGATACTGTGGAGCAGGACGCAAGGTAGTATTTGCAAATAGCAGAATTTGTTAAATTTGAACTTAAACATCGAAGTGGATTAGAAACTTGCTGTTATTTTGAAATATATAGCTTGCAGCTCATGTTCAGTATGGGCTAAGGTATTCAATTTGGTGCTTAATTTCATTTGTAACTAGCGTGTATAGTTTACCCTGTTTTATTGTGTTTATCTGACTTAACTTTTTCGATGATAAAATGTGTCTGGTGTATGGCTGACTGTGGCTCGTTTTTTTTAATAGATCAAATAAAAAAGAGATTTTTTCAACTAAACGCAAGGAGCAACATTACATCTTGAAACGAACAGAAACTATTCCGTTTATGAGGGGGGTTGTCTCCTCCTCAATCCCTCGTTCTTCGCGCTAAAGTTTTTCAGTACTTTTAAACAAGCTTCTGATTGTAATTAAACGCCCATTGTGCTTCAGGAGTCTTTCTTAAAGAATTGGGACAAAAAGTCAGCGTTTCAGTTGAAACAACTTCTTTTTTTAATTTAATTTCTGATCATTTCTCAGATAATGCCGGGAGATCTGGCTCCCCCTGCATAGAAAACGCCCTTCCCCCACGAAAAGTTTCCTCTAAGTAAAATACACCCCCACCCAGAAAATTCCTCCTCGGCCAATTTGATCCTAGCCAAAAATTCACCCAGAAAAATTTTGCGGACGATTCTACCTGTCTGGAAAATTCTACCTAACATATTTTCCTTTGAAAAAGACTTAAAATTTCTGATCGTTTTCAAATCATGCCAGAACATCCCCCACTCCGTGGAAAGTTTTCCAAGAATCACCCCATGCTAAGTTACTCCCACAGAAAATTTCCCTGTTACGAAATTTTATTACGAAAAATTCCCATAGAGAATTTCCGAGAAAAATCTCCCCCACGAAAAGATCCTCCATCAAATTCTAATCCCGCAGAAAGTTTCCCCAGACAGTTCACCCAGAACATCTCCAAATATTAAATTTAGTCGGCAAAGATAAATAAAGAATTCCATATAGGGATTATGATAAATTCATATAGTTTAAATTTCCCCTGGAAAGTTCACACCGGAAATCCCCCCCCCCAACCCCAAATTTCATAACTTACAGCCCTTTCCCTAAGGACATTGGTAGGGTCATGTTATCCCCACAGACATGTTTATTAAACATTTTAATTATGCTGAACAAAATGGATATTTTAAGATTTGACTGGGCGACTTTAGGTAAAAAAAAAGGAGTGGGATAAGAGGCTAGTTGCCCTCCAATCTTTGTAGTCACTTACAAAGTGCACTAGAGCTTTTAATTTTCCGTTAGAATGAGCCTCACTCGATAATCTAGGACCATTGGTTCGATACGATTAACTTTGAAAAAAAAAGAATAAACCAACATCCGTCACCTTTCTTCTGAAAAAAAAACGAAATTCCACATTTTTGCAGATGGGAGCTTGAAACCTCTACAGTAGGGTGAGCTTAAAACCTCTACAATAGGGTAATCTGATACACTGAATCTAATGATGCGATTTTCATTAAGATTACTTGACTCTTTGGGAGTGTTTTCCTCTTTTAAAAAATCAGGCAAATTTTCTCCAGCCCGCTGCATTTGATGGGTAACATTACACTTAATGAATCTTACCACGAACTGTTTGATCTACCATTATGTTTTATCGTATTAAGTTTTAACCATTCAAATTTCAGGATCAATTTACATAGCAAATTTTGAACTTGTTTGTTTGTAAGGGGATTTATAATAATATCATTACTTTTGGAAATTATATAGGTTAATACCACTTAGAGGAGAGAAGGTGGAATTTAAAAAAATTACATCATCAGCTCAGGCAAAATAAATTATTCGGTAGTTATTAAACAATAAGGGGAGGAGGGGATCTCAATTTTTCTAGGTCTTCAGTTTTACTAACTCAGACGGGATGCCGCTTCTCCACACACACACTAAGACTAATGAACATTGTTATTTGAATATTTACCTTCTCTCCTTGAAGAGACGGCACGGAATCTCTCAAGCAAGAAAAACTGTCTTTAATGTGGTCTCTCCTTTTCCTCTCCAGGGCGTTATGGTGAGCTCGTTTGTCCAAAGGCTGTAAAAAAAATTACATGAATTATATTTCCAGAGTAAATTGATAAGACATTTGCATTATACTAAAATTTATAGAGCAAAATTAAATACACAAAAAAACATCTTTTGAACAATAGTCACTAAATAAAATTAACGCGAATTTAGAATCAATTTATCTAATAATAGGTGAGCACCTGAAAAAATTAAATACTAATGAAGAAAAAATCAAAATGAAATGTTTTAAACCCAGCTAGGAAAGTCACACTGCCACTACTCTAAATAGTACAAATACATCCAATTTAGTTGTATTTGAATAATAAGCTCTTTTGTTCCTTTTTTTATTTTCAAGTGTCAACTACATTATTCAAAGGTGAATGGAAACAAGTTCGTACTAGTTTCTTTCTATTTTCTTACACGGACTTCAATTGACACTCATGATTACAATTAAATAAAAAAAACGAGTTTTTTTAACTGAAAGTAAGGAGCGACATTAAAACTTAAAACGCACAGAAATTACTTCGTATATGAAAGAGGCTGCTTCCTCATCAACGCCCCGCTCTTTACGCTAAAGTTTGACTCTTTCTCTCAATTCTTCTTTTTAAAACAGTAAAAAACTTTAGCGTAAAGAGCGGGGCGTTGATGAGGAAGCAGCCTCTTTCATATACGAAGTAATTTCTGTGCGTTTTAAGTTTTAATGTCGCTCCTTACTTTCAGTTAAAAAAACTCGTTTTTTTATTTAATTTCTGAACGTTTTTGAATCAATGCATGTTTTGATTTTGGCTCTCCGCAGAGGAATAATCAAAACGAAATTTTGCATATTTTTTGGGAGGGGGGGGGGGCTAAATGGCTTTCTCATAATTTTGATCGAATGATTTTGAGAAAAAAAAGAGCGGGGGCGAAGCCTAGTTGCCCTCCGATTTTTTGGTTAATTAAAAAGGCAACTAGAACTTTTAATTTTTTACGAATCTTTTTTTTGGTAAAAGATTTACGTAACTTATAAATTGGCTTACGTAAAGAACTTTTGTATTCTCATGTTTTTATTATATATATGAGGGGATTCGCCCCATCGTCAGTACCTCGCTCTTTACACTAAAGCTTAAATTTTATCCCAATTCATTAAGAATGACCCCTGAATCACAAAAGCCGTAGAATAAATAGTTGAAATTACTAAAAATACTTTAGCGTAAAGAGCTAGGTATCATAAGGAGGTGAGCCCCTTATATGGGTAATAATTTCTGTTTGTTTTAAGTTTTATTGCTGTTCCTTACTTCCAGGTGAAAAAGCTTTTTCACATTTATTTTTTTTTTTTTTTTAATAATGCTAGTAAATCCAGCTCTCCCTTCACGGAAGTTTTCTTCTCCCATGACAAATTCTCGATGGAAAGTTCCCCAGCATATCCCCCTCTTCTCAACCCCTTCCCCTAACCAAAAAAATCCTCCTGAAAACGCCTGTATACTTCCCAATAACCATTACTATATGTAAGCACAGGTCAAAGTTTGTAACTTGTTGCCCCTCCCACGGGGACTGTGGGGGAGTAAGTCGTCCCCAAAGACATAGTTATAAGGTTTTTCGACTACGCTGAATAAAATGGCTATCTCAGAATTTTGATCCGTTGACTTTGGGAAAATAATTAGCGTGGGAGGGGGCCTAGGTGCCCTCCAATTTTTTTGGTCACTTAAAAAGGGCACTAGAACTTTTCATTTCCGTTAGAATGAGCCCTCTTGCAACATTATAGGACAACTGGGTCGATACGATCACCCCTGGAAAAAAAAACAAAAAAAAAAAACAAAAAAAAAACAAATAAACACGCATCCGTGATCTGCCTTCTGGCAAAAAATGCAAAATTCCACATTTTTGTTGATAGGAGCTCGAAACTTCTACAATAGGGTTCTCTGATACGCTGAATCTGATTGTGTGATTTTCGTTAAGATTCTATGACTTTTAGGGGGTGTTTCCCCCTATTTTCTAAAATAACGCAAATTTTCTCAGGCTCGTAACTTTTGATGGGTAAGACTAAACTTGATGAAACTTATATATTTAAAACCAGCATTAAAATGCAATTCTTTTGATATAGCTATTGGTATCAAAATTCCATTTTTTAGAGTTTTGGTTACTATTGAGCCGGGTCGCTCCTTACTACAGTTCGTTACCACGAACTGTTTGATTCATTACATTTGTAACAACAAACATATATTACTTAATTCATAATCTTAGATAAAGTCAAACTGAACCTAGGAAAAAAAAAATAAGAATTCCAGAACAAAAATGGGAAGGTTCAGTATCAAATGAACCCTCAGAATTATAATAAAAATACAAGCTCAAAGATTTTTGCGAAAATTTTATGCAGTTTTAGTTGTACAGAAACCATCTTTAACATGTTTCTTTATGTTTCTTTAAACATAAAGAAACCATTTTGATGCTAACTTAGTTTATTTTGGGTTTAAACAGTATTTATGACAAAAAACTGATTAGGTTTACTTTGCTGCTAGACCCCCCCCCCTCAATTGTCGGGGCTCAAAAATCAGAAGAAGAAAAACTAATTTTTGTATAATGTAGCCTCAACACTGGTCAGCAGAGTAAGTTAGTCTTTTTCCGGTGCCCCGTCTAATATTCTAAAAATAATTTTCACTGGCTCTGCTAACATGAAAAAAAAAGCTATTTGTTATTTACTACCTTTTATAAATATCTGTACAAAGGCAAGGATCTGGAATAGTTATATTCAATAATGGAGTGACTTACCTGTCTCCGAGGAAATCAAATATCTACAAGAGATTACTTTTTTTGCGATATAACTCACCCCCAAGCCTCAGACTAACAGTACAAATAATTTTTTAGTAGCGTATTAGCTAATAAAAGAGTAGTAATAAATATAATCATAACTCATGACTATTTAGTAAAATGGTCACTGGATTAGAACATTCAATGCTGTGGCACAGTAACACACGAGTTAATATGCCCACAGCACAACCCGCGAAAATATATCAAATTTTTCTTATATAACTTTTTATATATATATTTAGAAATAAATATACTTCTTATATAATTTTTTCTTATAATTCAAATATAACTTAATACTAAAAATAATTTTCACCGGCTCCGCTAATCTGAAAAAAAAAATTATTTGTAATTTATTACCTTTTATAATTGTCTGTACAAAGGCAAGGATCTGGAATAGTATATTCAATAATGGAAGGAATTACTGTCTCCAAGGAAATCAAAATATCTACAAGAGATCACATTTTTTGTGATATAACCCAGGCCTCTGACTAATAAGTACATACAAATTTTTAGTAGCGTATTAGCTAATAAAAGAGTAGTTAGAACTATACCAAAAATTCAAGAAACATACCTGACTAGAGCTGTAAGAATAGCCTTGCCCAGATGAAGAATATCCATGCTGATCATCTTCCTAAAAGTGGGATTTATTACCAAAATAATTCAAAGCTTAAACAATGCACATGAACATAAATGGGTGTGCAAAATACAGTCACGCACATAAACAAAAGAAAATTTAAAAATACCTTTGTCTACTACATCTTTTGTGTAAAAGGAAAAAGAGTAAAAAAAAATCATATAATAAGGGGTACAAGAGACTACATATGCTGAGTACAGTTTCAACTTAATATTACAGAAATGATTCAAAACGAATATATATGACTTCTCTAGCTCTTGTTTGTCTTATATTACATTTAATATAAGGGGTTACAGATATTTTACAGAAAACTTGAAAAGCTCAGTGTTTTCGTTTATATCCCTTCTGGTAGCACAATCTATTTCTTTTGTAAATGAAGAGAACGATAAGATTAAAATAGTCAAGACCTTGACATTTATGAGATTTCTTACCCTTGTGACAGCTCCAAAACAAGGCTGACTATCATACCACTTGGGGCAGAGGACAAAAGAGCACGCTCACTATATTGAAACCTGACTGATAACTAAATCCTGGATCATTGTGATAAGTTCTCAGCTCTTGCTTTCCACATCTTTTTTTTTTAATTCTTCTTGTTTGGTTCATTTTGACGAAGTTAGAATGTTAACAATTACCCCTAAATACTAGAAAAGGAATTTCAGAGGCTATTGAAATAAAGAGAAATTTTCAAAGGCTTAGATGGCGGTCAGATAAGTCTAGGTGAGTTTGGGACCCTCGTTTTGAATAAACTAAAGAAAACTACATTCTAACAAAACGGATTGCTGCTATTTCAGCCTCTTGAAATACAACACAGTCTATATTCTTTCACTGTTTTGCACTTTTTATATTCTATTTTTGTTTTCAGTTATTCCTATTTTGGACCCCTTATGATTTAATTTTTTTTTTCTCATGGTCTGGGCTTTTTTTGGCTCATGTTTTTTCAGAGAATTTAGATTCAAAAAGCCTGAGTATGACGCGACAAATGACCAGTACAATACCCCTTTATTCCCCAATTGATGAAATGGCAAAGGTGCCGGCTTCAGAAATGCCACAACATTTTGCATTAAATTAACATTGATGTGATTATTTCAATGATGAATAATCCCAATATCAGATGTTAATTACATAACACAAATATCTTCTCCATTACTGTTTAAACAGAATTTGAACAGAACTTCATAAACCAGGTTTTTACATAAAGAGAAAAGACTATCTATTACCTCACTTTCTATATCAATATCTCTTTCATCATCAGACATTTCTCCATATTTGTCATAAGGCATTATTCACTGATAACCTAAAAAATAACATGTGATTACAGCAATATTGTCTACATGTTCTACCAGTAAGATAGCTCCTGGTTTACACCTACTATGAATAAGTAATACCAAGAAATTTGAATAACTCCTGGCTGGATTTTGTGTCTAAAATCTGAGGTATTTTAAAAAACAAGCATATATAAACGAAGGCAGATCTAGAGCAAAATCTGGAGGGGGGGGGGCAATTTGACGTGAGCATCAATAATTGACAAGTTTACTTATAAAGGAGTAAAAAAAAAATGGAATGAATTATCTGCAAATTTTGCAATTATTTTCTGCAAATTTTGTCCCAAATCTGGTTAAGTAAGAAACTGAGCATTTACATCTATTACGCAAAGAGTGAAAAGTGGAAATGACATACCTTCTCTACCCAACAGTAGCTTCAAGCTTTGTAGAACTTTTTAGGAGAGATGAGGAAACGATATGTTTACTTGGGTCTTGGTGATGTCATGCACCAGAAGGATTGGCTTTTTGCCCATTTCCTCCAGAGCCTGATAGCTCTAGTATGAAGTGCAGCATGCCTAATTTGCTTCTAAAAAGTTTGAGATGGAAAGGATAGCAATGTTAAAGATAGGCAGTTTCATTTTATTTCTCCAGTGATGTAAATTCAAAAATCTAGCATAATACTAACTTAAACAGTGTGCAGCATCCTTACCTTTGAGCTAAAAAGTGTTTGGGGTAGGCTATAGAAAGGGCCCAAAGCTCACTTTTATTCTTCAATAAAGGTGATTGAAATTCATTATGTGATACTGGTTAAGTAAGGAGGATCATGCCTATCTTCTTCAAAAAGTGGTTGAGAGAGGGTAGAGGGAACATGGACTCAGTTTGTGCTTGCTAGAAATACTAACTGAAAATCCTTTCAGGGTTTTGGTCCCAGCATAGTACACCATGCCTAACTTTCTCTTAAATGTTAGCAGTGTTTTTTTTTTTTCCATGCAGCCAATAGTGTGCTGCAAAAAAAGCTACCACCAAAAGTGCTTCATTGTACCAGTACAATACTGCAAGTTTTAGTGGCAGTCCACCAACGCTTTTCAACACTGAATCTTTCTCAATTCCAAGTGACATATACAGGAAGGACTTCTGTAGGAGACTGGAATAGGGATAAAGGCATTGCTAACTAAAATGTTTGGGGATGGGGGGAGGGTATTTTACCATATTTTGATTTTATGCACTGAGAGTGGTCTTTTGTCAGTGATTTAAGTTGTATATTTTCATCAGCCCATTTAACAAATAAGAAAATTGAGCCTTTAAAATAGTGTTGATTTGGGCCACTATTTCACTGACTTACTGAGAACTTGGAGGGAAAGGCGGGGTCCTGTCCCAGTATACATAATACCCCCAAGGGGAGGGGTTACAGTAAAGTGATTTGCTTCTAGGAGTGATTTATATAAGTGTTTTATAGTATAGTAGTTTTCAAAATTCTACATGCGTTTCTTTCTGGAGAGAGCAACCTCTAAATAAATACCATTGTCTATAACCGTTTTCTGCAGGCAAATATTAAGAAGAAAAGCATCATTTTAGGGAATTAAAATAAATTTTGTAAACAAAGCAAGTAATAGTCTATAATTTGAAAGAACATAAAAAGATACAGGTAAGTTACAGAATAGCAGCTCTCAAGAAGGAAACATGCTAGAATAAAATACAGATGCTTTTAAATGGCTAATTTTATGTTCTTTTTGTTGATAAAGTCACATCAGTAACAATTCATCCCTAACCCCTATGAAGGTCCCATTTATAGCCTTAGAATATTTAGACTACCAAATTTACAGTTTTCAACATAATTTTGCTTGGATGAAAGTGAATATGTCAGTTGATGCCTTTTCTTATGCTTTTTTATAGTTCAATAATTATTTGTCAGGGGAATTCCACTTTGAGCCCCAAATGGGGCCCCAAAATTTAAAATAGTCCATAGTAACAAAAAGTTTAAAATCATGTTTCTAAACAAAACTGGAAAGGAAAAGAAAAATAATGATTTCTAGCTGATTCAAGCATGTAATTATTATTTCAGTTGGTCTTAATAGTAATACATTATTTTGAAAACAAAATTATACCAATTTTTGAGAGCCTGAAACTTGTCAAAAATGCTGCTGCCATGCTGCCTATAGACAGAAACGTGATTTTAAAACAAGACAGGAATTCTATGGCCCTGCATGCACTGTCAAATATCTCCCGAGAATGGGATCTGATAGTTTGGTATTACCTCTTTTCTTTCATTACTTTTGACTCACCAGTTTCATTTTGTTCAGTGCTTCTACTATACTTGAATTTTTGGGGATTTCTCCAGAAATCTTGCAAAAACAGAGCAGCAAAAACCCTTGGGCCTAGAAGCATCAATCCTGTAAATTTAACCATGGTTACTATGGACTGTTTTGAGCCTTATAAACGCTCCCCCAGAAATGATTCTTGAACTATGAAAGAGCATAAGGGAAGGCATCAAGGGGCATATTCAATTTCATCCTAGCTATTGTGTTGTAAACTACAAATTTGCCTAAGTTTTTAACTCATTTAAACTATTGTTTTTATCTAAAATTCAGCCTTAACACCCAGGCAAAAGTGGATATATCAAATCTAAACAGTGTAACTGGTTTTACAATGGATCTATTAATGGATAGAACCACAGATACATACATAATTAGAACTAGGCTATATGTATCCATTAAGGCAAGGGAATAGGATGTATTATCAGTTAATAAGCAGCCTAATATATTTGAAAGGAGGATAAAAATAGGAATTTAATTATACTCTTTTTTATTTTGTTAGTTTTTTGTATGCAGCCTACGACTATACAGGGGTAGGGGGACACAACTTTAACTCTTAAAGTGTAAAAATATCAATATGAAAATTTCTCTCTTTTTTTAAGCATTCTATTTCTAAAGATCTACCGTTCTACAAGCCTAGAGAAGGACCTGTAGAGAAAGAAACACGTTAAGAAAACATTTCATACTTCATAATATGCAGAATAATTGTAGCTAGCACATTTTGCATGCAACCCTGAATTACTTTGCCCTTAACCCGACCCCTTAATGTGCAAATATATGACCTAATCCCATATTTCCAATGCATTGTGCCACCAGTTTTTCTAGTTCTTGTTTTGCCATTGTTGATTCAATTTACAGGTAAATAGGTTGAAACAAGAGAGAGAGTGAGAGAATGGATAAGAAATATATAATATTGGCTATATATTTACACATTAAGGTATTTGGGGTAAAGTACAGCAGGGCTGCATGCAAAATGTGTTGGCTACAATTGTCCTAAAAATTTTGAAGCATGAATTGTTTTCTAAAAATGTTTTTTTCTCTGGGCTTATACTCTAAAAATTGGGTAAACAGTGAGCAGTTCATATTATTGACCTACACTACCTAGGGGATAGGGGGGAAAGGGGATAGGTTAGAAATAAAAAAATTTAGCAATGAATCCAGGGCCAAAAACATACTTTGGTGAAGGTATTGTCATGCTTCCCCCTTTTCTGATTTCTAAGTCTTATAAATTTGCCTACTTGACAGTTCTATACCAATTAAAATCTTGACAAAATAACATTTTACCTTAATTTTCAGTTATCAGTTTGTTTTTCTCTGGGTTTAGTTCTGAAAATGCAATTCTGGTTATTGGAGTGGGATTTTAAGCCATATATATTCATATCCAAACATGGGAGGGTTTTGTACAGTGTGATCCAGATTTGTCTTAGTGGAAAACTGTAATTTGAATGACATTGTTGATCTGATTTGCTATGCTTTTCCACAATTTGGGATCATGGTTACTAGACTGTCCACATCAATTTCCACAGGAGCAAATTACCCATAAAGGACAGGAGCAAATTACCCACTGGAGCAAATACCCATAAAGGTGGGAGTTTTATTTTGGAATCCAGTGTTGCATATCTCCATTTAGAATTGCCACACTGAGTTTTTCTGCTGCTTGTTTGTCTTTGAAACATATTCGCCTTTCAGTTGGGGTTCACTTAAGTTCTTGAACCTGCTTTGTTATGCTAGAATCATTGTTACAAAGATCGTCAATGAAAATTTTCCTTGCAGCAGTGGAGGGTGGCTGAATCAACAGTTTTTTTTTCAGAACAACTTTATAGGTGGCTCTTGGCAGGATTTGGGATTTCTCATTTGGCTAGCTCCTTGCTCTTGGCAATAAGAATTTCTACCTTTGCATTTAGCTTGTTGATGTTTTTAGTAACAAATGCACTGATTTGACTTGTGCAATAACAAAAGTCAGTCAGTAACTCTATTCTTTTTATGTCACATTGTTTGAACATTTTAATTATAATAAGAACATTTTCATTGTTATTCTGCTGCACTGGAGAGTGTACATTTTCATGAACAATAGAATAGATAAGAATCATTGCTTCCTTAATTGATCTCTTTTGAAGAAGTTGGTGCATGTTCTCACTATTTCATCCTTTGGTATACCACTATGCATTGACCTGAGCAGAATTTATATCAATGAATTTATCCACATCCCATGCCACTGCTATAATTTTCAGGACTTTGGTCATCTAGCAGCTAAATGTCAAAATGCTAAACATTATGCAAGACTTTGCAAAGACAGACATGCATTGCAAAAAGAACTTCCTTGTGAAAAGTCTATTTGCTGTGTGCTTTGCAAATCTGGTAGCCACCCATGTTACAGCATCTGTTGTCCAAAATTGTTGAATGGAGTAAAAAAAAAAATCACTATCATCCATCTCTTAAAGCAGTATCTTAAAACAGAAATCTGAGGGATAAACTACCAATTCTTAAAAAGATTGCTGAAGACAATTGCATAGTTTGCATATAAGAACACTTTTTTAGCAAAGACAGCTCAAGTTGTATCAATTTCTCTGACAAGCATCAGTTCTTTATTGAAGAAGCAAGGTTTACTGGAACCAGAAGGCCTTCTGAAGCATCATGATTATAATCAAAGATAACCTCACCTCCAAACTTTTTGAATAGCATGAAAGTTTTGTTCCAGTGGAAGTCTCTGGGTTTATTTTAGTATGTGTGTACCTTACCACAAACTATAAGAATGAAAAATCAGAGAGAAAATTCAACCCACCTGTGTGAAACTTGGTAAGTGCATATTGAGAGTAAAGCAGTTGGGCCATGGCTATTTCATTATTGGCAATTTCAATTGTGACCTCACTGATTGTGATAACACAAGAACACAAGTAGCTTTCAGAATATTGCCAGACAGTTTCAAAATTCTGAATAAAGATACAAACTTCACTTATTGTCATAAAAGTGGCTCTGTTTCTACCCTTGATAATATGAAAAAAACTTCGTTTTCTTAAAGAGTTAAAGAGGCTGTACAAAAGAGTCTTTAAAAGCGGGGGTTTGGGGAGCGGCAGCCCCCCTACTGCCTCTCCTAATTCCTGTACGTTTTAAGGTTCGACTTTGGGATGCAGCCTCTTTAACTCTTTAAGAAAACGAAGTTTTTTTCATATTATTTCTGTACGTTTTTCTACAATCCATGGTGGATGTAATTTAATAATAATTTTCCATGTTTATTTTCTCGCTTTCTGTATCAATAAATTCAAACTGACAAAATTATCTAATTTTGATAATTTTAATAGTTTAGCAGCTTCATTAAAAATTTAGCAGCTAGTGGTTTTTACCCACCCGCCTCTGGTTTATTGGCCCAGCGCGCTTCCGCTGCGCCAAGCTGCTGTTATGCTTGTTATCAAAAAAGTTATTACAATAAAAAATTTCACCAATGGCTTCAATTAGGAAATCAATTTAAATGGTTCTTTTAACTTGCTTCCATCAAGCCTTACCCCCGCTTCAGTATAAATTCTTGTGAACATTCCAGTATGTAATTCTGATCACATGTTTCCATGTTTATTTTCTCCCTTTCTGTATCAATAAATTCAAACTGACAAAATAACCTAATTTTACAAATTTTAAAAAGTTAGCAGCTAGCGGTTTCGATCCACCGACCTCTGGGTTATAGGCCATGCACGCTTCCGCTGCGCCAAGCTCCTGTTAGTGTAAGAATTTTTCAAACAAGTGATGTTATTACAAGAGAAAATTTTATCTTCAATGGGGAAATGGGTTTTTCTAAGCTAGAAAATCGGGGGGTTAAGATTTTCCGACGAAACTTTCCAGGGCACTTACTCGGAGAATTCCGCGTCGAATGAGTCTTCGTACACCCAGATCCGATGTCGGCTGTGACCTGTAGGCGTGGCAGAAAAAAAAGGGTTTCTGTCATTTTTCTCAAATAAAAATTTTACGGATTAAGACTGAATTTTTTGAAGCTTTCAGTCAGTCTCACCATGTGGAGCTGATCATTTTGATGTACTTGATGTTGAAATTCGTAACTTTTAACAACAAAAAACTTAACATGGGCTCTTATAGGGAAATGGGGTTTTTCTAAGCTAGAAAATTGGGGGGTTAAGATTTTCCGAGGAAACTTTCAAGCAAAATTACTCGGAGAATTCCGCGTCGAATGAGTCTTCGTACACCCAGATCCGATGTCAACTGTGACCTGTAGGCGTGGCGAAAAAAAAGAACATGAACATTATGTGGCTATGCGTGGTTTCTGGAAAACAGGGAAGGAGTTATCGGATCGAGCTGAAATTTCGCGGATAAGCTCCTGGGCCCAAGGGGACCTTAACTTGTGAATTTCAGCCCGATCGGACAACATTAAAGGGGGGCTGGGGTTGGGGGGTCGAAACTTTCGGCCAGATTTTCCCCATGAAGGAAAAGTCAGAGGGGGATGAAATTTGGCAGGTTTCTTAGTTGGAGCTCGGGCTACAAAATGCATCCCTCCCCATCCCTCTGCGACCACTTGAACCGAAGATCGCTTAACATTGTCGTGGTTCGCCTCTTTAAAGAGGCACGAGTGTGCCTCCTTGACCATGATGTAACATCAATTGACATGCAGAATCTATCTGTGTGAGTGTTAGTTGACCACACACTTATTGATCATTTACCCATATCCCTGCATTAAAAAGCCCATTTCCTGAAGTACAAAAACAAGCAGCACCAAAGTTCAAATTTGTACAAAACTGGAAGCTCAATCATGCTGCAATTCAGTATTATCAGCAAGTGTGTGATAGTATACTTGAAAAGGTTAAAGTCCCCTTTCTGCTACTAATGTCCAATTGTAGCCTCCCAATTGCAAAGCAGAATTTTTTCTTCAACTTCTTCTTCTTCTTATTCAGCAGACGGGCTTTTCAGTTGATACTATTTAGCCCTTTTCCTTTTGGCTCACTCTGTGAGATCGACAGAGCTATGGAGCTGGTTTGTCTTGTATGATTTGTATCTGCTCAGATTTCTTGAAGTATATCTTTTGATACCAGCAGTTGAATTACAAGAGAGTATATATTGATCTCTGTGCTCTGCGGGAGAGTATGGTCAGCAAGACTCTTGGCTGTTAGTGGAATTTTGTGGTGTTTGAAGCATTCTACCATTTTACGTCGCAGGGTATACTGTGCAGACGTCAGCATATTACATTCAAATAGGCAGTGATCTATTGTTTCATTCTTAAGATTACATGACCTGCAAAGGGGGGACGAGGGAACTTCGCCACTTGAATTAGGAATCTGATATGAAAATGCCTGAAAATTTAGCCCATTTGAACCTGACCGAATCCTATGATAAATCTTGGAAAGGTGCTTACTTGGGAAAGGTGATGGGGTAGGATTCTTATTAATTATCAGTACCTCTGTAAATCTCCAGCGGTGAATATCTCTAATGGGGATTGGTCTCCCACTTGGCTGGTCAATATTTAAAGCATTTTGGGCTATTTCATCTGCCTTATGGTTACCTATTATACCTGAGTGGCTTGGAATATACTGTATATGAGTTAAAATACCTTTTGAAGCAAAAATATCAATAATCCTAAGACAAAGAAATGTGTCAATATCCATCTTATTTTGAGAAGCTGACGAAAGAAGCTCTAGGCTTGACAAAGAATCAGAATATATTATAATATTATTAATATTAACTTTCATATATTCATTAACCATGAGGAAATCTAGTGCCATGATTATGGCGTTTAGCTCGGCAGACATCACAGATGAATTATCTTGTAATCTCTCTCCTAAAGCGATATTATGGGTTGGGAAGAAAGCTCCGCTTGCCACTTTCTCATTCATTTTGGACCCATCTACAAAAATTTGGAAATAGTTTTTATAAGCAACATTATTTAGTTCGGCAAATTTTTTCTGAATAAAAGAAATGGGGGTAAGTTCTTTGGTCCACTTTGAGAAGTCAGTCTTTATTATGGGGGTTGACCAACTCCAAGGGGGGGTCTGGGGGAATGTGGGTGCAATAGATTTTACTGGCACCGGGAACTTCTTCTGGATATTTGCATATTCATTTGCAACGCCTCTAAACATAGATGGATTTCTTAACCAGTTATGCAGGGTATGAGAATCATTGGCTTCAATTTTTGTAAGGTACTTAATTAGTAGAGATCTTCTTCTTTCATTTATTGGTGATAGTCCACTCTCAGTAAGCAGAAACTTAGTTTTTGTTGGTTTCCTAAGACCAAATATAAGACGAATTATATCATTTTGTGTCGTTTCGATTTTTTGCATGTGGGCATGTGGTGCACAAGCACCATACACTATGAGGCCATAATCAATATGGGGTCTTATATATGATTTATAAAATTGGATTAGTGTTTTCTCATTACAGCCCCATGGTGTGGCTAGTAGCCTTTTAATTATTCTTGTTTTTCTATAGCACTTTTTTATTGTATTTGTGATGTGGAGGTGGAAATTTAGTTTTTGGTCAAGTATGAGCCCTAGGTAATTAATTTGATTGTCCTCTGGGATAAGTATTCCATTTAATGTTAGCCTAGCATCATAATGATTTCGCTTATGGTGGAATTGGATAATTTTTGACTTTGTGGGTGCAGTAGGTAAAATGGACTTTTGAGAGAACTTTTCAAATTGGAAAAGTGCATTTTGCAACTTTGAATGCATAATCTCGAAGGTATTGCCAGTTGCCCATAATACCAGATCGTCAGCGTACTGTAGATTGGTATGTGGGAGGTTCATGTCCCACAGAAAAAGTGAAAATAGGAGGCAGCTCAGGACTGCACCCTGTGGAAGGCCTTTGGTTATTGAAGTTTTGGGTGAAGAGGCTGAACCTACACAAACAATGAAACTTCGGTTTTCTATAAAGGATTTTATGAAGGATACAAGTTTGGGGGGTAGTCCAAGGTTTGTAAGTTTAACTAATAGAATCTGGTGGTCAACATTATCATAAGCTCCTTCAAAATCTAGGAATGCAGCAGTTAAGACATTATTTTTTGATAGGGATTCATTTATTGCATTTGTTAACACTATGAAAGCATCTGTTGATGAGTGGTGTTTCCTGAAGCCAGTTTGAGTATGAGGTATCAGATTATTCTTCTCAACAAACCAAAGCAGCCGATGGTAAATCATTTTCTCCATTAATTTTCCCATCACTGGGGTAATCATTATGGGTCTATATGACTGAGGGTCATGTTTAGGTTTATTTTTCTTTAAAATTGGTATGAGAGATGAACATTTCCAGATATTAGGGAATGTGGATGTAGCCCATGCATGGTTATAGCAATTTAGGAGCTCCTGTTTGTACAAAGGGGAAAGATTCTTTATCCATATAGGGTGTATATTATCATAGCTACTTGTAGCATTGGCCTTGATATGCTGAATTGCATTATTCAATTCATGTATCGAGAAGGGATGGTTTATATATTCTGAACCTGGTCGGGGCTGGTAAATAGGATTTGTCATGATTTGTGTGGTGATATTTTGGTTTTTTGATGTTAGCTTTTTTGAGAAAAGGGAGGCAAATAATTTTGCCTTATCAGTGTCGTTATCATAGTGGGAATTCTCATGTATTAGTTCATACATAAGAGGGTTGGAGGATGTTTTTTTTTCCACAGATTTTGCTTATAAGTCTATGTATTCTTGGCTCAGATGTTTCTCTGGAAAGATTATTTGCAAAATTATTCCAATAATTATATTTGGCATTAGTTATTGTTCTCTTGAGGTTAGCCTCTGCTTGTAATTTACTTAAATATGTGTCAGGGGATGGTTTTCTTAGGTATGCTCTCCTAGTTGCATTTTTTATTCTCCACATAATTTGGCAATCTTTTGTCCACCATGCTTTAGGGGTGTGTTTAGGGATGGTTTTCCTAGGTGAAGTTCTGGGGATAGCTTGATTAGCTGCATTTGTTAATATTGATGTCATAGCTTCAGCACAAGTGTCAGCAGTTACAACTGAGGTATGAGATTTCTGGGTTAAACTTAGGACTTCTTCATTAAGCTTATTTCTAAACATGGTCCAATTTGCTTTGGTGTTGACATATTTAGGGATATGTGGGAGAATGTTGGCTGGTTCATTTAAAGAGGATACTATTGCAAAATGGTCAGTGCATAGATTTTCAATTTTCTTAATATAAATTTTATTTAGTATTTTTATTGAAACAATTTGTAGGTCAATAGTTGAAAATTTACCACTTTTGGGGTTAAAATATGTATTTAGATTAGGAGGGGTAGCAATTGCTAAATCGGCATTATTTGAAATCAATCTTTCAATGAGCTTACCAGCTTTATTTGCTGGCTTATCCCCCCACAGAAGACTGTGGGCATTAAAATCCCCGCAGATGATTATGTTTTTTAGCATATTAGAATTAGTAATATAAGTGAAAAAATCCATGGCATCTGTAGTCTGGCCATTGGGGTTATAAAGACTTAATATGTATGTTTTTGTATTATTTATCCAAACATTGATGCCAATAACATCAACATCATTTGAAAAATCTGGGAAATTAATACCGCAGAATTTAATATTATTATTTAAAATTATAGCTACGCCACCTCCTTTTCTCTGAGAAGACCTATCCTTTCTCAGGATAGTATATCCTGGAAACTTTGTTTGTTGGTTATTAGTCAAATGGGTTTCTTGAAGGCAAGCAATATCAATGGAATTTTTATTCATAAAAGATAAAAGTTCATTTAACTTATTTTCTGAAAGTGATCTTACATTCCACTGAAGTATTGAAATATGCTGCTTTGTTGTTTTAATTTTCATTTTGCTGTGTATCAATCTTTAGCTTTGCTAGGAGCAGAGCAAGATCTTTTTTTGCTTGGATATGCATGTGATTGGGTAGGTACAACTTTGCCAATTCGCTTATTATTTTTGCTTTTTGTGGTTGTTTTAGGTTCATTGACTGTACTGCATTAGAATTTAGTATAAATAGGCACATGTTAGGTGTTAATTCATTTGGATATTCATCTGGCTTTTTGTTGATAATTTGATTAATACCCGTTAATACTTCTGATTCATTTCTACTCGGGAGAGGTGGCCATTCTGATATTCTATCATTACTTGTAGAGGCTGGAAGGTTTGTCCAGGGTGAACCTCTCTTATAGGAATGTGAGCTTGGTTGCTTTGAGGAAGGAGTCTTATTGGGGGTGCTTGATGCTTTTGGTAGAATGGTTGGTCTGTGGGTGAGAGGGTTGGGTGGTTTCATAAAGTTTTTGGTCAGGTGTGATTGAGCTGCATTTGCTTCCATTGCTGCAAAAGGGTAAGGTATGTTTTTTTCTGTTGCTATTTGGAGTGTTAGTGCTCGTTTTTTATATACAGGGCATAAAGTTTTATTAGTAGAATCGTGGGGACCATTGCAGTTGATACATTTTGGCTGATTGTTTTTACAATTTATCATTCCAGTGGGGTGGGAGTTTTTACAAGAATTGCATTCATGTAATGTTTCACTGCATGTGTTTTTTGTGTGTCCTAGTCTTAGACATTTTTGGCATTGGATAGGTTTTGGCTTGTAGGGCTTGTGGGGTTTCCTTTGTCCAAATAGGAATATCTGATCCAGGTTATTATTTTCTTCTCTTAGTGTGAATAAGAAAGACTTGCTTAACTTTTGGCCATTGGCATCTGGTTTACCCAATTGGGTTACATCAGCTACTGGGATTGGGTTACCAGTTCTGTCAGAGAGTCCTTCTTTTAGATCCTGAATAGGAATTTCTGGAGGGATGTTATACACTACTATTTTAGTTGGGTTTTGGTTTGGGGACCAGAGAACAGATTTTATTGGTATGTTAAGAAGAGATTTTGAATTCTGTAATATGTCTGCTGATTTAGAATCTTGAAGGGCTATTAGCAGAGATCCATCACGGTTAATGTTTAATGAAAACGTTGATTTTAACATTTTAAAGATTGCAACCCTCAAAAGAGCTACCTTTTTTATCTCAAAGGGGGTATCTGGAGTGATTTTTAAGTAAATTCCAAGGTTTTGTGAGGGGAATGTTGGATTATGGGAAGGGGTATTATTTTTGATTGGTGAAATCTTTTTCCTTTTTTTTGAGTTTCTTGATAGGACCTCTTGAAATTCATTTTCAGTCTCATCCTGTATTGTGACATACGCCCCGACTTCCACCATTGTATTATTCAATGACCCCTCATGTGAGCTTTGAGAAAGTTGACTTGACCAGCCAAGGGGTTGAATGTTTTCAGTGGTACTTGGGGTAGGGTCAGGGGGGATTTTTTTAGGTGGTGTTCTATGCATTGCCTATTGGAATAAGCTTTAATACAATCAAAAAAAAAGAAGGGAAAAATTGATAATATAAAACCAGACTGTCTGCCACTCTTTCAAAGGGAGGACTTCACCATCCACAAAAAAACACTATAGTGTTGTCTAGAAGATGGTTTGGTATAAGATTGGTTCAACTGACTGCTGATAAATCTGGGTAAATATCACAAGAACTTTTATTATAAATTTCTTTAAGCGTTGCTGTTGCTGTGACCAACATTTATTCTGCTTAAATATGCCTTCTTCTTCTTCTTATTCAGCAGATGGCTTTTCAGTTGATACTATTTAGCCCTTTTCCTTTTGCCTCACTCTGTGGGATTGACAGAGCTATGGAGCTGGTTTGTCTTATATGATTTGTATCTGCTCAGATTTCTTGAAGTATATCATTTGATACCAGCAGTTGAATTATAAGAAAATATATATTGAGCTCTGTGCTCTGCAAGAAAGTATGGTCAGCAAAACTCTTGGCTGTTAGTGGAATTTTGTGGTGTTTGAAGCATTCTAACATTTTACATTGCTGGGTATACTGTACAGACGTCAGCATATTACATTCAAATAGGCAATGATCTATTGTTTCATTCTTAAGATTACATGACCTGCAAAGGGGGGACAAGGGAACTTTGCCACTTGAATTAGGGATCTGATATGAAAATGCCTGAAAATTTAGCCCATTTGAACCTGACCAAATTCTATGATAAATCTTGGAAAGGTGCTTACTTGGGAAGGGTGATAGGGTAGGATTCTTATTATTTAGCAGTACCTCTGTAAGTCTCCAGTGGTAAATATCTCTAATGGGGATTGGTCTCCCACTTGGCTGGTCAATATTTAAAGCATTTTTTGCTATTTCATCTGCCTTATGGTTACCTATTACACCCAGGTGGCTTGGAATATACTGGATATGAGTTAAAATACCTTTTGAAGCAAAAATATCAATAATCCTAAGACAAAGAAATGTGTCAATATCCATCTTATACTGAGAAGCTGAAGAAAGAAGCTCAAGACTTGACAAAGAGTCAGAATATATGCCATGCCTGTTGATGTGCACTTAGCTGCAATACTTCTTGAAAAGTTTGTGCAAACACAGAAATTAGAAGATGGTGCCAAAAACTCTTAATTTAACTCAAGCTTGCTAAACTATAAAGTTTTGGTTTCAACTATGGTGTAAAAATAGTAGGACCCTAATCTGGACAGACCTTCATTGTGAAGAACCATATCAAATGTGTATTTGCCAAAACTTTATCTAAGCATTGCAGAGACTTAATTAAAGAATTTAGCCCAAAAAATGACTCTGATCCCAAAATATTCTGGAGAATTTTTTCCAAAAGAAAATCATCCTCTGAAGATCCATTAAGAGGCCTGAAGTACTTGCAGATCAGCTTAATTGTCCTGATCCAGTGCTACAGAATTCTTATCAAAATGAACTTGAAGAAAAACTCAAAACTACTGAAGGATAACGTGGTGGTGAATAGAAGCACTATCTCTGAATGCCTGAAAAAGGTAAAGAAAATGTTCTTGCAAGGTTTTGATGGAATATTTGGCCAGCATATACTCTATGGCAGTGAACTACTTCTTGAAAGCATATCACTGTTATTTCAAATGATCATTTAGGGATATAGTCCCTGATAGCTTCTGTATTGGTGTAATACCACCCATTCTGAAACCAGAAAAGCCTCCCATACAATGTTCCTTATGCAGGCCTATTACTGTGCCAGCCACACTTATGTAAGCTATTTGAGCTTGCTGTCTGTAATGAAGTAAGAAGTAAGTGTTTGCCCCCCCCCCCTGTGACACCAGTTTGGTTTCCAGCAATCCCTGGGTCATGATCATGCACTCTATTTCATTAGTTTCTATTTTTGGTTGATGCAGAAAGTAATAATGATGCTCTTGTCCTAGCAGGAAACAATCTTGCTGGTCCTTTCAATTCATCCATTCATGAGCATATTCTGCTTTTGGAAGCACAAAGAGACATCCAAGCATGATTTATAAAGCCCTTTGACTCATTGTATAGTTCTCTTCAAGTTCGAAGAAAGTGCCCAAATTTAAATTTTGATGTACTAGTAGTCTGATATACCAGTAAAGAAGAATATAAGGCAAGGGGCTGTGAACTCACCAGATTTGTTCAATAATTCTGTTATTGATGTATAATATAAAGCTGCAACAACATGCATTTTTTATGGGATTGATGTGTTGCTCATTAGCTATGCAGATGATATTTTAAATATTAATAGGAATCTACAAGGAATAAAAAGTTGTTTCAGGGCTTTAACAGATGAGTAGTCTTGTATTGGCCATTTATTTAACCCAACAAAAAGGGAACTGTTGTCTTTAACTGTAATATGCCAATTGATGATGTATCTGTCATTCTAGAAGGTATTGAGGTCAAATCAGTTCAAGCTATTACTTACCCTGGAGTCCAAATTGGTACATTGCTCAAGGCTATGCATGAATTTGCTATTGATGATACCCTTAGAAAAGATTGTAGTGCATATGGAAGACTTGTACCAAATAATGCAAAATCTAATCATCATATTCTAACCAGGTTATATAATTTACTTGTTCTATCTCATTTTGTATACATAGGCTATATCTGTTTTGGAAATTTCTTACTCTGACAGATAAGAAAAAGCTGGATATGATTTATTTTAAGCATGCTAAGTATTTTCTTGAGCTACCACAATGGACCAATAACCAGTTTTTTATTAAAATACTCGGTCTGGTAAATCTAGATTTTGCAGTCCCTATGAGAGTAAATGATTTTCAAATTAAGTTCTAGATGCTAGATCAGCCTTGGATGACTCTTCAGAGAACATTTTAAAATTGGAAGTAATTTTTAATAGATGGATATTGACTGTATTTAATCTGTTGTATATATTTGTGAATTTTGCTACCTTTATTTTTTATCTGTAGGGCTACTCTGCCCTATACTTTTTTTTCAAAATAGTCTATAGGAAATGTATTTGTATATCTTTAAAACCTTGTAAATTGGGATTTGGAAAAGTTGTGAAGCTGAAAAAAGTTGTGGTGTAAATTTCATTTAACCAGAAGATTTAATTTGCAAGGCTTCACTTTTGAAACACACAGATTTTTTAAGGTCATCCAAAGTAAGGACCCTCTAGAGGGAGAAGCAGTGGAGGTAAGTACTGCATAATATTTTCCCAAAACATACTTTAGTCTGTAGACCTATCCCTGAAAGTTTCAATTTCCTAACATAATCCCTTTCCAAGATAGTGAATAGTAGCTAAGCTAGAATTTCACCAAACATACTTTATCCCTATGCTTATTCTTACCAATTCAGGGTATATATTTGCAAATCAGGGGGGAGAGTGTAAACATCAAACTTACCTCTGTAGTCAGAATTGTAACTTGAACCCAGATTTAATAGCCTTTTCATTAGCATTGGAAATACATTTTACCCACCCACCCCCCTTAATGTGCAAACATTTACCCTAGGGTAGGGGTTAAAATGAATTTGCACCAAAAGCAATTAGCCTATTGTATTTGGAAATAGCATAAAAAAGGCACTAAGTAGAATGCTCTCTTTATTAAAGGTTGATAATATAAACTACTTAATATTTATTGAAACTTGATCAAATATGCATTGACTTGTGTCTTCACATCTATAACAAGTATGCTAAATAGCCAAATGAGATTTTCTACACATCCTACTAATATACATAATTTATTATCCAAGGTAGCAATAAACTTTTCACATAGTATTTCACCAAAAATAATGGTGGTAAAATTCTAGTCAATTGACTTCTTGCTATCTCAGAAAGGGATTAGATAAGGAAAATGAAACTTTCAGGGATGTGTCTACAGGCTAAAGCATGTTCTGGGAAGGTATTTCAAAGTACCCACCTCCACTCTTTCTCTCTCCAGAGGGCCCTGAAATTTGGCTACAGAACAGGTCTATACATATTGAAATTATGACAAAACAACATTTTACCTTAATTTTCAGTTAGGCTACTAGTTGCTGTTTCTCTGCCTTTAGCTCTGAAAATACAATTCCTGTTATTTGAGTAGAATTTTGAGCCATATCAGTGTTTTTTTCAAAACTTAGGAAATGTGTTTGCATATCTTAAAAACCTTGTAAAATGGAATTGAGCAAAGTTATGAAGCTGAAAACAATTTTGTTGTACTTCAATTAAGCAGAAGGTATATTTTGCAAGGTTTCACTTTTTATAACATACATATTTTCAAGGTCATCAAAGGTTAGGGCTCTCTAGAGGAAGAAGGAGTAGAGGTAGCCTAGTTGCTTCAAAATACCTTCCTGGGACATAGGCTACTTTAGTCTGCAGATTCATCCCTGAAAGTTTCATTTTCCTAACATAAACCCTTTCTGAGATAGCAAGAAGTCAATTAACTAGAATTTTACCATTAATGGTAACTGTTTCAAATTGTATTCATAAGGGTGAGTTTGGGGTTGTTTTGCAAGAGAGAAAAGATGTTTCAAAAGTCAAAATGTATCTATTAACAATAGGTCCATGATCCTAGACAATTTGTTCAGGTAATAACAACATTGACCTAATTTATCCCCTAATTAATGAAGTTTTACCCAGTGCTGAGTAATACCAATTTTGTTAAGACTTATTTTAAATAATGAGGAACACCCTCCTCCCACACAGCTAAGTGTACAATTTCCAGAACTGAAAAAAAATTACTACGCTATAAAATGTTTCATTTATTCTCGAAAGTTTTCTTATTTATTTATAGCCAAACTCCAGGACAAACGAGCATATACAAAGTCTCTAAAAAGCCTTGCCTATAAGCATTCAAATTATTTTACAATTTTATTTCTTCTGGTAAAATTAACATTGCCATGCGTAAAAAAATAAAATAATTTTCTTCTAAAATCCAGGAAAATCGCTCCAGAAAAATCGGCGTTTAAAACAAAATTTTTGAAGGACTGCATTCTTATAATGTTTTAGAGGTAATTACTTGGCTTAAAAAAAAAAGAGAAGAAAAAGAGAGCTGTTTTCATAATCCAGCAATTTAGGTAACTGAGCGCTTGAACAAAGTCTTTACCTGAAGCATTTATCCTGAAAATCATGTTCATATTTCATAATTCTGATTTACGCATGGTAAAATTTTCCTTTGTTACTTGCAGTTCGTTACCATCAACTGTTAAAAAAGTATTTCTCAAATATAAAACTAATAGCAGTTAGGTACGGAGATCACAGTTATTGCCAACTATTAGCATAAGCTAGACTGATATCCTTTTTCGTCCAAGGTGTTAACGAGTTTGCTAAGGTCTTAAAAAATCGGTTTTGATATGTTTAATGGACTTTCAAAACTTTTCTTCTTCTCTGCTTCTTAAGCTTTCAATTACAAAGATTTTATACACACAGTTTAAATAAACAAAGTAGACTTTGTCCAACCTTTCAACATGAGTGTTATTTTCTGATTGTTAGTTGTATAAAAAAAATTGTCTTCTTAAACGAACTTTTTCATAGAAAAGCGGATAATGATTTTACAACCAGAAACGAGAACAAATGAACTCGCATAATCATTCAAATTTCAAACCAACAAAAATTACTGTCAATGAATAATTGAAACTTAAAATGAACACAACTAAAACAAATATCAAGTCAAACTTAAAAAGAGTAGAAATTGACCCTGACAGAAGTCGGGTTACTTCACTTTAAACTTATTAAAGGCCAAAGTAGCATTCGTACTTAAAAAAAAACGACTTGTATTTTGAGAATTGTGTTTGTCATTTTTCATAAGCAGCAACAATGATCATTGCATGGCTAATAGAAGTGCATAAATCAGATTGATTACCGCCCTCTCTTTCAAACCTGCTGAATGGCCTGGGTTTCATTTCCATTTTAATGAATTAATGTGTATTTTGAACAGTGTAGCCCGAATTTGGACCAAAATGAAAAAGACAGAAATCACCAAAATAATTGAGATTACTGAAAATAACAAATGAAAATAAACTTGCTTTATATAATCATATAAATTATCAAACAATTCAAGCATTTTCCATTCTTTCGTGTTTTAATTCTATGATAGAAAACGCTGAATATCTGTTTTGTTTTTTGTAAAGACCAAAAGCTGCTCTGGCCTTTGAATGGCTCAAAGGGAAGTAGTCCTTCTTTTGCTCTATTCCAATTCCTTGTAGTTTTGTACATGACTTGTTTGTCCATATGCATTTCTATTCATTTTTAGATTTATTTACTCATTTCTAATAGCATCTTCTATTTTTATGTTTGATTTGATTATTAATTTTAATTTCTCATAACTTTGGGTGTCATCTTATTCATTTATTGCAGTTTCTGTTTTTTTTTTAAATTACTCGATGACTTTATTTTGTTTATATATTTTAATTTGGCTCTTTACTTTCCATGTAAAAACTTCTTTTTTGATTACGTCTGTGAACTTAATTTCTGCTTATTTTATGAATAATCTCATTATTATTGATTAATACTTAGAACATTTGTTTCTGCTTAGGAACTAAATTACTGGATTTGAATTTTAAAATTGAATCAAGGTTGAAAATTCTGTCACAATTTTGGATAAGCAACAGTTTTACTCCATATATTCTTAATGATAACTTCACTATCAAATTTTAGATTGATGGGGAGGAGATTATTATTAAAATGAATCAAAAATCTTATTAAGTTTTTATTTTATAAAGGTATGAAGCTATCTTGACCCCCATCATACAAACATTTTGTAAATTCTCATATTTAATCCTCTGCCTAATTAAATAGTTTATTTAAATATATTTTGATGTAATAATTTCTTCGTTTAAAAATATATGTCAAGGTACTTTATTAAAAGGATTCTGTTTTTTCGTTAAATAAAAATGACGTCATAGTGTAGAAGAACTGGATTTGTTTCCTTAATTTTTCGATTTCAGTTGATTTTCTCGGTCCTGAAACAGTAATTGAAAGGTATACATGCTCTAAGATCTTAAAGCAGACAAAACTTTAAAAGTTTCAAATTTTAAAGCTGACAATCAATGGTTTAACTCTTTTCATCCAAAACCAATCCCATTCACCAAAGTGCCCTAAATCTAATCTGCTAGCTTTAAAAATTACACATATACTAGGGAAAAGGAACGGTTGGCCTATTTCTAGTTTGACAAACCGATGTAACCCGTTTTATCAAAATATTTTTTTTCTCTTGGGCTTCTTTCGTGCAGTTTATGTAAATATCAAGTAGGTTAACAATCGACTGGAGGGAGAGACAATTTGGGTCTATTTTTGGTGTCCTGAATCAATGTAACATTTTTTTCCCTAGCCTTCTTCATCATTGAGGATCTTTTGTTTCTGTCAACATGTGTTGTAAGTCTTAGCTAATCTTGGGAAGTTAAATTTTTTCGCCAAACCGTATCTGTCATTCATCAGCACAACCGATCATCAGAATAGCTCGTCTTCACTGAGGCCTATCTCACTCTATCTATATGACCTGTATGTTACAAGCTGATTAGATATGGAACCAATTTAGTCCCATGGAACATAGGTTACCTCTAAATAATTCTATAAAAATTTGACCGAAAAATATGATCAAACTTGTATTAGATGTACTTATGAGACAAAAGGTTGAAATGGCTAAGTCACTTTCGGTAGATGAAGAAAGACAAACTGCAAAGATTGTACTTTTCTGCCGACTGGTTAGAGCCGCACAAAAAGCATGTCGTCTCTGATTGGTGCGGGTAGATACTTTCAAAAAAATTTAAGAGAAATGCTAACTTCGACTGAAG
Organism: Artemia franciscana; assembly: GCF_032884065.1. Lineage (NCBI taxonomy): Eukaryota > Metazoa > Arthropoda > Branchiopoda > Anostraca > Artemiidae > Artemia > Artemia franciscana. The sequence goes on along the minus strand of NC_088869.1, from coordinate 35,567,990 downwards.
AGGTAAAGAGGGAGGTTCTAAATAGATAGGGATGGAGGATGACTGCGTAGCTGTGTTGGCTTTAAGCGACTTGGTGGTGCAGTGAGTTGTAAATATAATAATTTACCAGTAACTCTTTTAGGTCTAAGCTCCCTTTCAAAGTTTGACATTAAATTCCATTTATTTTGTAATTTTAAATTTCTGTGGTACACCTTGCTCCCCTCCCAAATTACAAGGCCTAAAGATGCTAATGACTTTTACCAATATATTAAAACTAAAAAGTAAAATAACACTGCAATAAAATAAAATAATAATTTGCGCTCCATGCAATAAGCCATATAGGGTGTGCTAAGACATGTAAAAATGGGCTTTAGTTCTGTTTTCCGTTGTGTATTACCAATCAAAACACCTAATTGACTTTTTCAGCATATCAAGGGTAGATATTGTAGGCTAAATAAATAAGAAGTAATTTTTTTGTAACTGTTTTGTATTTTTTTTTTGTCATAAGAATACGCTACTTATCATACAAATGTTACCAATGTATGAAATGCCTAAAAATTTAGTTATTATGACAAGAAAAATAAAGAAATCTATATTTATTCAGAGTTTAGATCTAATTGACTAATGTTAGATTTTTTAATTCCTTCAAACCTTTTTATTTTAAATTTGTTCCATCTGTTCATTTTTCTCATTATTAGAAGGCACAAAACTACTAAAAAAAATGCCTGAGAAGACATTTTTACATGCAATACTCTTCCATTTTCACTTATGATGTAAAAATGTTGCAGATGGGTTTTTTGAACTTTAATTAGCTTTTTGGGAATTGGGAAGGGGCTCACTTGGAAATTCACTTGGAAATTCCAGCACGAAATTGGAAATTCTAGCACGAAATTGGAAAACCAAACACTTGGAAATTCTAGCACGAAAATGGAGAGTCGAAATTGAAAAGTTAAGTGAAAACCAATCTTTATTGGCATTGTTCTGACATTTCACAAAGACAAAGTTTTGGCAACATTGATAACTTTTATAGCTTTTGAACGAAGAAGGACCACATTTGCAGCAAATTTTCTACAGTTGATTGACTGATTAAGGATGGCTGCAAATTCTAGACTCTACTCTAGTTTCTCAAAGTTTTTAAAGAGAAAAGGAAACGTAAGTAGCTAAGATTCTAGTTTAGCTACTTTTTGCTATCTTGGAAAGAGGTTAGGCTGGGAGAATCAATCTTTCAAGAATGGGTCTGCAGACTAAAGTTTGTCCCAGGAAAGTATTTTAAAGTAGCCTACCTACCTCTACTCCTTATCTCTCTAGAGGTCTTTGATTGGTTAATTTATAGCAGACAGTATAAATAGCTTTTGTATAAAGTGAATATACCACTTGATGCCTTTTTTATGCTCTTTACAAATATAATAATTGCTTCTACTGAAAATTTGGATTGAAGCACTTTTTGACCTCTTTAAAATAGCCTAAATATGGGGTATAAAAAAGGCTTAAAACATTGGTCTCAGACTTCAAATATTGGACTCAAATTTACCATTTCATTATAAATCAATTTTTTAGATGTTATATTATTCACAAGCAGTGATTTTCCATGATTAAATTGGATATATAAATTTTATCAATTTTATGGCATTTTCTTCTTCCTTGACATCAAATTTTAAATAAAAGCATGCATTTTTGGTCAAAAATATGGAAGCTGGCTATTATGAATGCCAGTTATACTGTTTACTAGAAATTTAACTATATTAAATACAGCAATGGTTAGTTTACATATTTAATATATGCTATGCTTAATCCCCCCCCCCTGATGTGCAAATATAGAGCCCAAATTTGTTTCTAAAGTATTACAGATTTGCAATTTCAAATATCCTATTATTTTGTAAAAAACAACCAAAAACGCATGCTTTAATTGGAATTTTGGCAACATGGAAGAAGAAAATGCCATAACATTGATACAATTTTTTTATCCAATTTAATTGTGGAAAATCAGTGCTTGTGGATAATATAACATTAAAAAAAATGGATTTATTGTGAAATGGTAGGTTTGAGTCCAATTTTATAAAGTTTGAGACCAATGTTTTAAGCCATTTTTAGGTCATTTTAAGAGGTCAAAAAGTGCTTAAATCTGAATTTTCAGTAGAAGCAATTATTATATTTGTAAAGAGCATAAAAAAAGGCATCAAGTGGTATATTCACTTTATATGAAAGCCAGTTATACTTTTTGCCATAAATTTACCCTTTGATCCTTGATGACCTTTAAAAATTTGTATCATAAAAGGGAAACCTTGGATATAGGTCTTCTCCCTAAATAGAGTAGGCTACAACAAACTGTTTCAACTTCACAACTTTGCCCAATCCCAATTCATGAGGTTGCAAAGGGTAAATTTGAAGTTGGCTATGTAATCTAGCTAGGATGAAAGAGGGAATGTCATTTGATGCCATTTTATGTGCTTTCATAATTCAGTAGCCTAATTGCTTATGGGGCTAATTGCATCTTAAGCCATTAAAGGGACCCCAAAAATATTTCATTTTTGTAACCACACAAAGAAGTTATCAACATTAGTAAATGTATTGGAAGTGGTTAAAAATATCATTAGTTTATAAATAAGTTGTTAGAATAAGTATACTTATTCCAAATTACTTATACTAAATTTGCAATACTTAGGCTATTCTAAATTTGCTGCTCATTGTAAATTTGCAGTCAACCATATAATTTAACTAGAATGAAACTGAAAACATTTGATACTTTTTATATTGCCTTAAATTACAGCTTTGAGGAATCTAAGGATTTCCTTCTTGTAGGCTCCATGAAGACTTAAAGACAAGTTAAAGACTCATGGGCTTCCCAATCATATTTCCACTCAACATCACTTTATTTAGCATCCACTCTTGATTTAAAAGTATCAAGACAAGTTGTAGAGACAACATATTCTGACAGTCTATTCCAAAGGCTGATGACTCTGTTTGAAAAGAACTGATTCCTCTGGTGGATTCTGTACAACTTCTTAGAAAGTTTGGTAAAATTCTAGTTAATTGACTTCTTGCTATCTTGGAAAGGGTTTAGGTTAGGAAAATGAAACTTTTAGGGATGGGTCTACATTTAGTTCTGAAATTGCAATTCCTGTTATTTGAGTAGAATTTTGAGCCATATTGATATATGGTGTATATCAATGTAATGGTTAGGCTAAAGTATGTCCTGGGAAGGTGTTTTAAAGTACCCACCTCCACTCCTTCTCCTCTAGAGGGTCTCGACTCTGTCTTTAGTTCTGAAATTGCAATTCCTGTTATTTGAGTAGAATTTTGAGCCATATTGATATATGGTGTATATCAATTTAATGATACATTGATCAATGTTTTGTTTCAAAATTTAGGAAATGTATTTGCATATTTTTAAAACCTTATAAAATGGAATTGGGTAAGGTTATGAAGCTGAAAACAATTTTGTTGTACTTCAATTAAGCAGAAAATCTATTTTGCAAGGTTTCACTTTTATAACACACATATTTTCAAAGGTCAGGGCCCTCTAGAGCGAGAAGGAGTGGAAGTTTTTTGAAAATACCTTCCCAGGACATACTATAGTCTGTAGATTCATCCCTAATAGTTTCATTTTCCTTTCCTAAATCCTTTTTGAGATAGCAAGAAATCAATTAACTAGAATTTTACCAAAAAATTCTTTGAGTGACATCTGGTAGAAGTGGTCATGGCAAACAAGAATAAATCAGAGACATTGTCTGTCAAAATAATGGCAAATTCTAGTTTAGTCACTTTTGGCTATCTTGGAAAGGGGTTTGGTTAGGAATATGAAACTTTCAGGGATGAGTCTACAGGCTAAAGTATATCCTGGAAAGGCATTTTAAAGTACCCACCTCTTCTCCTTCTCTCTCTAGCGGGCCCTGAAATTTGCCTACATGACGGGTCTTTACCTATTGAAATTTTGACAAAATGAAAATTACTTTGAAATTTTCAGTTATCAGTTGCTTTTTCTCTTTGCTTTTTCTCTTTTACTTTGAAAAACAACATTTTACCTATTGAAATTTTGACAAAACAACATTTTACTTTAATTTTCAGTTATCAGTTGCTTTTTCTCTGCGTTTAGTTCTCAAAATACAATTCCTGTTATTTGAGTAGAATTCTGAGCCATACCAATATTTTTTTTTCTCAAAATTTAGGAAATGTATTTGCATATCTTTAAAACCTTATAAATTGTGATTGAGCAAAGCTGTGAAGCTGAAAACTGTTTTGTTGTACTTCATTCAAGCAGAAGATCTATTTTATAAGGTTTGACTTTTATAACACACATATTTTTAAAGGTCATCAAAGGTCAAGACCCTCTAGAGGGTGAGGGAGTAGAGGTAAGTACTTCAAAATACCTTCCTGGGGCATACTTTGGCCTTTAGACCCATCCCTGAAAGTTTCAATTTCCTAACCTAACCCCTTTCCAAGATAGCCAAAAGTCACTAAGCTAAAATTCTACCAAAATAAGTTTGGTAGTTTGAGGTAACCAAGGCATTCATAATAAGGGACTAATTGGAATTTGGTAGTCAATTTTGTTGCTTACCTTTAGATTGCTTCTAGGATGAATTTGTCCTTTTTTTTGTAAAAAGGGGATACAAGTGTCATGCCAACTTCAAGTTTAGGTCAAATAAGAGCTTTATATGGGGTTGTCTTGACTCCTGGAGAGCAGCTGCTGATAGTTTTCTTTATTGTCCTTAGGGTCTGGCTAGCTGATGAAGCAGCAATAGCAGCATGAGAATCAAATTTAAGTTTCTTATCAACCTAGACGCCCAGGTCTCTGTCCTTGTGAACAGCCTCGTGTGGTAGGTCTTTGAGAGTGTACCCAAAATGTAAGTTATTTTCTCCAAAATGAAAGACATGACATTTAGATGTACTGAAGCTCAATAACCAGAAATTTTCCCAATTATTAAGCTCGATTATTTTGTATTGGAAAACATCTGCATCAAGTTGGTTTCTGATGCCACCAGTGAGTTTGGAATCATCTACATATAAAGTTAAATAATTGTGTACTATATTAGGGGCATCATTAAAAAAATATTGAACAGGGTAGGGCCAAGGATAGTACTTTACAGGACACCACTCTTGACTAGCAATTAATTGGAATAAATCATCATATTATGAGATGTGAATATTCTGACCTGTTGAATACTTTCAACAAGAAATACCTTAATCCAGCCAACAACTTGGTTGTTTGTTTTTACAGCATGTAACTTGACAATCAGTCTCCTGTGGCAGACCCTATCAAAGGCTTTGGCTAAGTGAAAGAGAGCAACATCAACAGGAATTTTCTTGTCCATTAGATCTGTAACAAGATTTTAAGACTGTAGTAAATTTGTGTCAACAGACCTACCACTTCAGAAACCATGTTGAGAATGGTGAAGAATACCATTCTTTTCTAGATGTTTTAGTGATAGTATCATTAACTATTCCTTCAATTACTTTGACAATAGAATAGGTAAACTGATTGCCCTGTAATTTGCAGCAGAATCTCTTTTTCTCTTTCTTAAAACAGGAGATATATTTGTTTTTTTCCAATCCACTGGAAGTTGTGCAGCTTTGATTGATTTTTTGAAGATTACAGCTAAGGGGGCAGCTAGGATATCTTTAGTATGTTTGAGAAGCTGAGGATGAATATTGTCAAGACCCTTAGATTTATTTGCATTAATTGAAGTTTCTTATTCAACATGCATTCAGTTACTTCAATATCTGGCATGGCAGTGGTGATGAGAGTACAGGGGGTGGGACATCCTGACCATCAAGAAATACTGAAGAAAATTATTTTTTCAAGACTTCTGCTTTACTTTCAGGTGTAGATATGTCCATTTTTCCACAAATCTGGAACTAAGTGTCTGTCTGGTTTTTTAGTTGATGCATGCCTCCAAAAGAGTTTGGGAATTACCTTGATTTGTTGATTTTCCATCAATCCATAAAATTTCTGGCAGGTTGAATCACCAACTATAATTTTCTCAAAAGATATGATTTTTAAGATATAAGATAACATTTCTGAAAGGGCATTTTTACTAATAATCTGGCTTGGGGAACTAGGGCTACAATAAATACAGCCAAAGCATATTATACTAATAATTATATTTAAGCACACTGTTTCAATCCAAGGTCTATAATTGTTTGTGGGAATAATAACACCTGCCTGCAGCTCCTCCCTAACAAAAATAGCCACTCCTCTCCTACAATCAGGGTCCAATAAATTTGAAAAAAAGTTTTTAGCCATTGATGTTGATGCAAGATTCTGTAAGTTTGGTGTTGCTGAATTTGGGGCACACCCAGAACCAATTATTTAATTATGAAAGGGCATAAAAAAGGCTGCAAATGACATTTTATTCTAGCTAAATTATATAGCCAACTACAAATTTACCTTTCAAAGATTTGCAAATGCATTTCCTAAATTTAAAAAAAATGAAATGGCTTAAAATTCTACTCAAATAGCACAAATCATATTTTCAAAACTAAAACTAGAGAAAAAAAGCAACTAATAACTGAGAATTTGGGTAGAATATTGTTTTGTCAAAATTTCAATAGTTACAGACATGTCAAGTAGGCAAATTTTCAAGACTTAGAAATCAAAAGAGGATTAGCATGGAAGCTTGGGAACACCTTCCCATAGCATGTTTTTGGCTGAAGATTCATTACTAAAAGTTTAATTTCCCAACATAGCCAATTTCCAAGATAACAAAAAGTAGATAAACTAGAATTTTACCCATAAGTCTCAATATATCTATGTAGGGCAACAGTTGAAAGCAAATGCTTTTGATACAGAGCTCTGAACTTGGTGCCTTCTCTAAGCCCATGCTCCAATGTGTAGATTGTACTGCAACACCATAGGTGGGAACACGATTTTGTTTTGTTGCTTACATCCAGCCAGTACGCATTTAGCCAGCACTGCATATGGATCCAGTTTCCTGTCTCCAGCTGCTAGTATTGCTACCATGCACTGTGTCCCAGAAATAAATTGAGTTTTCATTATCTATATTGGTATCTAAGCTGCGGTTGAAAGTTTTTGTCCTCACTGAAAGAAAAACCAGGAATAGGCTATGTTAGCTAAATTAATTTGTCATTCCATTCAGGAACTTTTCCATTTTTGGATTATTCAAAGTCTATTTGGTAACATTGAAAAGTCAGGGCTCTTTTGAAGGAAGCATATTAATAATATGCTAGTAGGTTAGGCAATAAATTTACAGTGGGTCATATAATTTAGCTAAGACAAAAGTGAAACATCATTTGATGCCTTTTCTTATTCTCTTTCATAATTGCTTCTGGGGCTAATTGCATCTTGAGCCCTTAAAGGGTCCCAAAGTTATTTCATTTGTGTAATCACACAAAGGATTTATCAATGCTAGTTAATTATTGAAAAGTGGTTGGAAACATATCACTAGTTTATCAATAAGTTGTCCAAGAATAATACATTCCAAAAATTCTTGTTTATAAAAACTTAAACCTCATTTATTTGGCAACTCAGATATAAACCGTTTTTGGTAAATATTTTCCTGTTCATATTATTGATGTACAAATAAAGTCAACATACCACTCAATGACTTTGTATGCTGTTTCCAAATATACTAATTACTTTTGCCACAAATAATTCTACCCCACCCTATGTATACCAATTCAGGGCATATATTTGCACATGGAGGGGGGAGGGTAAAGTTTGTACTTAATTCTCATTTGCACCAGAAGTAAACTTTACCCCCTCCCCTCTCTAATGTGAAAATATATACCCTGATTTGTATATATAGGGGCTGGGGTAAAATTAATTTGCAGTCAAAGTGATTATTATATTTGGAAAAAGGATAAAAAAGGCACAAAGTAGTATGCTCACTTTATTCGCAAGTCAGTTATATGAACAGCAAAATGTTTAGGCCTACCCTGATTTTCTACCATTTCAATTTAAGGCTGTGCTTTTCAAATTTCATTGACTAAAAATAGCATTGGATTTTGCAATTGGAAACTTTACCATCTTAACACACCCTTAAGTTGAAACAATAGGACAACAGTTTATATTTGAGTTGCCTAATCAATGAGGTTTTAATGTCTATAAGATAGATAGATACATGTCTATTTATAACAAGAATTAAACCATATAAGCAAACAGCACAAATGTCCAATGGCACACTTAAGTGTGTGGTATATCACAAAAAAAAATGACCATCATTACTTTGGCTTAAACTAGTGTGCACCTCTTACAGAAATGAAACCTCAACACTTGCAACAGAAAATATTATTAGAGACTTGCAACATGATTTCTTAATAACTTTAGAAATTTGTTTCTATCATTACAATTTCTCACAGCTATTTTGATTAAATTCCAAACTTTTGGTCCAGTATGACACAAAATAAATCCCGCTTGCACCATTGGCCTAATTTCAAAAGAGAAATCAGAACTATAAGATGCTGGGTAATTGTGAATTTGTTGGGAATAATCTTTGGAAATTTAGTGAAAGTTGTCCAAAAACATAATTGTGGCAAATATTAGAGATGACAATAAAATGATGTTGATGAACAGAGAAGAAACCAGAAGTTCCATAAAGATGGCTAATTGAGGATCTATTATTAATATTAAAAACTAAGCCAAGAGCTTTATTTTGTAGAGTTTGAAGAGGTTTAAACGTTGAAGGAAAAGCTGATGCCCAAACAGAAACACAATAAAAAAAATATGGATTAACACAAGAAAAATATATTGTCTTTAAAAGATCCCTTGGGAAAAATGGCTTAAACAGGAAAGAATGCTGATATTTCCCAAGATTTTTAGAGACATTGTTTTCACATGTTCACAAAGAGACAGATTTTCATCCAAAATGATTCAAAGATATTCAAATTGATCAACACATTTTAGTACCCTATCATTTGGATAAAGAGAAAACTATTCTGTTTTCTGAGATCCAGATCAAGAAAAGAGCACATATTGACATTTCTTCTCATTTAACAAAAGTAAATTTATGGCATACCAATCCCCTGCAGATAAAGGTGTGTTATTAAGATTATGAAAAAGTATGGATAAATCAGCATGGGATGCAAAAATAACAACACCATCTGCAAATATTACAGTTTTACAAAGTGGTAATACCTTGGGCAAATTATTCATAAATAGGAGGAATAAGGTTGGTCCAAGAACAGACCCCTGAGAGACCCCACAACTTGTCAAAAAACTTATCAAACAGATACCATTCATTCTATCATGACATTCAAGTTTTTTACTTGTAAGATAAGTTTTAAAAAAATTGAAAGATTTTGAAGCAAAACCATATTTTTGGAGTTTTGTTAACAACATATGATTATCAGCTGTGTCAAAGGCCCTTGGCAACATTAAGAAATACTGGCAATGCATACCGATCACTGTCAATTGCATCATTTATCTCACGCAAAAGTTGATGAATATCCAACTCTGTTGATTTTCCTTTAGTGGAAGCCAAACTGAGAAGGATGAAAAGTATTTTTACCAATTAAGTAATCATGGAGCTGATGGTTTGCAATCTTTTCCAAAAGTTTACTAAGCACTGATAAAAGTGATATACCTCTATCATTTGAAGTATCACTAGCAATTCCGCCTTTATGTAGTGCAATAACATTAGCTTTCTTCAACAAATCAGGAAAAATTCCCTGCACAAAGGACAAATTATATATGAGTGCAAGTAATGGGGCAACGTCAGTAGCTACCTGCTTTACTGTTTGAGTAGAAAAACAAAATTCATCAGACAAAGAACTATTTTTAAGCTTCATGATAATTTTTGTCACATGTTGGGGTGTTGTTTTGGAAAAATCAAAGGGGTTTTCAGTTTGATGATTGTTATCAAAAGAAATGGTAGGGTCATTTAACAATGGAGAAAAAAAAATCCAATGTAAGCTTTCTTCCTACTGAACTAAAGTACAAGTCAAAATTTTTTATGGTCAGTTACCTTCCTTCCATCAACTTCTAGGCAATCAACACTAGATTTAGATTTATGGCTAGGTTGAATTCTTTTATTAATCAACTGCCATATTTTTTTGGCTCTCTGTGAGCAATAAAGTGATTCTATCCATTGGGGTTTTTACAATGTATTCTGGTGAAGGAGGTAAAGGACCATTGGGTTCATTAGTAAAAACAGGAACAAATTGCTCATTTAGTGAGTTTGCAAGGTTGTTGATGTCAGTTATCTCTTCACCTTCCTCTGTTACCAGTTTCCTGATGCCTTGTCTATTATGGTCTTGGCAAGAGATATATTGCCAGAATTTCTTTGGGTTTGTCTTAGCTTCATCTGCAAACTTAGATTTGAAGCCTGTATACAAATCATGTCAAATTTTTGAATTTGTTCCTACTCTTTGAGAATTTTCAGTCGAGACTATTCAGCCCTTTTCCTTTTGACTCAGTCTTTGAGATGAACAGAGCTACTGAATTGGTTTTTCCTTATTTATCTTGAATCTGCTCAGATTTCTTGCAGTAAATCTTTTGATACTAGGAGTTGAATTATAAGGGGATATACATTGAGTTCTGTGCTCTGTGTGGAGGAATGATCTACTAGACTGTTTGCTGATAGTGAGATGTTGTGGTGTTTGAAGCATTCTAATATTTTACATTGCAGGGTATACTGTGCAGACGTCAGCATATTACGTTCAAATAGGCAATGGTCAATTGTTTCATTCTTAAAATTACAAGAACTGTAAAGGGGGAAAGAGAAAACTTCGCCACTTGGATACTCTAATGCCATGATTATGGCGTTCAACTCTGCAATCTCTCGCCCAAAGCAATATTATGGGTTGGGATAAATGCTCCACTTGCCACTTTATTGTTCATTTTGGACAAAGAAAAAAAATTTGGGAATGGTTTTTATATGTAATTGTATTAAGATTGGCAGATTTTTTTTTCTGTATAAAAACAATGGGGGTAAGTTCTTTAGTCCACTTTGAGACATTAACATTTATTATGGGGATTGACCAACTCTATGGGGAGGGGGGAATGTGGGTGCAATAGATTTTACTGGCACTGGGAATTTCTTCTGGGTATTAGCATAATCATTTGGAATTCCTCTATATATAGATGGCTTTCTTAACCAGTTATGCAGGGTATGAGAGATATTGGCTTCAATTTTTGTAAGATAATTAATTAAGATAAATATTCTTTCATTTATTGTTGATAGTCTACTCTCTGTAAGCAGAAACTTAGTCTTTGTTGGTTTCCTAAGACCAAATACGAGACAGATTATATAATTTTGTTTTGTTTTGATTTTTGGCATATGGGCCTTTGCACAAGCACCATAGACTATGAGATCATAATCAATATGGGGTCTTATATGGGGTTTATAAAATTGGACTAATTGTTTTCTCATTACAGCCCCAAGGAGTGGCTAGTAGTCCTTTCATTATTCTTATTTTTCTATTGCGTTTGTGATGTGAAGGTGGGAATTGGGTTTTTGGTCAAGTGTAAGACCCAGGTAATTAATTGATTGCCCTCTGGAATAATTATTCCATTTAGAGTTGGCCTTGCATTAAGATTATTTTGCTTATGGTAGGAATTGGCTGATTTTTGACTTGCTTGTATTTTGTCTATTGACCAGTTTTGGCAAATGGCTAAAAATGCTTGCTAAGATGAAATCTGTATTTACTCTACTGCCTAGCCCTCTAATGGTAGAGAGTATTATTTTTAATGGTCTAATGATATTTGACTTTTTGAATTTTTAACTAATGTTTCTATTTTTATCTGTTTTTACTTAATCATATTAGCCGTAAAAATATAAGCAGTAAAAATTTCATGAGGGGGGAAACTTAAAAGGATCAACTTGTATTTTATCTATTGACCAGTTTGTGCAAATGGCTAAAACTGCTTGGTAAGATGCAATCTGTATTTACTCTGCTGCCTAGCCCTCTTTCATGGCAGAGAGTATTATCTTAATGGTCTAATTATATTTGACTTTTTAAATATTTAACTAATGTATCTTTTTCTATCTGTTTTTACTTAATCTTATAAGCCGTTGATTCCCTGTATTATTTAGTTACTTAGCTAATTTATGTGATTGACTTACTGTATTATTTACTTAACTCATTATGTGACGGCACTATTGAAAGCTTACCTAATTTTTAGTTATCTTAAATTAAGGAATGCTTTCAAGTTGCGTGTGTGTCTTTTTTTTTTCTTTTTTTTTTTTTTTGCAAAATGTAACTTCATTTACATGTTGCTTCTGTTAGACGGTTTTTGGTTGAAGTTATTTTATCATACCCTAAATTTTGTTCAACGAGTGAAAGTTTAATATGAACTTACAATAAATGTTTTTATTCAGAATTTCACTAGAAGCTATATTGCACCAGCTGGAAGTGCAATTCCAGTTGGTGCAATATAGTATGGCAGAGTGTATTTTCTCTACTGCCTAGCCCTCTCATGGTAGAGAATATTATTTCATGGTCTAATTATATTTCACTTTGGGAATTTTTAACTAATGTATCTTTTTTATCTGTTTCTACTTTATCATTAGCTCCCTGTATTACTTAGTTACTTAGCTAATTTATGTGATTGACTTACTGTAGTATTTACTTAGCTCATTATGCGACAGCTATATTGAAAGCTTACCTAATTTTCAGGTATCTTAAGTTAAGGCATACTTTCGAGTTGCGTTTGTGTCGTTTTTATGTCACTTGGTATTAACCAAGTGACATATAGCAATCTGCAAATTCTGATGGTCTCTTGGTCCAGGTTTTGCTACTTTAGGTACTTCAAAGTAAGCTAGGATGATGAAATTTGGCTGGTTTATCAGGGACCGGACCAGATTAAATTAGAAATAATACTTTTCTCAGTTTGACCATCTGGGGGGGGGGGGAGTGGGAGGCCGGTTAATTGGAAAAAATAGAAAAAATGAAGTATTTTTAACATACAAACAGTTGATCAGATCTTAATGAAATTTAGTATTTGGAAGTATATCGTATCTCAGAGCTCTTATTTTAAATCCCGACTGGGTCTGTTGACATTGGGGGGGGGGGCACTGGGAGGGGGGAACCTAAAATCTTAGAAAACATTTAGAGTGTTTAAAATTAATCGAATTAATTAAAATTAGAGTGTTTTAAATTAAAAATTAAGCGCTAGTCCTAGATATATGATTAACAGAACCGGAACGGATCCGCTCTCCTTGGGGAAGTTGGGGGGGGGGGGGTAATCCTGAAAAATCAGAAAAAATAGGTATTTTAACTTACGAAAGAGCGGTCGGATCTTAATGAAATTTCATATTTAGAAGGACCCCGTAACTCAGACCTCTTTGTTTGAAATTCCGACCGGATCCAGTGCCATTGGGAGGAGTTTGGGGGGGGACCAGAAATCTTGGAAAAAACTTTGAGTGGAGAGATCAGGGTGAAACTTGGTGGGAAAAATAAGCACAAGTCCTAGATACATCATTGAAATAACAGGAACGGCTCCGCTCTCTTTGGGGTAGTTGGGGGGGGGGGGGTAATTCTGAAAAATTAAAAAAATGACGCATTTTTAACTTATGAAGGAGTGATCAGAACTTCATTAAACTTCATATTTAGAAGGTCCTCGTAGCTCAGATCTCTTATTTTAAATCTCAACCGGATCCAGCGTCAGTGGGGGGGCAGTTGGGGGGGGGGTAATTCGGGAAAATGAGGTATTTTTAACTTACGAAAGGGTGACCAGATCTTAATAAAATTTGATATTTAGAAGGATATTGTGCTTTAAAGCTCTAATTTTAAATTCCGGCCAAATCCTATGACATTGGGGGGAGTTGGAGGGGGAAACCGGAATTCTTGGAAAACGTGAAAATTGGGGTATTTCTATCTTACGAATAGGTGATCTGATCTTAATGTAATTTGATATATATAGAAGGATATTATGTCTCAGATGCTCCATTTTCGACTCGAATTGGATCCGGGGACATTGGGGGCTGGAGGAGGGAAACAGAAATCTTGGAAAACGCTGAGAGTGGGGAGATCGGGATGAAACTTGATGGGAAGAATAAGCACAAGTCCTAGATACGTAATTGACATAACCGAGCTGAATCTACTTTCTTTGGGTGAGTTGAGGGGTGTTGATTTGGAAAAAATTGGAAAAATCGAGGTATTTTCAACTTCAGAACGGCTGACCGGATCTTAATGAAATTTGATATTTAAAAAGAATTCAGGTCTCAAAGCTCTTATTTCAAATCTCGACCAGATCTGTTGACATTGGAGGGAGTTGGAGGGGGAAATCTTGGAAAACGCTTAGAGTGGAGGAATTGGGATGAAGCATGGTAACTAGAATAAGCAAATGTCCTTGATACGTGATTGACGTAACCATAGGCTACTGAATTCACTCTCTTTGGGGGAGTTGGGAAGAGAGGTTCAGTGATTTGGCGAGTTTGGTGCTTCTGGGTGTGCTAGGACGATGAAAATTGGTAGGCGTGTCAGGGAGCTGCACAAATTCACTTGATAAAGTTGTTTTCCCAGATTTGACCATCTGGTGGGCTACAGGGAGAGGAAAAATTAGAAAAAATGGGATATTTATAACTGACGAGTGGGTGATCGGATCTTAATGAATTTTGATATTTAGAAGGACATCATGACTCAGAGCTCTTATTTTAACTCGTGACCGGCATTAAGCCTCTGATTTTCCTTTTAAATCAATCTATTGATTATCAGAATTTTGTTAGAGTTCATACCATATGAGCTCTTGGCTCTTAGCTCTTTTTGCCTCGTCACAAGTGCCATATGAGCTCTTAGCTTTTGTTTTATTATTTATTTATTTATTATTTTTAGCAAAATGCAACTTCGTTAACATGTTGCTTGGCACCACAAGGTACCATCGGAGACTTAAAGAATCCTCACGCCAGCGGTCTAACCACTTAGCCAGACCGGCTTATGGTGCTCGTGTTAGACGGTTTTGGGTTGAATTTATTTTATCTTACCCTAAATTTCGGTTAACGAGTGCAAGTTTTAAAATAAACTTACAATGAATATTTTTCTTCAGAATTTCACTAGAAGCTATATTGTACCAGCTGGAAGTCGAAGTAATCAGTTGCTGTCGAAAAATGGAACAATAGGACAGTATCATTTATGTAGACAGCTTACTAATCCAAGTCGGTTTATTTACACAACATCTTCTTTAGGTAAGATTGCATTCTATTTATGAAAAATTAAATAAAAAAACAAGTTTTTTTGAATGAAAGTAAGGAGCGACATTAAAACTTAAAACGAACAGAAATTACTTCGTATATGAAAGGGGCTGCTTCCTCATCAATGCCCCGCTCTTTACGCTAAAGTTTGACTCTTTCTTTCAATTTTTCTTTTTAAAACAGTAAAAAGCTTTAGTGTAAAGAGCAGGGCGTTGATGAGGAAGCAGCCCCTTTCATATACGAAGTAATTTCTGTTCGTTTTAAGTTTTAATGTCGCTCCTTACTTCCAGTTGAAAAAACTTGTTTTTTTTTATTTAATTTCAGAACGTTTTTGAATCAATGCATATTTTGATTTTGGCTCTCCGCAGAGGAATAATTGAAACGAAATTTGCGTGTTTATTTTTTTTGTGGCATAATGGTTTTTTCTTAATTTTGATCGAATGATTTTGAGAAAAAAAGAGCGTGGAGGAAGCCTAGTTGCCCTCCAATTTTTTGGTTAATTAAAAAGGCAACTAGAACTTTTAATTTTTTACGAATCTTATTATTAGTAAAAGATATAGGTAACTTATAAATTAGCTTCCGTAAAAAACTTTTGTATTCTCATGTTTTTATTACATATATGAGGGAGTTCGTCCCTCGTCAGTACCTCGCTCTTTACACTAAAACTTAAATTATGTCACAATTCATTAAGAATGACCCCTGAATCACAAAAGCCGCAGAATAAATAGTTGAAATTACTAAAAATACTTTAGCGTAAAGAGCGAGGTATCAGGAGTAGGTGAGCCCCTCATATGGGTAATAATTTCTGTTCGTTTTAAGTTTTAATGCTGCTTTTTACTTCCAGCTGAAAGCAAAACTTTTTCATATTTATTTTTTCATTGTTTTTTTGTAAGTAATGCTAGTAAATCCTGCGCTCCCTCAATGGAAATTTTCTTCCCCCATGACAAATTCCTCGATGGAAAGTTCCCCCAGCATATCCCCCTCTTCTCAACTCCTGCCTCCAACCAAAAAATCCTCCTGAAAATGCCTGTACACTTCCCAATAACCATTACTATATGTAAGCAGTAGTCAAAGTTTGTAACTTGTAGCCCCTCCCATGGGGACTCAGGGGGGGGTCAGTCGTCCCCAAAGACATAGTTATAAGGTTTTTTGACTACGCTGAATAAAATGGCTATCTCAGAATTTTGATCCGTTTACTTTGGGAAAATAATTAGCGTGGGAGGGGGCCTAGGTGCCCTCCAATTTTTTGGTCACTTAAAAAGGACACTAGAACTTTTCATTTCCTTAGAATGAGCCCTCTCACAACATTCTTGGACAACTGGGTCGATACGATCACCCCTGGGAAAAAAACAACAAAAAACAAACAAATAAACACGCATCCGTGATCTGCCTTCTGGCAAAAAATACAAAATTCCACATTTTTATAGATAGGAGCTTGAAACTTCTTCAGTAGGGTTTTCTGATACGCTGAATCTGATGGTGTGATTTTGTTAAGATTCTATGACTTTTAGGGGGTGTTTCCCCCTATTTTCTAAAATAACGCAAATTTTCTTAGGCTCGTAACTTTTGATGGGTAAGACTAAACTTGATGAAACTTATATATTTAAAATCAGCGTTTGAAACCACGAACTGTTTGATTACACATGGTAAGAAATTCGAAGGAGAATATTTGCCAAAACTTTGAAGAAGTTGAGATGCCAGTATACTAAAATATGGATAGTCTGATGGGCGTTGATCCATTCCTGATAAACTGTGATTTTAAAAAAAAATGTATTTCATTATGCAGAAATATGACAGGCTACTATTGAAAAAAAGTCAACAACAACAAAAAAGTTGAATGGACGTCAATACGCTATACATGCAAGCACACGCATTGGAATTAGCCCCTAAAAGTTCCTCTTTATGCACAAAATCCCTTAACTCCTCAAAAAGTCCCTAAAATTCCTTATTTGGGAGCATTGTATATTTGAAATTGGAGCCATGATGTATTTGATACCCTCTTTAGATACTATAGCATCTCTATAAATCCTGTTGTACTGAGCTCTTGATTACGCCGTTGCAGTCCAGGAAGAAGCAACAAAACTGTGGGAACTTTGTCTTTGGCCAACGTGTCTATTAACTGTTGTAAACATAGGCAGCTAATAACGGTACATAATTGGATAGATGTGTCACATCGTTACACCGTTCAAGGGTAGAGGGTAACATCGGAGTATAGAGTGGGTGGGCTGGATTGGTCATATCTTGGTAATATTCAAGGATAGATAATTTCCTGTAGCTCGATAAAATGAACTATGCCAGTATGAATTTGTTTGAATTGACTTGTATTCCAATGCTTCAAACTATATATCTTTTCCCTCTGAATCTTAGTTAATAAATTAATAAAATGTTAAGTGAGAAGAGGAGAGCACCATGAGTGGAAAATTCTGATGGCAAACAATCTTGTACTCATTGTTTTCTCTGGTGTGTTTAGACCTGCTTGTCTTTCAAGTTTTCCAAATGTATTCACGAAAGACAATGAACAACTGCAAATTTTGCTGTTTCCAGTTCAATAAAGAAGGTAAGAGTGGCAAACAGATAAACGAATGGTAAAGGATTGTTGATTGACATATACTTCAAAATAAGCAGGAAAAGCCTTAGCTGTCGTAAAGGCTTTTACACTTCGGATACTTGTGTATTATCCCGAACACGCTCAAGAAGTGAAGTTAGGTTAATCATAATGAAATATACCAAAATATGATGAAAATATAATACTTCAGTAACAAAATCATGGAAACTTCAACGAAGAACTATGGAAAAGAGGCCACCCCGAGCGCATTCTAATAAATATATAACCTAACCACCTCTATATATTAAGTATGTAATGAAAATATTCCTTCGTCGTAGTTTATTCCAAGATAAAATAAGCTAATTATAACCGCATGTGAAAAAAAAACGGTTTCACTCAGATCAAACAAAACAAACTTCTTGAGTGTGTCCGGAATAATACACAGGTACCACACTTTGAAACAGCATGCTTAATCGGACGAGCACAAGAACAAGGTTGCGATCCATCTCAATAGGCTAGTTATGATTGTTTAGAACTGATGGGCAACAATTCCAATCAGAAGAGCCATCAGCTAGAAATGGAAGTAAAACTCTTGAGATATTTTGTGACAAAGATGCTGCATACGAAGCAGAAATAATCTGCGTACTCAAGTCCTTGCAAGCTTCTATGTCTGCAGCTTCATGCGACAAAATCATTAATGTCTTTAATGCCATGTTCAGTGGTAAGCTACCGTCTGAAATGTCGATGAGTGATGTACGTCACTCACACTGTAAACAGAGTCCTATGAAGGATCTAGTTGAAGCTTACTTTGTTCTTGAATACGATGAAACTACATACTACTAATTAAAAAAGAGAGCTATAGATCAGAGTAACTTCTGGTCTTCTTTAAGAGATCCAGTTGTGTACCGCGATCTGGTGACGTATTTCATGGGACATGTAACTGGTGTGGGCATTACAAAAAAGCTGATGCGTTAGGAGAATTTACCTCTTGAAGGAGTAACAATGATAAGTAGCGATGGGCCTTATGTCAATAAAATGGTATGGTTGCAAATGAATGCATTGAAGAAGAAAGTCTTCAAAAGAGCTTGTGAACATTGGAACGTGTTACATCCATGTTGTGAGCAACATACTCATGAAAGAGTTCCAGGAAGTTGGCGATAAGTCATCAGACTTTTTGGTCATGTTGAGATATTTTGATTTTGTTCACATGCACGATGCAAGGATTTCTGAGAATGTCAAAAAAGAAAGGCCATGTTATAGTTTCATACAGAAGGTCCCGATAAGGTGGTTGACGTTGAATCCCACTGTTCACTAAGTGATTGATCAGTGGCCGACGCTCTTTGAGTAGTTTTTGTACTAAGTGCCATCGAAGAAAAATTTAAAGAATATCGCGTCGTCAGCAAAGTACCGCAAGATTATAAGCCACCTAAAAAGGAATGATATGCTTGCATAACTGAAATTGGTGCATTTATTGTCTGATCTTTTTACGAAATTAAATAAAAAAAACTAATTTTTTTAGCTGAAAGTAAGGAGCGACATTAAAACATAAAACGAACAGAAATTACTCCGTATATGAAATGGGTTGTCCCCTTCGCAATCCCTCACTCTTTACGCTAAAGCTTTTAATTGTTTTAAAAAGTAGAATTGTGGCAAAGAGTCAAACTTTAGCGTAAAGAGCGAGGGATTGCGGAGGGGACAACCCATTTCATATACGGAGTAATTTCTGTTCGTTTTAAGTTTTAATGTCGCTCCTTACTTTCAGCTAAAAAAATTAGTTTTTTTTATTTAATTTCTGAACGTTTTTGAATTAATGTATGTTTGGTTTTGGCTCTCCGCACATAAATTATTAAAATGAAATTTGTATATTAATTCTTTTTTTGGCTAAATGGCTTTCTCTTAGTTTTGATCAGACGATTTTGAGAAATAAGGGGTGGAGAAGGAGGCCCAGTTGCCCTCCAATTTTTTTGTTGCTTAAAAAGGCAACTAGAATTTTTAATTTTTAACGAACGTTTTTATTAGTAAAAAATATACGTAACTTAAGAATTAACTTACGTAACAAACTTTCATAACCTTATATTTTTATTATGCATACGAAGGGGTTTGTACCCTCGTTAATACCTCGCTCTTTACACTAAATCGTAAGTTTTGTCCCAATTCTTTAAGAATGACCCCTGAATCAGAAAGGCCGTAGAATAAATAGTTGAAATTACTAAAAATACTTTAGCATAAAGAGCAAGGTATTTATCTCCTCCTAAATACCTCGCTCTTTATGCTAAAGTATTTTTAGAGCCCCTCATATGCGGAATAATCTCTGTTTGTTTTAAGTTTCAATGCTACTTCTTCCTTTCATTTGAAAAACCGTTTTCATGTTTATTTTTCATTGTTTTCTTATAGTAATGCTAGAGAATCCTGCGCCCTTTTCATTGAATTTTTCTTCCCCCATAACAGATTCCTCCAAGGAAAGATCCTCCAACATAGCCCCCTCTCCTCAGCCCCACCCCCAAACAAAATAAAATCCCCCTGAAAACGTCTGTACACTTCCCAATAACCATTACTATATGTAAACACTGGTCAAAGTTTGTAACTTGCAGCCCCTCCCCCAGGGATGGTGGGGGAGTAAGTCATCCCCAAAGACGTAGTTATTATGGTTTTCGACTATTCTGAACAAAATGGCTATCTCAAAATTTTAATCCGTTGACTTTGGGAAAAAAATGAGCGTTGGAGGGGGCCTAGATGCCCTCCAATTTTTTTGGTCACTTAAAAAGGGCACTAGAACTTTTCATTTCCGTTAGAATGAGCCCTCTTGCGAAATTCTAGGACCACTTGGTCGATACGATGACCCCTGGGAAAAAAAAACAAAAAAAAACAACAACAAAACAAATAAACACGCACCCGTGATTTGTCTTTTGGCAAAAAATACAAAATTCCACATTTTTGTAGATAGTAGCTTGAAACTTCTACAGTAGGGTTCTCTGATACGCTGAATCTGATGGTGTCATTTTCGTTAAGATCCTACGACTTTTAGGGGGTGTTTCCGCCTATTTTCCTAAATAAGGCAAATTTTCTCAGGCTTGTAACTTTTGATGGGTAAGGCTAAACTTGATGAAACTTATATATTGAAAATCAGCATTAAAATGCGATTCTTTTGATGTAGCTATTGATATCAAACTTAAATTTTTTAGAGTTTTGGTTACTATTGAGCCGGGTCGCTCCTTACTACAGTTCGTTACCACGAACTGTTTGATCCACAGCAACGTTTCAGAAGGACGAAGCTCTTGTGCACACTCTTCATGCCGAGCTCAAAAATTTTCTTCTCACTGTTTTGGAGAGATTTCTGAAACCTATCATTCTTATATCTGCTGATGAAAATTTCTACCAGTTTGTATGAAAACTGTGACAACTATTTGCAGGACACTAGTTTAGGTAGGCAGGTTGAGCTTGCGTTAGATCCTCAAAAACTCATCTTGGTAGAAAGACAAGGGCTCCGTCGAAAGGCGCGAAGGAATTTCAAGGTAGCTACCAAACAGTTAATCAAGAAGTGTCCCATCCCTTCTAAGGGCCTTCTTGAAGTCCTTGGGTGTCTGGATCCCAGGGAAAGGAAAAGAGCTTGAAGTCTATCAGATATAGGTGTGACTTCTCGAGAGATCCCAGTAGGGGTAAATTTTAACTATGTTAACAGTGTGAGGGTATTGCTCCAATCCGAGAACTCAGTAGACCCAACACCATCACGGGTGGGTAATATTGGCATCAGATCTTCTCTTTGACAGATGCTTTTGGTGGTTAAAAGTATATGCTTTTATCCACGAGGGTTTTTGTCGCTCACATAAATACTTCTTCCGTCGGAGAGAGCCTCCATAACTGTGTGTGATTGACGAATTGAGCTCATATTGAGGCAAACTCGACAGGTTTCCTATTCCCTAAGAATTGTTAACTTTGGCTAGCTTGGCATGGTCAAAATACCAAGACTATTTGGAGAGTAAGGCAAAAGAACAAGCTGTTGAACGAAGTGTGCAATAGAAAGAAAGGAAGCTGAACATAGTTGATATCTCTAGCAAAAAAAGAAGCTAGGTAGACTTGAGGATTCATTCCAAGAAAAGTTGGCCTCTGAAAAACAAAACAAGCAATCGTTAATGCCCTCTTGAAAGAGGCCGCTGATTGCTTAAAGAGAGCGGTAGCCTCAAAGGATTCCGTGGAAATCGCCTTGGCTAATTCCCTACCAGATAATGCCATGGAAACGCGAGAACACGAAAAAAAACAAAAACGAAACAGATGAAAAAAAACATACAAAAAGTCGGACTTCATAAGCAAGTTCACCAATCTCTCAAAGAAGTCGGAGAAGTGAATGGCTTTGCTTATAAGCTAAAGTCTTATGGATTGTTTTTGCTCGTCTCTAGTGTTGAAGTTGTTTTTCTTTTTTTTTTTTTAAATAATCTCAACTGAAAATTTGAAAAAAAGGTGGAAAGATAAAGAGAACTGACCCGTCTCCAGGGAAAATGAGTCTCTGAGGCTCATAAATATGATGACTCTTAGTATGACTAGGTCACCTTTTCTAAATCATAAGCAAAGGAATATTTTAACCACGAATGGTAACCATAATCCCTTTAACTTTGGTTGCTGTTGGTCCCTTTTTTCACCCCTGTAAGTCTCTTGATTGATCACCAAGTCCCTTTTCTAATGAGCAGGAATAATTCCAAACCGTCCAAGCTTATCTCCACTATGAAATATATGCATAATACTATTTTTTTGTGTTCAATAGCGTTTTCTGTCACACGTGGCCTTAAATTATGCAGTTCAGTGGCATCTTGTGTGTTTTTTTCTATTGGCTACTGGTAATCCTGTCAAGTCCAGCCATCTTTAAAATTTCAAAATTTGGTCATCCAAAGTTTTTAATCATGTTTATTGTTATATATCACACTAGCTGGGCTCTTTCGCTAGAGTAGCTTAAATTCAGTAATATATAGTGTTACACCTTGGTAAATAATTTTACAAAACAAAATTCCGTTGCTGGATAATCTGTCATCTAGGTTGCCAGATTATCCATTGTATAATTGGGATTTGACTGGGGTCAACTAAATATCAGAATTATTAATGAACTTTATTTCATCTCAATGTGTAGGGAGCGAGATCAAAGTTGTTGTAGTACCCCAATTTGCTGATTCTGTTAGTGAAGGTGATGTCCGATGGGAGAAAAGCGTTGGAGATAGTGTAACTGAAGATGAAGTTGTCTGTGAAATTGAAACTGATAAGGTAGGTATCATCTCTCTCTGTATCCCCCCTTCTCTCTCTTCCTTCGTGGCTAATTTACTCTCTCATTGTAGAAAATTCCTTATGAAAAAAAAATTGATAAAAAATAGAAACATTTACCGAAAACTCACTGATGACTTGGATTTATTTTGTTTATTGATAATGGTTTCTTAACAGTATCAAAGCTAAGTGCCTGAAATTCGCTAAATTGATCAGAACGAAATGGCTGTGTTTGCTGCAAATGTTGATTCACGTATAAAAAATTTAATTTATGAAAAAAAAAATTCCTTGAACCTTCTGTTAGTCATTATGGAAATTTTATTTTAAATTGTGTGACTTAAAAAAATAATTTTTTGGAGAGACACTATCTGACATACCACCACTATTTAATAAATAAATGAAAGTTTATGGTTTTCTGGTAGAAAATAAAGACGTAATATTTTGGGATTTTAAATTGGTTTATTTTCTGAATGTTTCAAGGATTTTAGCTATTGTTTTCTTTTAAAATTGTCATGAGTAAACATGACAGTATTGTCATTTCCGAACAGTAGTTTGGACCCTAAGTTTTTAAGAAATTCACTTAAAAAAAAATTAATATTCTTGAATGAGCAAACAGAATCATTATTTGTTGTGCAGTATTCAGAAAAAACTCACATGTTTAATTTATGTTAAGTGCTTTCACTTTTCTGAAATTAGTGTTTTATGAGTTTTTTTTTTTTTATCTGAATTTCTCATGCAGTAAATTGAAATTTATCTAGACAAAGATTTAGGTTTAGGAAAGCCCCAAAAGCATTAATCTTCTAAGAAAGACACAGTTTAAGAAAGAAATTTATAGAATAAATTGACAAGAATAAATTAAAACGGTCTTGTTTTATGTATAGAAAATCAAGGATAGATCCTTGATTTGTTCTAGATTTATTTATTAAGACTGTGGCTCTTGTGGGTGCCATTGCTATAAGTAATGCCATGATGTGCTTTGAATTTTAATGTCAGATGTATTATAGCCGTAGTTATATTTGTATACATCTAAGTTTGTTTTTTACATTTAAGTACATGAGGGAAAAATATGTCGTTATTTTGGTAGTTTATTTTTATAGACTTCAATCCCAGTACCAGCACCCGCATCTGGCGTTATACAAGAAACATTTGTTGAAGATGGTGCTACTGTGCAAAGCGGCATGAAACTATTTACCTTAGCTCCTTCAGGTAAGAATCTATTTCCTATATTTAGATTCTTGTACGTAGTTGGACTGGAGTAATTTTCCCTTACGGTCAGGAGAATCATCATTGCCAGAAAAAAAACTTAAAGCGCACTATTCGTTGGGGTTCAGCCACCCTCCCTCTATTCCTAACGAGAACTTGATAAAGTTTGAAATCTATTGAGGCTCTGTTATGTAGAAGAATTGTGTGAGCATCGTAAACAGTTTTCAAAGCTTAAATTATCGGTATTTGAATCCTTTGATTCTCATTTAGCATAAACTCTACATTTTTAATGATTTTGATTTACTTTACGCCCTTATTAGAATTAAAATCAACGTTTATTTTCTGATAATTTTGGAGAAATAAGTTCCCTCTATTCTCTTACAAAATTGTCTCTTCTTAAAAAGTTTACTATTCAAAACTCAGTATAAAATGTGGTTGTATTCGTGTTGCATGGATTATGCTGTTTTGCTATTATGTTTCCTAGTATGCTATGATGTTTTTACTATTATTTTCTGTATAGAGCATTCTTTTTCTTGTGATATTTTACGCTGGTGATTAGCAAATAACCTAAAGAAACTGCACAAAAGTGAACAAAGAACAGTAATAAGAAAATAAAAACTGAAATGACATGTGATATTTGTAAAAATGGGGAAATACTAAAAGGTAAAAATGACTTTTTGGGAAGCCAAAAGTCACTATTTATTTTAAAAATGTTTTCTAATAGGTGCAGAAGCTGCAAAACCAACGGCAGCAGCCGTGGAACCAGAGGTGAAGAAAGTTACCCCGCCAGAAGGTGTTGTGCCAGAGCCTCCAAAAATAACAACTCCACCTAAGTCCGAGACACCCACTCCTGCCTCTGGACCAATCCCGACAACTCCTCCACCCATACCTCCCCTTCCAAAAGGGCCCATGAGCTCCATTCCAGCTGAAAGTATTAAGCCAATGCGCGCTACTCCACTACAAGCTGCAACCGTAAAGCTTCCTCCTGAAGATTATGCTAAGGTTTGTTGGTTTCGTCTCTTCTTCTTATTTTCCTGAACTACAGTTGCTTTAACAGACTGCACTGACAATATAAGCTTAATAACCTTGTAAAAATGTAAGAATATATGACGTGGAAATCATGGACATTTTGTTGTTTAAAGCACATAATAGAATCAATAAGCATAACGCAGTAAGTCTGAAAGAAGCTGATCTCGAAAAAAGTGTAAGATTAGTGCTTGATTTCAATACTTTGACTGATAAGGTATTCAGAATTATTTTCTTTTGCTATATACTGTCTTAAGCCAGCCTGATTAATCAACAAAATAAAAAGAGTGTTTGCGCTCAAACAAGTTCTGAATTTGAAGAGGTTTAACTTGGGTTTTCAATCATAGTTTTAGCAACACCTTTGGCACTTCATTCTTAATCGTGTTCGGAATTTCAAATACATACTTAAGGAAATTATTGTAGAGGCAATGCTGAAGTTTTGTCTTGAAAAACCATTTGAAAGCCATAAAATCCTTAACTTAGGTAAAATCTTAATGTTATTTTGCCATTGAAGCTGCAGTAGAATAAGCAGTATTCTGTGTCACCCCTATCCCCGTGCGAAGTTCTTGTTAAATAGATGGATAGTGGACTAGAATAAGATTAGTAGATGAGATCAAATGCAGTTGAATCGGATCAAATTTACTGTTCTATCTTAAGAAAATACTTTATTTTTGAGCATGAAGAAATACAATATGTACACACTGGCACAAGTCCCGGAGGGGAAGGGTCAACTTCCACTCTTGTATTTGTAGGCAGTGGCGTATTTAGGGCTTCCATTTGGGGGGCACAAGCTAAAAGCTACCACAAGTCCGTAAACTTTCCTATAACTAAGTCTATAATTCTCATAGTCCTCTTTTTGAGCTTATTTCTTACTATGCTACTAAAAAAAAAAATGATCAGCTATATTAACTAAATAGAAGAGCCCTAAGTTTGCTAATCCGTCGCTAAAATAAAAAACAACTTTTTCACGGTAAATACTTCTTATATTTTAATTCTTCTTGATTTCCTTCCACATCTGTATCCACCTAGACATCACAATTGATAGATATGTCTGCAAGACCAATCTCTCTGTTACCAGTTTTGGTAACAGAGAGAGTGGAGAATATACTCAAAGTTGATGTATAGTTGGGAAAAAGCGGTTGATGTACACACCAAGAGTCCCAGAAACTTTATTGCGACGATAAGACTTGCCTATAAAACTCTATTTGGTTTGCCAGACCGCCAGCTCAGCAAGAAGACGAGTCTCAGAGAAACAGAACTGCCTATAGTTTTGCAGCTTCGTCACGGTCTAGGCTAATACAGCTTCAACAATAAAACAAGGGAGCAGAAGTTGGATTTGAAATGTTATAGATCAATGGTTAAGAAATCTCATATCGAGTTCTTCACTGAGCTGCTTGATGTATGGGGAAAAACCAAAGTCCTTTTGAAAAAAGAGAAGTTTCTGAAGAGCGGAATGACCGACAATGGGTTCTTGGTATTGAGGTAAGCGTCCCAACACTTTCAGCTGTCTTGACTGCTTTTCCATTAATAGAAGGAAAATCCACTTCCGTTAGCTGTTTTAATGCAGACTGGCATAGATCGAAATGTTCACAGTAGGTCAGTAGATCCAATTTTTCCTTTTCCATAGAAACGGAAATTGAAAGCTGAATCAAACTTTTCAACGAGGATCAGAGAGTAAATAAAGCTGCACTTGGTTAGGGCTGCTGCTAAGGAGTTAATTTTCGTCAGAACTGAATCGGACTGGTTTTCACCGAAACTCTCCAGTACTCTGACAACAGTAGGGAAAAGTTCCAGAAAAGTGTTAACTCTATCATGGCTTTCAATCTGCCATGTGTCGTAAAAGCGAAGGAGCTTTTCCTTTTTTGTATGCATCAGAACATGCTTCAGAGCAGAAGCTAATGACGCTGTTCGTTTGGGGGTAGAGGGAAAAAAGACTTCTTTAATCATCCATATATCATTTGGAATTGTCTAGTCTGGAGTTCTCCAAGGCAAGGTCTAAACAGTGTAAAGTACATTGCGTGTAAATGACAAGTGGATACTACTGTTGTATCTCTGCTTGAGCACCGTTACACTAACAGCACATATTACTACCTCCTTCACAGCTGATTCCAACTAACTTGTTCATGTCTAAGTCTAATCCTAACTCTTAAGCATAGCCTAATAATCTGCTTTGCCTAACCTATACCACTCAAATCATTTGCACTACCGGAGCTCAAAAACTTTTTTCTATTTGATGATTGTCATAGAAGGAGACAAGGAGAACGAGCTGTTCTTTTGAAGTTACGTCACTCAAGTCATTGGCCAATATCGAAAAATACTTCGCAATTTTTGCTCTATTCAAAATTGTGTCCCAAATGGCATTGCCTTCACTATCAATGATATCTTTCTGCTACACAGGAGATGAATATTTGTTGTTTTTAGCAGGTGATTCGAAATGCTTCCACAATTTTGACCTTCACTGCTGCATAATTTCAGCCATTTTTCATGTTTTATTTTATTCTTACGCTAATTCCAAGGGGAGATATGAGAGCTGACCTCACAGCCGCTGTCCTCACAGCCGCAGATATTAGGAGAAAGGTTTAAGTTAAAAAAAAACAACGGTAAAATGAACTTAGGCCTCAGAAAACAGGAAAAAAAAATGCAACTATCTTGGTCCAATAACCCGTCCTTATGTGCCTTGGCTCATAGATAATACTGTTTTGTTATTCACAAGGATTTTATGACATTGTTATAAAATTGAGTAAAAAATCGTCTGAGCCGGTTTTTTTTTTTTCATTGTGAGTTTTGAGATTAGAGAGTTGGCAGTTATAGAGTAGCCACCGTGACTCTTGTTCTTGTATTTGTCTTCATTTCAGCCTATCTTTCCCAAGAAATACATTTTTGGAAAAATACCTGTTAGAAAATCAATATATTCATTCCCTAACTTCCTTAGGGTATTAAAAATTTATTTTACTGCCAAGCCTAGGATTTGCAAACAAAATATTCAATTAGAATCTGAAGTAAAATAAGGTATTTAAACTGTTGGTGATATTTTCATTTTGGCCAGTAATGTTGACAATAATTGTAGATCTACATCCAATAAAAAACTGATCTGGACGATTAGTGTCAATGCAGTGTTGTTATTGAGCTAATCTTTTTCCTTCTTAATGTTTAGTCATTCTCAAACATTTAAAAGTGTGAAAAAAGGAAAATGTTGTATGTCTAAGGCTGCAATAAAAAACAGTCATTAATTAACAACCCCCTTTGGGTGCTATGGGCTTTGGCAGGAATGAGATCAGGCGAGTACGTTCTACCCTTGTGTCAACAACTGGAACAGTAGGAGTCGAAGCATCATCTTCATCAGTTACACGCAGTCTTTTGAAAAAAAATTGTTAAGTGGTTATGGACAGTTTCATTTTGCCATTGTTATGTCTGTCAAGTATCATTCAGTCACTTTCTTTCTTTCACATTCTCTTTCTTTCTTTCACGTTCACTTTCTTTTTAAATACCACTGAGTCACGTGGAGTCACAAATGCTTAAAAAGAAGCTAACGCAGCTTTCAACTTGACCAAACGTAGTCACGATAAGTATGAAATAAGAGTTGCCAGAGACTCAATAAAGGGATGGAATGACAGAGGGATGGCAATTCGGTGTTAAGGATATGAGATAGATCTTGAAACAGTGGGATGTTGCCAGATACATAAAAGCAAAAAAGAATCCAAGGGGAAAAAATTTTATTGCTGTGCAGCACTTCCAGTATATTATTTAAGTAAACAAAAAAAAAAAAAAAAAAAAACCAAGGGAGCTGTTCAAGGGAGCAAGAAATTAAGCTCTTAAAAAATTCCTTGAGAATTTTGCCTCCCTCCTAAATACGCCACTGTTTGTAGGTATGAATGTTTCACTTCTTCATTTTTTGTTGTTTCGGTTCTCTTTTTACAGCTTAAATTTATGAAGATGAATATTTATGGAAGAGAGGCAGTATTTAAAATCATTTTCAACTGTTATATAGTCATTTTCTTGTGTTTTCTTTTTTTTAATTGAACAAAAATATTATTGCTGTGCAGCACTTCTAGTATATTATTTAAGTAAACAAAAAAAGTCAAGGGAACTGTTCAAGGGAGCAAGAAATTAAGCTCTTAAAAGCACTGCGAAGCATTCTGTTGCAGGATGGCTGGTCAGTTGTTTTCCAGTTGAATTTATCGGTTCATTTTTAACCTAATTCATTGTTTCCAGAGCTAGTAATTACAGATGTAGTCCATAGTGTCGATAAAAATAGTTTCGATACCTTTAGGGTGAAAAACCCCAAACTGAATTGTCAACTATAGCCAGTTTATGACATTTGTGATAAACACTTGTTCAAAAAGAAAACAAACACTTCGCCATTTGCCTGCCAAGAAAGGAAATAAGCTTGGAAGGGAAAGTGAGGTTGTAACCATCAGCTAATTAAATCATGTTCATAACGCGCTACTCAACAAACAAAAACACAAAGAGAAATATGAAAAGACAAGAAGAAGATAGAAAAAAATCAACAGCAAAGAAAATCATGGAAATGCCTTGAATAGAAAGACAACCTGGAGCGGGCTTTACATCAAAATCACTCACGAGATAAAAGAAACTTCTTTGTCCGTGACTGGAAAGCCGGAAGACTATGCGCATTTTTACACACTCGGGCAATATATTCCAAATTCGCCATAATGTTGAATCGCGAAAGATGCCCGAGTGGTACTCCTAAACTCATGAGTTAAGTTTTTCTTATATTATGATCATGACGGTTTCTATGAAAAGTAATAAGATTTTCAAAAGCAGGGGCGAAGAGACGATTCAAATATTTATACAAGAAATTCGTATAAATATGAGATTTTCGAAGCAGTATAAATATACGACGCAATTCAATAGTATGAGGTTTCTTGATATTTCTTGAACATAAGAATTATTTTGAAAAAGCTAATTATAAAGAAAACCGCGTATTTTGTTTTATTTTCCTTAAGCAGATAATGATTTGGCTTGGGGGGGGGACTATTTTAATACATGAAGCTGAAGGATGCCTACAGTGCCTCCGCTAGTGACGTAAATTTACATTTTTAAAAAGCTTCAGTCACTAGCTCCTAAATAATTAATCGATGCTTTTAAAATGCCTTTAGATTTATGCTAAAGCAATTTTGAAAATAATATTTGGGCAAAATATCCACTATTTTTCATATGAAGTCGAAATGTTTAACATTTTGTTGATGGTACCGTTCGAAGTTTGGTATCTCCTTTCATACTTTATTCTCGATCATGTTTTTAGTTATCCCTATAGTTTAATGAACACTTTTTTTTTAATTGCTTTGAAAATACTTTTTTTCTATAAATCCTTTTTTTTAAAGATGTTTGGCATTTGAAGATAATGTATATGATGTTTGACTTTTGTAACAAACGTTTTTAGAAATTTCTTATTTTGGCTGCATAAATTTTTTTTTTTTAGCTGTTTTTGCTTAATTTTCTTTATTAATAAATCGTTATTTTTAATTCCGTCTTCTGTTCTAAAATTACGATTTTAGACATAACTTATATAATTTTTATATCTCGTGTAGGGAATAACTGGAACGCGGACTGAGCAACGTGTTAAAATGAATCGAATGAGACAAAGAATCGCACAACGACTTAAGGACGCACAGAATACAAATGCAATGCTCACAACGTTCAACGAAATCGATATGAGGTTTGATCATTTTCTAATATTTTTTTGACAGACTGCCATTCTTTATGCAATAATTTGCAATGTCCGCACTCTACAGTGTTTTCATTTTTGAACAGGACACAAGCATGGTCTGGGTATCCAGTCAGAGTAATCAATCTGTCACTTCCTCTTCAATTATTTGTCTTGTAATTTATTTTTTAGCCTTGTTAGAGTTTGAGTAAAATTTAATGCAAGCTTACCCTATAAACTGAAATCTGTTTTTTCTACTATAATTGGTGCAAAGTTCGTACATAATTCACTTATTAGGTATGCTCCCTAAATATCAGTCAGATTTTTTCTCTCATTTTTTTTTTTTTTAATTAAGTAAAGTGATGGTGCCTATTCAAAGTATTATGAGGAAATTCCGATTGCATCTTTTGAGTCTGTAGTCCAGGGGTTATTTTCGCTGCAACATTTAAAGGAAAAATTTTAAAACTAATTTTAAAATATATAAGGATAAACCTAAAGGGTAAATGTAATCACAACAAAGCTAAATGGTACAAAATGAAAAATTAACATTAATAGCCATTAAGAGACTTTAAAGAGTGTTGTATGAAAAAAACTTCTATTACCCAGGACTAACTGCTGCACTAAATCGCCCGAAGTCAACCCATTTGTGCACTTTCCTCCTCCAACCTTATCTGTTCAAAGCTTCACTTTTCATCCCTTCCATGAAGTTGTATTTTTCTTTAAATATATTCTGATGATCTCTTTCAATCTTTCTGGGGTAGTGTTGCCACCACGAATTTATAAGAACTGTGAAGAAAATGCCAAAAAACCTGCGAAATTCGTCAAAATCATGTGTCCAGGACCGTAGCCAGAATTTTTCAAAAATACAATTAAAAAACGTACGAAAAATTCGTTTGTATGCATTTTTTATTACGTTTTTACGAGTCAGACAAAAAGTTCAGGGCAGGGGGAGGGTCATTTCCCTGGATATTGCCTTACCTTTGACCACTTTCAGAGCCTGCTACTTATCAAAAGTTCGCTTTGATAAGTAATATTACTACTACTACTAATAATAATAATAACTCACTGCGGCACCAAGCCGCCTGAGGCCAACACAGCTACGCACGCTCCTCCTCCAAGCTAATCTATTCAAAGCCTCCCTCTTTACTCCCTCCCAGGAAGTTCCCATTTCCTTTAAATCTTTATTTAAGACATCCTCCCAACCCAGACAAGGACGGCCTGCTTTCCGTGTAGCCCAAGACGGGTGGCCAAAAAGGACAATCTTCGGTAATCTGTCATCCTTCATCCGCAGAACGTGCCCTAGCCATCTCAACCTTTCTTTCATTATAGCCCTAGAAAGCGGGATTGAACCACATTTTTCGTACAACCTACTGTTTGAAATACAGTCAGTCAGCCAGGTACCCAGAACAATTCTTAGGCAATTTCTCTGGAAGACATCTAGTAAATTTTCATCTGCTTTTCGGAGCGCCCATGCTTCAGAGCCATATTTGACCATATATTATACTGTCATCACTGTAGCTTCCATTATTCTAATCTTGGTTTGCAGACTTATCTTTCTATTCTTCCAAACTTTTTTTTAACTGTGAAAAAACACCCTGAGCCTTAGCTATTCTGCTTTTAACATCTTCACTGCTCCCACCATCTTTACTAATAATACTACCAAGGTGAAGCTCCCAACCTGATCAATCTTTTCGTTACCCAATTTCACCTTTTCATCTTCACTTATTCTAGCCTTAGTGACATAGTCTTCTTAACGTTAATTTTCAAGCTTATTTTAGCACCCTGAAATCGCAAAACCTTTGCTCACAGTTTCATCTAACATGCTTGAATCATCAGCATAATCTAAGTCCTGGAGTGTTTTTCCTCCCCATATTGATTCCGTGGTCTCCAATTGCCTTTCCTGGGCTTCTTAAGACGAAGTCCATCAAAATGATCCATATAAAGGGGAATAGAACACAACCCTCCTTAACTCCTGATTTAATACAAAACCAGTTGCTAACCTCATTTCCTACCTTAACCACAGCAGTATTATTCTCTTGCATATCACAAATCACTTTAATGTATTTTTCTGCTATACCATATAGGGATAAGACCTTTGCTAACGCTCTTCTGTCAACAGAATCGAAAGCTTGCTTATAATCGATAAACTGAGGACCAAATGTGTTTGACAACGAAGGGACTTCTCAATTATTAACCTAAGAGTGAAAGCTTGGTCGACACATCCTCTACCTTTTCTAAAACCGCATTGCTCTTCCCTTAAAACTTTGTTTACAGCATCTCTCAGTCTAAAAAGTATCATATTACTCATAAGTAATATTAGACCTAATAAATTACATATATTTGGAATTAGCATAACAAGCCAAGTCTTTGATGTATTAATTGTTTAAAAATTTCTTTCTTCAGAGTTCCGGTTACTGTTGGGCTGACTCGCACCTTATAATCTAACTGTTATCAGGAACTGTTTGATTTTGCTATACAGAAAACTAGATATTACTGATAGTCGGACGAATTGCTTCAAAATCACTTATTAACGTCCCTAACGTTTGTTTGAAATGTTAAGCTATTAGTTACTATAGTATCAATGGACAATTGAATCTATTGAGAAGGAAATACTGTAAAATTCTTAAAACAATTCTTCAAAATCCCAAAATACTTAAATGATTCCTAAAAGCGCTTCAGTTGATTTTGAATACCCCCCCCCCCTTCCCCAATGGTAAGATATATAGCCCAAATAATATATTTTTCATACATTTTGCCATGCGTCATTCATGTTTCAACTTAATACCAGTAAATTGAATCAGTATTGTCGAAATAAAGAAATGGAAAAAAGCGTGGGAAATACATTATTTGGGCTATATACCGCACCCCTTTCTCCAGTGTTGTGGGATGATCTCAACGGCAA
This sequence comes from Artemia franciscana, assembly GCF_032884065.1. Lineage (NCBI taxonomy): Eukaryota > Metazoa > Arthropoda > Branchiopoda > Anostraca > Artemiidae > Artemia > Artemia franciscana. The sequence continues at coordinate 35,534,337 of NC_088869.1, read as the reverse complement.
CAACAAAAAAACACATAAGAAGGTCTATTGGTTTGCCGCTTTTCAGTATTTTCAATTAAAAAAAAAAGAAAAAAATGGACGTTTCTTTTTCAATAAACCAAACACAGTTTGTTTTTCAAGGGAAACGTGTTTTTATCGAGCAACTTGTTGGTCTAAAAAAAAAAAAAAAATTAGGACTATAGCATCAATAGTTGCTTTTTCTTTAGAAATGCATGATTGGACAAAACACCAAAAATCTCCTTTTCAGTCCCTAAATTGTCACCCATGGAGGAAAATTGTCATAAAAGAGCTAAAATGTCCCTTTGTTGGCAGCCATGAAGCCTTAACTCCAAAACCTGTGACTTTATACCATTTCACGGCAAAACCGGCGAACCTGTGAAATTTCACATGAATCCTGTGACGGTGGTAGCAACGCCGCTTCGGGGCACCCTGCTTTTCCCGTTTAGCTTAAATGCGTGGTTGAAAAGTACAGTTTTGGGCTATTGAACATCTTTTATCTGTAGAATGTAGCCTAGTCATATTATTCTTTGTTTCGTTTTAGACGAGGAGATGTGATCGAACCACATTTTTGGACAGCTTATTGTTTAATGTCAGTCAGATAGGTATCTGAAACTTAACTTCAAGTTTTCCTCCGGGAAACATTTCGCAAATCTCATAGGCCTTCAAAGCGCCTAGGCTTCTCTACCGTGCTTGACCACTGTCATAACCTTGGTCTCCAGTATCCTAACTGTTTCACTGACTTAATTTGCTAACCTTCCGAAAAAAAATTTCAATTGTAAAAAAAGGATACCTCATTATTTTATTTTTTATATCTTCACTGCGTCCACCATCGTTACTTACAACACTATCCAAGCAAGTAAAGATGCCCACTTGATTGATTTTCTGGTTACCTAGTACTGCCTCTTCACCCTCATCTATTGCTAGTCCAAGTGAATTAGTTTTCTTGACTTCTATGTTAAAACCCATTTTGTACCCTGAATTACCGAAATCTCCAGAAATTAACTCATATTTTTTTATCTAGGATTTTCTAATCATCTGCATAATCTAAATCTAGGAGAGTTTTATGTGTCCATCTTATACCATTTTCTCCCATTAACCTTTGCCGTATTCCTTAGGACTAGTCCATCAAAATAATGTTTATGAGGTCTTTAAGTTCTTAGCAGCCTGGTCCCTTGAATTTTGCTGTAAAAAACTAAATGTAGCAATGAATCTGTTACCTGCGGGTATACACAGGATCTGGACTGTAAATAAGCATAGTTTGGCTAGCATTTTACTAAAACTCAAATAATATACACATACTGTTGTAAATTGCACCCTCTGGGGGTTTTGAAAATATACAACTTCTGTATAAATACTATTGCCATCGATTATTGTAATAGCCCAAAACTACATATCATCGGTGAACCATCTACTAGGACGTTTAAAAAATCGTAAATATTTTACAGTATCGCCTAGGAAGATGAAAAAAACTGTTTGTTTTTTTCCTCTGGTAACTGTAGATAGCACGTTGATAAGCGTTCTGGTGAGCGTTTCACAGCAGAACAGGTACTTAACCTTATGGGTTTACAAAGTTAAATACCTTAGTTAATACGCTAATTATTATCGATTGTGGCTTTTGAAACTGTTCTATTCGGCCTTGTGCATAAATTTAGTCAGATTTTTTTGATTTTTTTAATCCTAGGAATTACGGTTTTTGAGGGTTCTTTGTGGTAAAATGTAAATAAGGCTCCATCAGAGACTTTGATCTTAAACTAAATATCCCTTTGAAAGTAAAAGAGTCATAAGCGCCTTTATGGAAGAATAGTTTATTATCACTAAAATTATATTCTAATTAAAAAAGATACGACACTTAGAATGATTTGTTATGTTATTATCTAAATCTTCTTTAGTTGAAGTTTTTTTAATATGATTTAGTTTATTTCTAAATGTGCTGGTATTCGTCTATATGAATTTATTTTCATTCAGTAATATTGCTGAATTGAGGAAAACATTTGGCGAAGCCTTCCAGAAGAAACATGGAATCAAGTTTGGTTTCATGTCCGCGTTTGTTAAAGCGGTTGCCTATGCCCTTACTGACCAGCCTATCGTTAATGCAGTCATCGAGGGACAAGATATAGTTTATAGGGACTATGTTGATATTTCTGTTGCTGTTGCGACTCCCAAGGTATTTTTTTAAAACTCCTTTTTTGTTCACTGACTAGCTTTACATCGATTAAGATTCAAACAAGAGTGATTTATTATGTTTTACTAGTTTTTTTCATATTTTTAAGGTAATCTGCCTATGATGAGTAAAAATGCATTAGACTCACATACATTTTCACTTATGTAGTGTTTTTGCCCTTGCTAGTCAAAACAATACGATACGAAAGAGCAACAACTAAAAATAAACGACATTTGTTTCCAATTATTTTCTGACACAGAGCTTTTTGGTTAGTTTTACCTATAGAGCTGGTACTTAAAGTCTTTTTTTCAGCAGGCCCACATTTGATTTATTATTAGAGTGTAAAACTGCACTTTCCTGAGTTTTAGATCTCTTTCGTTGGTATTGGAGTTAGTTGGTATTTTTATAGGTGATAACCTATCATAATAATATTTCTTAAGCGACCTCTTCTCCCCTCCGAATAGGAATGTTGATTAGTGTTGAATCAGCTACGCCATCGATGTGATCTATGTCAATTGCTAGTTTAGACATCACAGAATAAAGAGTTGATTGATATCCGACCGAAACTTGTTCTTTCGCGCAATCTTCTTTACATGGCTGTCATTTTTTAGAGAGACTATTTTTGTTAAAGATGGTTTTTTTTTTACGGAAGTAAAGAGCAAAGTTGAAACTAAAAACGAACAAAAATGATTGATTCGCAGATAAAGCAAGATATATCTACAAAGCTAGCTAAAATAAATCGACTTCTGTTATATTTTTACGAAATCTGTAAAGTTCTTAGAACCAGCTCTTTACTGAAAACACTAAAATGGCCTCAAAATACAAGATGTTTTCAAAGGAGCAGAAGTAGAGTGCAGAAATTAGAAGACTAATTTATAAAGCCCTTACTACTCTTTCATTTGCACGAGGTTTATACACTTATACTTTCTTAAAAAGAACCTTGAGCCAGTCTAGTTTTCAGCAAGTTGCTAATATTTTCCACAGAAATGGGGAAGTATCACGAGTCAGGTTATTTGAGCTACTTTGTAGATATATTTTGTGTAACAGGTATATTTGTAAATGCTATCTCTATGTAATGCTGTGATATATCTTATGTAACAGATATCCCATGTAAATGCTGTGTCATTTACTAAGCTATAATTTCCTTGAGGAGCACCACTCCTCAAGTGGAAATAGAGTTGACTGCAAGGTCCCCAGTCTTGCGGGTACCCCGACAGGGTCAATGCAGCCCTTTGCAAAGGGCGTTATCCATAGATCTGGATCTTACCCCCTGTCACAGTTGTCTTTCTGTAGAGGATCCTCCCAAGATGGTTTTCTGTGCTACCATGCAATTTAACCCACTGCTGAGGGGAGGTTTTGTAGCTCACGGGACGTGTCCATACTCCAATGGGCCCTGCTAAGTGAACAATGGAGCGACCTTCTTAATCTTCCGCCTGTATTTACGCCCCTGGGTGAGGATGTCCTAGTTTCTGTTATGATAAATGGCACAAAAAATTTAATCAAATTTCGTTCTTTACTCACAATTAGTTTCTATATTTAATGCTTAATCTAAATTTAACAAAAACACTGGTTTAGTCACCCGTTTTTATATTCCCCTTCAGAGGTATGTAATTTCGAATTGATTGTAACAGGTTACAGTAAAAAAAATCGTTTACTGGTTTTTCAAGAGAAGGAAGGGACTCGAAATCTTAAGTTGAGAGTTTTAGACTATGACAAATTGATTAATAATCATAGAGTTTGGTTTTTCGGTAGCTATACTCTCTTTGGGTGAAAATTGATATTTAGTGGCGCAAAATGGTAGAAAACGCTACTTTGCTGTCGCACGATCGTTGTCGTTATTGAAAAACGTCATCGTCTGCTGACTTTTTTTTTTATCAAAAACCTTTGCAGTCACTGCTGCATTCATGTTATAGTTTAGATGTATTTTCAAGGTGAGGGCTCAAACCCCGCTTTTTAGGGCTTAGATCACGTTAAATCAATTGGATATTTCAAGAATTTCCATTCTCTGGCATTTTCACTGTCTATGGTCATAAATTGATGTTTTGTGGCACAAACTGGCAGAAAATGTCACTCCTGTGGCACGATCTCTTGCCTACCATTAAAAGGGCAGATGTTGCAATTTTCTTTCAAATAAGCCCTTTCTCACCATACTAAGACCAGTGGTTTGACATAATCACCCCTTGGATGAAGAAAAAAAAAGACACATCTGTATTTTCCATGCACAAAACTAATTCCGACGTCACTTTAGAGAGATTACAGGCTCTTTTTCTTTGTTCCCATCAATTTATTTTCACGATAAAATTTTACTATTAGGATTAATCAGAAAAATAGTTTCCATTTTGAATCGTCTGATAGTTATTTTTTCTTGCTATAGTTTATTTCAAATGCGCTTTTAGACTTTTGGCTACTAAGGGCTGTGGCTCGCTATTCTCTAGGCTGTAGCTATCGTTGCAATCATTATTAAATTTGCAAGTCTCTTTAATGTATTTCTTTTTTCTCCGCATAATATGTCTCATAAAAAACACAAAAACGATATTATTTACTCTGAGATAAGCCTTATTAAAGAGTTCGTGATAGCGAACTGTAAATAAGGACCTACTCGTGATAATAGTGACCGAAACCTGTAAAAAGAATTCTGATAAAAAATATATACATAAAAAGAAATTGCATTTTATAGAGATCCCAAATATGTAACATTCTTTAAGTTTTATGCTACCTATCAGACGTTACGATCCTTAGAAAATCTTTCTAATTTTCTAAAAGGAGAAAAACATCTTCAAAAAAGAACTGTTCTAGAAGGTGGAAACTAACCTATCAAATTCGGCATATCGGAGAATCCTAAGGGTGGCGTGTTTATCTAATTTTACTTTTTTGTCAGGAGTGATCGTGTTGAACCAATGGCCTTAGAATTTTGGGACAGAGCTCGGTCGCATGTGTTCAGCTCATTTGAGGTTTCATAGAATTATTAATAATAGTATTTACTTGCAGAGGGGAGGGGGGCTGAATCCTCAAAATTAAATTTCTGTGCTAAAATTTTCTAGCTTTCATTCAGTGATCAGATAAATATAGAAAAAGAAGAGTATAGGCGAAGAATTAATCCTCCTAATCTTCCTTTATTCTAAGGCTTAAAATCTAGCCAATAGTTATGGAGTAAGCGTGCAATATGGTACTGCAGAGTAATAGATCCTATCTTGTCACAAAAATATTATATGTGTGACATGAAAGATCACATTTATATGTGATGTGTGGTAGAGATGTAGGGAAGATATTCCTTCAGAAATATTTCAGGCTTCATAAAATTATTAATAATGATATTCAATGGTAGAGAGGGAGGGGGCTGAAGCCTCAAAAAATAAATTTCTATGCTAAACTTTTCTAGCTTTCATTCAGCGTTTAGACAGATATAGAAAGAGAATCTAACCAATAGTTTTGGAGTAAGCTTGTAATATGGTGCTGCAGAGTGACAGATCCTATCCTATCACAAAATTGTTTTAAGTGTAATATAAAAGGTCACATTCATGCGTGATATTTTGGGTAAGATATCCCTTTAGCAATATTTGGGGCTTCATAAAATTATTAATAATGATATTCAATAACAGAGAGGAAGAGGGGGCTGAAGTCTCAAAAGTTAAATTTCTATACTAAAATTCTCTAGCTTTCGTTGGACGTTCAGATGTAGAAAGAGAGAGTAGAGACGAAGGATTAGCCCTCCTAATCTCCCTTCATTCTACGACTCCGAATCTAAGTAAAAGTTGTGAAGTAAATGTGCAATATGGTGCTGCAAATTGACAGATCCCATCTCATCACATAAATATTTTATGTGCAATATAAAAAACCACATATATGTGATATGTAGCCAAGATCTAAGGAAGACATCCCTTTAAAAATATTTGTTTTAATAAATCCTTTGAAAAAACATGAAAAAACTTCACTTTGGATATTTCAGACAATATGTTTTATAAATACTTGAAGGAGTATGTTTTTCAGGGATAATCATCGTTCTCGAAGCATTTTATACGAAAAAATCAAATGTTAACGGGGTAGATGAGGGATTGATAGTCATGCTCACGTTAAGAGAGCCTCAGATTACACAGTTCATAGTAACACGTTGTAAACAACTAGCCTTGTCAATAGAAATTTAACTCTAAAAAATTGAGTTTTGATTATAGTATATACTTCGACAGAATCTATTATTTATTCTGATTATAATATATTAAATTCAATAATGAAAATTTTGTCATCAAAAGCTATTAATATATGAAAAACTGTATAATTTGATAGAGAACAGTTAAACATCCCTGCAAAGGAATGCGAACTTGATAAAAACTATGCAGTGAAATTCAGCACGCAAGAGAACGATAAAGCCACGACTTACAAAAACATAAAATTTCTTCTTTGATGGTAGCGGATCAGTTGTTATAGATTGTTGAAAGATGTCTCTTCCAAAGAAATTTGAATGTTTATTACCGATTTTCATGTATGCTTACAAAACAGAGCACACTAGAGCAAAACGCTGATTCCCAGTATTTTGTCCAGCAATTTTGAACAGCAGTTTTTTTTACTTTGAATCGGCTGTAATGTAATGGAGTGAAAATTCTGAGAAATATTGATGTAAATTCGGTTTAAATAATGGAAATTTAAGTTTAAAAGTTTTTAGCCACTTGAAATTGTCTGCTATCTATATTTGTTGTAACCAAATCTACTTTCAGTAAACAACTGGTTAAATCTAGCGTCAAAAACTCGTGAGGAAACAGCCAGTCCCCCTCAAATACACAATAATTTCTGTGTGTTTCAAACTTTAATGCTGATCTTTACGTTCAACTGGAAAGACTTCCTGCTTGTCTTTGATTGTCTTTGATTGAATTTAAGTTTTAATTACCGACTGGATTAAAAAAAAATATATATAAATAATATAGACTGAACTAGGACGATTGGAAAATTTCTTTGAACTGATGTTACATTTAGCTTAAGAACTAGGAAATGATAGAAGCCCAGTTCTTCGGATTTTACGGGACTTGATTTCACCTTTTTTCATTACAAAGGCTTTTAGTGATTAATGCTATCCCGTTTTATAATTATAAGTCATAAATCGCTAACAATATCTTGGAGTGAGAAAAGAAGAAATCGAATCCGAATTCCTGTTAAACTATGAAACTCCATGAAGATTGGAAATCGGCTATTCTACAGTATAAATTAAAGTTGGCAAGTTGCTATTATTGAAAAAGAAGATCCAAAAAAAGTAATGTTCTTGCAGTGTTTCTCAGGAAACTGAGAAACATAGACCCCTGTGGGATGGATGTTTAGAATAATGTAGTAGCAATCAATTCTGGAAATTGATACCGTCCAACTTCAGAAGGATTTTTCACTATTGATCTACTGCCAAAAATATAGAAATGCAAGAACTGTATCATTACTACAAAAGAATTTAAGTTGTAAATGGTAATTAAAAACCGCTATCTATCTTGATAAAGATAGATGGATGACATATATTTATTGTACCAAAGTGTTGGGGAGTATCTTGTTAAGCAGAAATCATATTTTATCCGTGTTTTAGTTTCATAGCCCTCATATACTTCTTTTTCAAAACGTGAATTCTCTTAATTTCTATTTTGCTTTCTAAATGATTGAAAGAGAACTGGCTGAGTGACGGAATGGTTTGAAAATCGCCATGAACATGCTGCTAATTCATATCTGAAAGATTTCAGGTCTGTCTTTTTTTTACCCTACCATTTTCAGTTTTTGCTTTTATTGTTGTTATTGATACTTTGATTTAAATAATATTGGTAGAGCTCTGTATGAAAAAGAGAAAGACGTGAAAGAACACTCACAAACTTTCTGATTCCATTTTTCTCTCCGCTTATTTGATTTCGCTCTGTTTGCTGAAATACCGACGCTGTCACTGTTTGCTGTGATCGTAATATAGTTATTTTTCATCTTTTCTGTTAAGAAAGACACATAACTTAATGATTTGGGACAGTTAGTTACTTTTACGAATAGTGGTATAACAGAGGTCTCTGCGCTTTAACTTTTTTAACGTCAAGTTTTGGAAACTATTTTCAGGCATAAGATTAAAACTTTAGAATACTGATCCAAATCCTTGTAATTTTATATATTTGCTTTTTAGGGCCTTGTTGTTCCTGTATTACGGAACGTAGAGTCTATGAATTACTTGGACATTGAGAAAGGTATAGCTGCTCTTGGAGAGAAAGCTAGATCCGGTGCATTAGCTGTTGAAGATATGGATGGTGGAACCTTTACAATTTCAAATGGTGGCGTTTTTGGCAGCCTGTTTGGAACACCCATTATTAACCCTCCTCAATCAGCTATACTTGGTATGCATGGTATATTTGATAGACCTGTTGCAAGAAATGGACAGGTAAGCCAACATTGACCCCTCTTCACTCCTATCTGTTTTCTCTCTCTGTCCGAAGATGGTTTATCTCTTAAAAAAAATAGTTACCTTCTTTCATGGAATAAAAAATAATTGTAAAATAAAAGTCAATACCATTTTCTAACGGATAGGTTACGAATCATTCAAAAATAATTGCTATGATCTTTTTGTTTAATAAGTGAATTTGTTTCTCAGTATTTTTCAAGTTATAAACGCTAATTCATATTTGGTTATTTCAAATTTTGAGTTTAGGGTTGAAAATGGTTTAATAGAACATTTTTTTTCCCAATTATAGTGCCAGGAAATAAGTTCGACGTGAAGTATAAAATTTCGAGAATTCAGTGAGTTCGTTGGAAGTTTTGGTAACACAGATTCATAGCTGAAACTGGGCTTGGAGTATGGTTTGTTTTAAATCTGGAAATACAGTGCTTAGCGGAAAGAAATACCTTGCCTTAGACCTTAGATCTTCCTGTACCTCCAGAGGCGCTTAGGGAATCCGAAAAGACTCGCCAGTAATCTCTCATCGTTACGCCCTCCCAGCTCCCATTCAGATTGGATTGAGGCATTGAGGTTTGTGAAGTCAGCCTGGTAGCTGCGTCGTGGTGTGTTTTTCCTCGACCTTCGGAAATCGAATTTTGGGCATGCGGATCACATGACCGAGATATCTCCCCTTCCTATGTTTGATCACTTTGGCTACCAGTGTCTGAGATGTCTTTGGTCGTATAGTAAGTAGCCTTCTGAGCTTTCTGTTCAAGGCTATAACATTTATCAGCACGGGCGCTTTCCATTATAGCCTTATCAAGTATAGTATACTCTTCTTCATCTTGTCAGCCCTGTTCTCGATCAGATCCCACGATTTGACGGAGATCCATTCATCTTTTAAAGGGTTTTTCATACCAAGGGTTTCGTAGGCAGTATCATTGTAGGTTTTTCTGATAGAAGTCCAAGCTGTTTCTGGACTTTCGTCTCGCAGCAGATCCAGCGTTTCAAATCTGTTAGTCAGTTTTAACACAAACTGTGATCGAATTTCTAAGTCACTCAGTTTTTCGCAGTCATAGGGCTGTTACCTAGCTCTTAGGACTGAGCTATTCGAATGAGCAACTCTCCATTTTCGTTGCGTTCTCCAAGACCGTGGTAGCCCAGGACGTCGACATAATAAATTCTTTCGTTGCCAACCTTTGTGTTGAAACCCCCCATGATTCACAGTGTCATGTCTGGGTACATCTTCAAGGACAGATGTCAGTTCATTATAGAACGTCTCTTTTTAAGCGTCTGTGGCTTCGTTAGTGGATGCATAGCACGCAACTAGGGTCATTTGGCAGGCTTCTCATGGAATCGAGCTGTCATAATGTAGTTGCTCGCGGGTTTCCAGCTAATCAGTGATTTTACATAAGTTTCGAAATTACTGTGGCCATTCCCGTTTCTCGTCGTGTTTCATGGCTGCTGAAGATCAAAGTGTTTCCACTGCTGAGCAGTTACTTTCCATTTTCCGGCCATCGCACTTCCAAGAAGGCCAAGATTGCTAGGCGATAGCGGGTCATCTCTTTCTCTAGCTGTTCCACCTTCAACAGCTGTACTAGAGTCCGAACGTTCCAAAATCAAGTTTTTAGTGGTATTTTCGTATTCATAGATCTTGTCCGTTGGGCGGGTGCAGGGGTCTTTATTGAAAAGGTAATTTCTGTTATATTTTTCTTGGATATTTCATTTAGTATAATTTTTTTCATGGGCAGATTGCAAAACCGCCGCAAAACTCTCCTCCTGTATCCAGGCTTGAGATTGGCCGTAATTACTTACAGGCGGAGTAATAAATGCAGCGAAAAGATTCGCTGATAGAAAAACAACTAAAAAAAATGAGTTTTTAGACATTGAGCATGAATTTTAACTGTTCTTAGAAGAGAAAAAAAAACATCTAAATCCTGTCAGGGTCTGAAGACATGATTGTAAATCCTCACAAATGCATAAAGGAGAGGATGCTTCGCTGAAAGATAGTTGTTGTAATAGTTTTTCGGCTAAAATTTGGTTAACGGTAAACAGAAATAAAATTAATGACGCAAGGACGATTTGTGAGCCAAATCTTTAAATTTTACTTGTTGACAAAAAAGGCACAAGAAGAACTTAAAGACACAAGAACACCTAGGGTTTTACGATATATTTCTCCGGTAGTGTTTGACCTTCTGCAAATTAAAAATTAAAAAATTTATGATACTGTTAATTACAAATCTGAGGCTAATATCGCAATATTGAAGTTCAATATCAATATACAGGAAGCACATATCAGACCAGCAATACTTTGATTTTTACCAAAGTCTGTATGTGTGGATGTAGTAGGGTGGTTGATTACAAATTTGAGGCTAAAATTGTAATATGGAAGTCCTAATTCAAACGAATTATCAAAGTAGCGTTTTTGATTTTTTACGTAGGACTTGACTCAGAGTCGGTATTTGATACTTTTGGTATTTTGGTACTTTTCACAGTTGGTATTTGGGTGTTTGTAATACTGTTGATAACAAATCTGAAGCGAATATTGCAATTTAAATATTACAAATCTATAAAAAGGAATTTGCTAGAATAAAATGTTTGACTCAAGCTATTTATATAGTCAAACAGTTCGTGGTAACGAACTGTAGTAAGGAGCGACTCGGCTCAATAGTAACCCAAACTCTGAAAAACGGAATTTTGATACAAATAGTTATATCAAAAGAATCGCATTTTAATCTTGACTTTAAATATATAAGCTTTATCAAGTTTAGTCTTATCCATCAAAAGTTACGAGCCTGAGAAAATATGCCTTATTTTAGAAAATAGGGGAAACACCCCCTAAAGTAATAGAATCTAAATGAAAATAACACCATCAGATTCAGTGTATCAGAGAACCCTACTGTATAAGTTTCAAGCTCCTATCTAGAAAAATGTGGAATTTTGTATTTTTTGCCATAAGACAGATCACGGATGCGTGTTTATTTTTTGTCTGTTGTTCTTTTTTTGTTTTTTTTTTTTTTTTTTTCCCCATGGGTGATCGTATCGACCAGTGGTCCTAGAATGTCCCGAGAGGGCTCATGCTAATGGAAATTAAAAGTTCTAGTGCCCTTTTTAAGTGACCAAAAAAATTGGAGGGCACCTAGGCCCCCTCCCACGCACATTTTCCCCCAAAGTTACCGGATCAAAATTTTGAGATAGTCTTTCTGTTCAGCTTAGTCAAAACTTAATAACTATGTCTCGGGAAATACTTAATCCCCCAGGGGGGGGGGGCTGCAAGTTACAAACTTTGACCATTCTTTACATATAGTAATGGTTATTATGAAATGTACAGAAGTTCTCAGGGGGACTTTTTTGCGTTGGGGGAGGGGGTTACGTGGGAGAATCTATCCATGGAGGAATTTATCATGATGGAAGAGGATTTCCATGAAGGGGGTGCAAGATTTTCTAGCATTATTTAAAAAAACAATGAGAAAACAATTTTTTTTTTCAACTGGAAGTAATGAGCAGCATTAAAACTGAAAACGAACATAAAATATTACGTATATAAGGGGGTTCGTCTCCTCCAAAATACCTTGCTCTTCACGCTAAAGTATTTTTAGTAATTTCAACTATTTATTCTACGGCCTTTGTGATTCGGGGGTCATTCTTAAAGATTTGGCACAAAATTCGAGCTTTAGTGTAAAGAGCCAGGTATTGACGAAATTTAATTTTTGTTTTATTTATTCATGTGCGGTGAGCCAAATTCAAAACATGCATTAATTCAAAAACGTTCAGAAATTAAATAAAAAACAAGTTTGTTTTTTTACTGCAAGTAAGGAGCGGCATTAAAACTTAAAACGAACAGAAATTATTCCGTATGTGAAAGGGGTTAACCCTCCTCAACGCCTCGCTCTTTACGCTAAAGTGCTTTTATTGTTTTAAACAGTAGAGTTGTGACAAAGAGTCAAACTTTAGCGTAAAGAGCGGGGCGTTGAGGAGGGGACAGCCCCTTTCATGTGCGGAATAATTTCTGTTCGTTTTAATGTCGCTCCTTACTTGCAGTTAAAAAAAAAACTTAATTTTTTAATTTAATTTTGAATAAAGAACCAACGACTCTTTAGGACTATAGGACTCTATAGAACGAAGGACCTTATTTTTTTCAATTTACCTGGTTAAGCTAGAAACCTCAAAATTTATGCAGAATAACTCTCGAACCTAGTGGCAGTAATATGACGTTTATTTGTAGTAACACTTCTCGACATAAAGCACTTGTACCAATAGATTTAGCTTTAACCTTTAAAATAACTTATTCTCATCGCCGTTTTCTTCCTTTCAAATCCTTTTTCTTTCAAATGTGTAGAAAACAACAATTGGCCAAATATTTCAATTTAAGCAATATATTTAGTTTTAAATAAAGTACAAATTTGTCTCTTGTCTTTGATTTGAGAGGGGGGGGGGGAATAAGTCTTATCTGTGGTAATTCATGCTCTTTAAGTTCCGATCACAATGTTCTTTTTTATTTATTTTCATTTTAAATTTAATTTCGTTCATAGTAATTTCTGTCAATTTGTTAAACATGTCGAAATGGAAGACTGATTGACCTAAAATTTGGCTTTAAAGACGTTGATTGATTAACATTTAATCAGGGCACTACTTATGATCCTCAATAATACAGACTGAACTCGTTATGACTCTAATTTTAACAAGGTTGCTTACGTCTTCAAACAGTTTGTGGTAATGAGCTGTAAGTAAGGAGCGATCCGGCTCATAGTAACCAAAACTCTAAAAAACAGAATTTTGATACCAGTAGTTGCATCAAAGGAATTTTATATTTATGCTGATTTTAAATATATAAGTTTCATCAAATTTAGTCTAACCGTCAAAAGTTACGAGCCTGAGAAAATCTGCCTTATTTTAGAAAATAGGGGGAAACACCCCCTAAAAGTCATAGAATCTTAACGAAAATCACACTATCAGATTCAACGTATCAGAGAACTCTACTGTAGTAGTTTAAAATATGGTATTTTTCGCCAGAAGACAGATCACGGATGCGTGTTAATTTGTTTTTTTGTTTGTTCTTTTTGTTGAGGGGTAATCGTACCGACTCAGTGGTCCTAAATTGTCGTAAAAGGGCTCATTTTAACTGAGATTAAATTATCCAGTGCCCTTTTTAAGTGGCCAAAAAATTGGAGGGTACCTAGGCTCTCTCCCACGCTCTTTTTCTTAAAGTCGCCGGACCAAATTTTGAGATAGTTATTTTGTTCAGCATAGTCGAAGAACCTAATTACTATGTCTTTGGAGATGACTTAATCCCCCACAGTCCCTGGGGGAGGGGCTGCAAGTTACAAACTTTGACCATTGTTTACACATAGTAATGGTTATTGGGAAGTGTACAGACGTTTTAAGGCGACCATTTTGCGTTGGGGGGGGGGGGGGGTTACGTGGGAGATCTCTTCTGGGATGAATTTGCAATGAGGGAAGAGAATTTCCATGAAGGGGGTGCAGTATTTTCTAGCATTATTAAAAAAAAGCAATGAGAAAATAAGTGAAAAAATTTTTCAACTGGAAGTAAGAGCAGCATTAAAACTTAAAAGTCACCTCGTCAATACCTCGCTCTTTATGCTAAAGTATTTTTAGTAATTTCAGCTATTTATTCTACGGCCTTTGCGATTCAGGGGTCATTCTTAAAGAATTGGGCAAGATTCAAGCTTTAGTGTAAAGAAAGAGGTATTGACGAGGGGGCGAACCCCTCATATACGTAATAAAAATATACAAATCTAGAAGTTTGCTAAGTAAATTCATTTGTAAGTTACGTATATTTATTACTAATAAAAACGTTCGTAAAAAAATACAAAGTTCAGGTTGTATTTTTAAGTAACCAAAAATTGGAAGGCAACTTGGGCTCCCCCCCCCCCTCACCTCTTTTTTTATTCGAATCGTCCGATGAAAATTATGAGAAAGCCATTTAGCAAAAAAAAATAATATGCAAATTTCATTTTAATTATTCATGTGCGGTGAGCCAAAATCAAAACATACAATTCAAATACGTTCAGAAATTAAATAAAAAAAAGTAACGAACAGAAATTGTTCCGTTTATGAAAGGGGATGTCCCCTCCTCAACGTCCCGCTCCTTACGCTAAAGTTTTTTGTTGTTCTAAAAAGTAGAACTGTGACAAAGGGTCAAACTTTAGCGTAAAGAGTGGGACGTTGAGGAGGGGTCAGCTCCTTTCATATACGGAATATTTCTGTCCGTTTTAAGTTTTAATGTCGCTCCTTACTTTCAGTTGAAAAGACTTGTTTTAAACTTATTTCTATTTAGTAAAAAGAAAACAGGAGGGTCAATTAACTTTTATACATTTTTGATGGATACCCGGAGAAGATGGATACCTCGGTGGCTCTTGATGCTTTGTTCAGCTCCGTCTTTGATATCTCCTGTGCTAGCTGGTAAGAGTTGTCAGGGATTGGAAATTCACAGACCCAGAACATCGGTCAGTTCTCTACGTATTTGTGGGTGGATGGGCCTCCGATCTTTTAAATGCCTATGATTTCAAATTTTCAAAATAAGTCAGCCAAGAGTCGACTTCCGGGTTTACTTTCGACTGGCCAAGTGGCACTTGATGTTCATTCAGTCAGATGATTTTGAGCAAAATTGAAATATTGGTACTCTGACTATTGAAAATAAATAGACATCAACATCTTCCGGTTTTGATTTAATTAATTTTAGAGGACCCCCCCCCCAAAAAAAAAATCATCTTAATCAATTTTCAGTTTTCAAATTAATATTTTAATTAGTTTTTTTTTAACTTTCATAAAGAATTTGGTTCTTCTCTAAAGCTAGCATTTAAATGAGAAAAATGTCATCAAATATTTTGATCATTGAATGATAGCTAATTCTGTTAGAAGTTAATTTGACTAACTGCTTGCTAAAATATACGCTTAAGCGTGTTATTAATACTTAGACATCTAAGCATAAAAAAGAAAATTCCTGCGTTTTTTTGCCAGACGATAGGTACATTAATGTCAAGTCTGATTTTTCCTCTTGTTATTTTTAGGACTTAAATGTTGCCCTCTGAACGGTCATGTTTTATTTCTTTTTTTTTAAATTTAATTATTAGTGCGAGAAGACAATGGTATTTCCTTGGGGCGGTAACCGGAAATAAAGATAGAAAATAAGTTCACTCGTCCATACCAAAAACCGTGGGAGATTATCGTTTCAATGGCTGGATGCCCGTTTATATTTCTAAATGGAAACGAACATTTACCTGTAACTCAAAACGCTTATAAGACCTGTTCTAAGTGGAAGAAAGCTTTTAAAAGCCGAGATGTGTGGCAGTCAAGCTTAACAATCTAGTTGATATGGTTGCTTTGTTGGTGGTTTTCTTTTCTTTTTCCTCTTGAAATCTGATATGAGTAGTTTATTCGACAAGTTTTTTCTTCCGGTTTTACGTTCCTCAAATTCTGTATTTTTTTAATCAGGATCCATATTTGGATGTAGCTATGTTGAAGGCATCCAACCTACGAAAAAATAAAACCTTGACATAGGCACATTGTCCTTTTTGTAGGGCTAATTCTAGTGTTCATAAATATTCAATGTACATTTGTTGTACTCTGTCTTAGTAACTTACATCTAACTTGATTTTCTTATCACTTCTGTATTTTGTAATAAGCTATAATTAGCAATGTTAATGATACCATGCATAGATGTGCCGCTTTTGGGATGGGACATGCTCCGTTTTAGTGGGATCTAGAGAAGTTTCTATGATGACCAGATTTTTTTTTCTATCGCAGTCGTCAATTGCAGTCTGCATGTTGAATACCATCAACTTCTTAAGAAACAGGAAAAAACTAGTTTGACACTTCCTAATGGTCATAAATATGGAGAAAACGAAAGAAAAATGTGATACATTCATAAAGACGATCATAATGTTGATGATAAATAGTTCTTTGAATTCATGAAGCTTGTCGATTTGTAATAATAAGGAAGGAATATACAAATACTCTTAAGATACGCAAAAAAAATATGAGATATTCTTTTTGGTGGTTTTTTCTTTTTCTGCCAACATTTATTATACAAGGCTATTAGACCGCAGCTGTGTTTCTTATCTTTCTTAACGCAAATATTCTAATTCGAATTTTGCATGGGTCATTTTGTTTTATGCCGATTGAGGAATATGATTGAGCTAGTCTCATCCTTCACCCCCCCCCCCCCAAGTATAATCCGAAGGAACATCGACACAAAACTTAGAATAGGCTGACCAAAAGATTCAGACATTTCTTTCCGTCAGAAAAATATCTGAAATCGCAAAAAAATCTAATGTTTAGCTATGTAAAACCCTTCAAACGCACGGTTTCTTTATCATTGCTTGTTTAAAGTCAAAGACGAAATGTGTCACCGCCTGACAGTATGTCTTTATAAATAGAAAGGTTTTGTATAAGCTTTCTGATGGTTTTTAAATCGTCAACTAGCGAAGAATTTTTTCATAGAGGTATTTTGACTGTATTCAGGGACAATTCGAGTTTTTTGTCACAAAATGCCAAAAACGAGTTTTGGTTTTGGCGCAAACTCCTTTTTTTCCTTATATAGGGTACTCAATATCAAATTCTCGAATTCAGTGAGGATTCCTTCAATTTCCTACGACTACTGATTGACAAGATCAACCTAGAAGAAAATAGCAACAGAAACCCGAATTTCTAACCATGCTTATCAAGGAAAATCCGAAGCTCGATCTTTTTTTTCTATCTTTCATTGAATTGGAGTTTAAACATATTTACTTCGGTTGTCAGACATACTGAACTTGCTGAATGATTTAGTTTTTATCAAGATTCAAACTTTTATTATTATTTTTTTTTTTTGGGGGGGGGGGGTTCTTTACGTAAAACGATGCAATTTTCCATATACAAATTACTCTAGATTCGCGATCCTTTCTTCTCTACTTACCATTCTTCTTGTTGAGTTTTTTTTTCGCTTTGACTGGACATTAATCTGTAAAAGAGTTTTCTCTTTTAACGTAGAAACCTTATCAATGTTAGGAATATAAAAAAACATAATTGAAGAAAAGTTTTTTTTTTCATTGGTGTCCAAAATATTCATAAATTTATTATTTACTAGCTGTTGAGGTGGCGCTTCGTGCCCCCAAGCCCCCCCGCGCGCGTAGGTCGTTACGCGCCATATTAGTTACGCGCCATTGTAGTTGTGTCCCTGTGTCCCACCTGTGAATAGATATATATATATATATATATATATATATATATATATATATATATATATATATATATATATATATATATATATATATATCTTCTATCTATCTATATATATAAAAATAAGTTGTCTGTGGATGGATGTGTCAGGTGACGTCACCTGAAAAAACTGGATCAGGTGACGTCAAAACTGAAAAAACTAAAAAAAAGCAAAAACTACAAAAAAAACTAAAAACTAATGAAAAAAATAAAAAAGCTAAAAAACTAAAAAAACTAAAAAAAGGCAAAAACTATAAAAAAAACTAAAAACTAATAAAAAAGCTAAAAAACTAAAAAACTAAAAAAAGGCAAAAACTACAAAAAAAACTAAAAACTAATAAAAAAAATAAAAAAGCTAAAAAACTAAAAAAACTAAAAAAACTAAAAAAAAGGTAAGAAACTAAAAAAACTAAAAACTAAAAAAAACTAAAAAAAAGGAAAAAACTGAAAAATAAGCTAAAATAAAGGTAAAAACCAATAAAAAACTAAAAAAAAACTGAAAAAACTAAAAAAAGGCAAAAACTACAAAAAAAAACTAAAAACTAATAAAAAAAAGTAAAAAAGCTAAAAAACTAAAAAAACTAAAAAAACTAAAAAAAACTAAAAAAAGGTAAAAAACTAAAAAAAATAAAAAATAAAAAAAAACTAAAAAAAGGAAAAAACTGAAAAATAAGCTAAAATAAAGGTAATAACCAATAAAAAACTAAAAAGAAAAAAAGGAAAAAACTAAAAAAAATTTTCATCTAAAAAACTAAAAAAAACTAAAAAAGGTAAAAACTAAAAGAACTAAAAAAGAAAAAAATAAATGACGAAACTCAAAGAGAAAGCGACCAGGACAAAAGGAATGTTCGATTAGCAATCAACAAAGCACCGGGACACAGGGAGTATAAATGACGACCAGGACATAAGTAAAAAAAAAAAACTATCTATATATATTAAAATAAGTTGTCTGTGGATCTGTGGATCGTGGATCAGGTGACGTCACCTGAAAAAACTGGATCAGGTGACGTCAAAACTGAAAAAACTAAAAAAAGGCAAAAACTACAAAAAAAAAACTAAAAACTAATAAAAAAAATAAAAAAGCTAAAAAACTAAAAAAACTAAAAAAAGGCAAAAACTACAAAAAAAACTAAAAACTAATAAAAAAGCTAAAAAACTAAAAAAACTAAAAAAAAGGCAAAAACTACAAAAAAAAACTAAAAACTAATAAAAAAAATAAAAAAGCTAAAAAACTAAAAAAACTAAAAAAACTAAAAACTAAAAAAAACTAAAAAAAGGAAAAAACTGAAAAATAAGCTAAAATAAAGGTAAAAACCAATAAAAAACTAAAAAAAAACTGAAAAAACTAAAAAAAAGGCAAAAACTACAAAAAAACTAAAAACTAATAAAAAAAGTAAAAAAGCTAAAAAACTAAAAAAACTAAAAAAACTAAAAAAACTAAAAAAAGGTAAAAAACTAAAAAAAATAAAAAATGAAAAAAAACTAAAAAAAAGGAAAAAACTGAAAAATAAGCTAACATAAAGGTAAAAACCAATAAAAAACTAAAAAGAAAAAAAGGAAAAAACTAAAAAATATTTTCATCTAAAAAACTAAAAAAAACTAAAAAAGGTAAAAACTAAAAGAACTAAAAAAGAAAAAAATAAATGACGACACTCAAAGAGAAAGCGACCAGGACAAAAGGAATGTTCGATAAGCAATCAACAAAGCACCGGGACACAGGGAGTATAAATGACGACCAGGACATAAGTAAAAAAAAACTAACAAAACTAAAAAGAAGGTAAAAACTACAAAAAAACTAAAAAGAAAAAAAACTAAAAACTAATAAAAAAACTGAAAAATCTAAAAATCTAAATAAACTAAAAAAGAAAAAAAAGGAAAAAAATAAAGGAGAAAAACAAAACTAAAAAACGAATGTATATACAGACCGGGACACCGGGATACAAATGATGACCGGGACACAGGGAATATAAATGACGACCGGGACACAGGGACACAACTACAACGGGGACACCGGGGAAAACAGGGGGATATAAATGACGACCGGGACACCGGGACAGGGAATGGTCGATTAGCAATCACCATCAACACAGCTCAAGGGCAATCATTAGAATCATGAGGTATAGATCTAAATACAGATTGTTTTCCCAAGGACCATTATATGTTGCATGTTCAAGAGTCGGTAAACCTGACAATCTATTTATATGCAAAGACAATGGGACAGCAAAGAATGTTGTATATTCGCAAGTTTTACGTAGTTAAAACCATATATATATATATATATATATATATATATATATATATATATATATATATATATATATATATATATATATATATATATATATATATCTATATTCACAGGTGGGACATAGGTACACAACTACAATGGCGCGTAACTATTATGGCGCGTAACGACTTACGCGCGCGGGGGGGCTTGGGGGGGGCGCGAAGCGCCCCCACCAACTAGGTGTTGGGGTGGCGCGAAGCGCCACCCCAACAGCTAGTATATATATATATATATATATATATATATATATATATATATATATGTTGCATATAAATAGATTGTCAGGTTTACTGACTCTTGAACATGCAACATATAATTGTCCATGGGCAAAACAATCTGTATTCAGATCTATACCTCATTATTCTAATGATGTGTCCCTGTGTCCCGGTCGTCATTTATATTCCCTGTGTCTCGGTCGTCATTTGTGTCCCGGTGTCCCAGTTTGTAATTTCTCTTTGAGTGTCCCGGTCGTCATTTATATTCCCTGTGTCCCGGTGTCCTGGTCGTCATTTGTGTCCCGGTGTCCCGGTCTGTAATTTCTATTCGAACAATCCCTGTGTCCCGGTCGTCATTTATATATCCCGCCTGTGCCCCCGGCGTCCCCGTTGTAGTTGTGTCCCTGTGTCCCGGTAGTCATTTATATTCCCTGTGTCCCGGTCGTGATTTGTGTCCGGGTGTCCCAGTCTGTAGTTTCTCTTTGAGGTTCCCGGTCGTCATTTATATTCCCTGTGTCCCGGTCGTCATTTGTGTCCCGGTGTCCCGGTATGTAATTTCATCAGTTGATAAACATGACGTCAGTCGACAAACAACTTCATGACGCACACAGCTCAATCCTTATAATGACGTCAGTCGACAATCATGACGTCAGTCGACACACAAACATGACGTCACTCGACAGACACACACACACACAGACAACTTATTTTTATATATATAGATATTCTATATACTTTTTTGCTTAGTTGTATTAATACACTAACAGATATATGTTTGCTTTTCAGGTTGTTATCCGTCCGATGATGTATGTGGCTTTGACATATGACCACAGACTCATTGATGGAAGGGAAGCTGTGACTTTCCTGAGAAAAATTAAGTCTGCCATTGAAGACCCACGAACATTGTTGCTTGGCCTGTAGACGTGATTTTGATTTTTAAACTATTGTACAGAAATATATTTCTGTATATATACATATATATATACATTATATATATACACTATCCCCAGGGGTTTGTTTTAGTTATTTTTGATTTGTTTTTAGCTATTAAACTGCTTGTCAGTTGCTTAACTGCGTCTTTTGCTTTTTTTTTGTATTAAAGCGAAAAATGAAACTAATTTGACAATAGATAACTTTTTCCATAGGTAATATTGGTAAAAGGTAATGCCTAGACAAGGATAGGGGTTTAAATTTCTGAAAAATTTCTCGAGTTATTACTCGAACTCACTCGAGTTATTTTTATGTCAATTTGAGGGTTGGACATTTAACGCATCCCTCGTATTGCACTGCTATATACGTAACTTTTTTCTTCAGACCCCTTTTTTTTCAGAGATTCCTTTGTCTAGTGTCCTGAAAAATAAAATTCAATGGCGGCACTCAGCACGCAGCAGACTCACACTTATTCGACTCTCTAATCATTTATTAGCACCAACGAAGAAATTACGGCGCATCTAGCTGCAGATATCGTTTGTGCTTCGGTTTCGCGCATCATTACATCAGATATTTTTCCATGCCTTTTGCTTCAGCTGTCTAGATTCATTTAAAATCGTTTTCAAGAAAAAAATATTCATGCATACAACGGGTTTGACCTCAGCTAGGTAATATAAGACCTATAGATCGAATCCGAGTGCAGCAACATACAACAGGGCCTACGCAAGGACTTCAGTAGTCAAGAAGCATCGTCAATCCGACGAATACATACATTATTCATTACACACATGCGTACATAAATTAATGCACAGTTGCTCGTTTAAAGGAAATTTATATATTCGTTATTCCTTAGGTTTCAGTCATGAGGTGTCAAATAAGCCATTTCAGTTGAGTTATAAAATTCTGGCGTGAATTCAATTCCTCCTTCCTGTTAATGCATCAAGGAATTATCCATTTTAAGGGATTTATTTTCTTCTGGGACTTGTTGTGATTCTCACTGTTGGTTCTCTTCTAACTGCAGATTTCATTTACGATTTGTTGTGGTGCTGGTTGTCACATGTGTTCTAGCCGCAGATATGGTTTGCGTTTCACTTGCGGGAATCATTGCCTCCGACTTTTTTTTCATGCCTTTTACTTTAGCTGTTCGCATTCATTCATAATCATGTGTAATATATATGACATCATAGATACCAAAAAAACTTCTTTCCAGCTTTTTCCCAGTCGTCAGATTTTTGCTTTAATTGCGTTGTGATATAGTTCAGTAACAACCAGGAATGTTCCAATACCTATGCTCTCTGAAACATCTAAAATACGCATTGCTATAATCATCGTTATATTCTTAGTTCCAAGCAGCAAATCAACAATTTTAGTTGAATTAAAGAATTCTATCGTGAATTCAATTTCTCCTTCTTGTTTATCCTTCATAAACGCAACAATAGCACGTTCCTTATTCAATTGTCATTTTCTAAAATATCTAAAATACGGAATGACACAATCATCATTTTACTCTTCACCTTCAAGTTATACGACGGCAAATAAGCAATTTCAGTTGAATTAATAAATTCTTTCGTGAGTTCAATTCCCTCTTCCTGTTTATGCTTCACAGATTCACGCACGCTAAACTAACACGTTACTTCATTTCGTTACAATTTTGCTTTGTCTTCTAACAGTAGATTCCGTTGTGCAACGTTTTTCTTTGCAAATCAATGTGATTTTTGCTATTCTTTGTTCCATGCGTTTTCCTTTAGCTGTCCGGAATCATTTTGTGTAATTTTGCAATTATTATAGATACTAAAAACGATACGACCAGTCCCGGGGAAAACTGATGTAATTTATCGTCTTGTAGTGTATATAAATATAACGTCACTCACAAGATTTTTTTTTGAAAATAAGGCTCCAAACGACTTATATTAAACTCATGACCTATGTAGATCATTTTTTTAAGGCCAGGAAATCCAAGGGTGTCAATTAAAAAAAAAAAAAAACGAGCCGTTTTCGAGAAAAAAGTTACACATACATATAATACATGCACAATTGTTTGTTTAGAGAGAGTAGATATATGTTGTTAATATAAGCCACATGGTTACACCCAACATCAATAGCAATTATATTAAAAAGTAGAATCGTACGCATATTCGAAAGACATTTTTTAGATAGAACCAAGGGTATAGCAGCGTCTAGAGCAGGGCAATGGCCCCACGAGCCCGTCAAAAGTAATTCCTGTGCTTTCAATGATATGCTTAGATAATAAATTACATCTGTAATTAAAGTATTTACTTACATGTTAATCGAGTGTGACAATATTTTAAAAACCTGGTCTTTTAGAAAGCATACGAGTTTTCGAACTCGGTTTGATACGGGAACATTAGCCTTAAAAATAAAATGTTTCAAATATTCTCCTCTGCTTTGAAGAGCCTGAAAAACAGGTTGAGTAAATTCAAATTGTAAAGTTTCTCCTATGGGTACTGCAAACTTATCTTACGGAAACGTCCTATGAATCTTGTAAAATTCGTTTAGTCCTATTTCTCAAGTTTGCTGCTAGTGGTAAGTGAAGGCTCCATTTTCTGTCTACACTTTAATTCGTTTATGCTTCTCCGAAAGTGACACCCAAGTTTTAGCCTTGTTGAGAAATTAGCCTATGTATAAAAGATGTTGTGTAATATTAAGTTTAAAATAGTTTATGCTGTTGCTAGATTCCAAATTCTGGAACTTATTAAACCGAAGTACGGAATAGAAATTGCTTTTTGAAAAAAAATGTGAAAGCTGATTTCTGCTAATCTACTAATTACTAAAATAAAACTAAAACTGATTTTAGTTGAAACCTTCATACGGTAAGAATTTAAGGTCATTGAAAGTTTACCGCAGTTAAACCTAGAGGTTGTAACTGAACTTTTATTTTAAAACTGGGCTATCCATAGATTTAAAATCCCACGGTACAGGTCCATCTGCTAAGTCATTTCTGAAAGAGGTACATAAAGCCGTAGAAATGTGCAACATTTACGTTTAGCTTAACTGTATTTATTGCTTCATGATAATGTTGCAGCTTTGTTTTTATTTTAATTCATGATCAGTGGAATAGAAACCAATTAAGGAAAATTATGATCTTTACCGCTATTATGTTTTTATTACATTTTTTTTTTTGAATATTTGACAGGTATTAAGGCATCTACTTTGGGATTTTCTTTTTTAACCAGTATTTTTAAGTCAAATTAGATGTTATATTGAAAAACAGGTTAAATTGTTTAAGAAAAAAACTGTACCGAATCTTTATTGAACTAAACCTTTATTTCTTTTTCAAGAAATCTTGAAAATATTTCATTTTAAAAGCAAGATTAGTTCCACAATGAAATATGCATCATTGATAAACGGCTACGGAAGAATGGAGGTTGCAACCGTTGTCTCTTAATAATGGTTTGCAAGCAAGATTACGTCTTTATACCTGGAACAGTTCTTATGTGGTACATAATATAGGATCTTAACCTTTTTACAAAGGAATTCTCTTAGAACCATTCAAGGACCTTCCTGCAAATTATCCTGTATAATTTGGGTTATATATTTGCACATTAGGCGGGTTGGTGTAAGGCTAGGTTACTTTATTCTACCCCTACCCCCCCTCCTAATGTGCAAATATATAGCCCAAATTATATTATTATGTAAACCAGAGTTTTATATTTTCATCGTGTTCTGGCATTTTTCATTATGATTAACCTAACTTCACATCTTGAGTGTGTTTGGTATAATACATAAGTACCAGTAAAAGTTGTGTTTGTGGAGTAAATATTGATACTGGGTTGTTTTATGATTGAGGATAAAAAAATGGATTAGGGGAGACGGGGAACATCGTTTCTCGTCGGAAACGAGTGTTTTCAAAATGATAGTTTTGTTTAATCTTCTCTATTTTATCTGAAGGCAGGGAACGATTTGAAGCTTTTAAGGACAATTTTGTTTGGGGAAGGGCAAGATGACGTTAAATTTTGTGTTTGTGTGTGGAGGAATAACAATTCTCGGATCCTCACAAAACGGTATGGGCTACCTTTTTTATTCTTTTGTTATGCATCGTCTGTCAGGCTTCGCTGCTGGTTTATAACGAAAAATGGGTTCTTTTGTTGTTTTTCCTAACCTTATTAGAAATAATAAGGCTTTACAATGAACAAAGATTAAGTTACTGTCGTTTAATTTTATCTATTTAGAAACTTCAAAAAATGGCAGCATAAACTACTACTTCCTTAAGAGGTCTGCCGATTTCCTTGAAAACAAAAATTTTTGGAAACGTTTATGTAGAAAGAATCGCTTTGGTAAAGAGTAGAATCTTAAGAGCAGGAGAATGAGAAAAGACCTTTAGAGCCTTTGGTTATTTCAAGAGGTCTGCTTATTAACTTTGGAGAAGTCTTTAGAAGAGGGCCTATTTCGTTGCTTGAACTCAAGCATTAGGGTACTTCACTTTTCAGAGAGATTATTTAGAAACTTAGAAAGCTTGGATTAGGTAAGAAACAATGACCAATTAGATGCAAATTTAGTTGAATCTAAAGGGGAGACGACTTCAAGTAGGCTACTGGTTCTTTCAGCATTTGCGCATTGTATCATAAAGGATATTGGACTGTATGTTAACAATGGCTTTTTTATTATTCATACTTGAGCATCATCAGATATCCTTACCGTGGTTGCAGCGGTAGCTGTAAACTCGTAAAAGGCGAACCTCGGCTAATAGTACCCCAAAACTAATTATTTTGAATCCAAATCAGATCGAAATAAAAACAACACCGTTGAAGTCACCATGGCTGAAAAGACTATGCATAAAACTTACAGTCCCCTGACTTGAACAACAAGGAAAATTATTTTTTTTTTTTTGCATGGGAAGCACTGATTTGTCTTCTTTTTTATCCGTTTTCTTCGTCGCTGCTGGTGGGGCACTGGACCATCATAAGGAGTTTTCTAAGGGGCTCATTTTAAAGGAAATTGCCGCATCTAGTCGCTTATATAATTAACAAAACACAATATTTAAAGTACGACCAACTTTTGCTAAGAATACTGCATTCTCATACACAAGTTGTAGAATGAAATCAGAATCCTAGGTTACAACCATAAATGGCATTATAGTAAATTACTTTAAAGGGTAACTTAGTAGCGATACCAACATAGTTCCTTCTTTACTAGTCCTGCTAAGAAAAAAAACGAAGGCTTTTTCCTGTGTGTTTACAGACTCCCTGTTTCCTGTTCTGTTTGCTCTCTGCCATTTGTCCTTTTTTATGAAAGATAAAAATAGTGCCCCGACCTGGTGACGCTCTTTTTTGAATTGAGTTATAATTAATAATAATGATTTATATTAGCTAATTAACTAATAATGAGGTATAATAAATAGCCTGGGCATCACACAGTTACAGAAGATTTCCGCAAGTAAACCCAATACGTGTTTCAAAACTTCAAAGACTATTGAAATTTAATTCGTAAAGGCTGCTGAAATTCAGATTCCTCGGTTATAATTGCCATTAAACATGTTTCTTAAGCCTTAATATGATCCAGCACCTGCGATCTAGACGAAATTCGTTGTAACCAAGCAGTATTTGGTTTCCTTCATTTTTGAAAAACAACCCACAAAGTATGGGTCTGGATGATAGGCCTGATCTAGGTCTTACCTCGGCCTTCTCACCATTGCTTTAAAGTCAGGGGAGGCTCATGGCTTCCTTGTTTTGTTTAAACCGGAATTAGAGTCTGCGCCTTTTTTTTATATCCGATTCACGAAGCTCTTTTCGACTTACAGAATAGCTGGTTATGGGGAAATCTTTTTTGTGTGTTGAAAATTGGAAGATGAACCTACATCATTTTGCTACTTCAAATGTATGTTTCAAGTCAGGAGCTGGAAATGTATTTTGTAATGCAAATGGTGTATCAAGTGCTTTTTTTGCTAAAATTACTTATTTAAAGAAGAAAAATACAAAAGTTGTAACCAGTAGCGCAAATGGGGTGGAGGAATATATCCCCTGTCTTTTATTTGTAAAATACGTTTCGAGGGTATTTTCATTGGAAACAAAAAGAAAAACGTCAAAGTTATCGCCGAAAAATTGATTTTGCCCCCTCCTCCCTATATTTTTGTGCATTGACGCTACTGGTTCTAATGGGCTCAAAAATGAACATTTTACTTACTATTACTGATTTTATTCTAAACGACAAACCCATTAGCTAGATTTTGCAGAACAGCTAACTACGGATGACTCAACATGGTCCATTTAGGGGTCAAAGATCATGGATATCTAGCGAGGTGGACAAGCCTGATTCCGCGACATGTAGAAATACTTAAATACTTGATTACGTAGCTGATCAAACAGTTCTTGGTAACGAACTGTAGTAGGGAGCGACCCGGCTCAATAGTAACCGAAACACTAAAAACAGAATTTTGATACCAATAGCTACATCAAAAGAATTGATGAATAAGTTTCATCAAGTTTAGTCTTACCCATCAAAAGTTACGAGCCTGAAAAAATTTGCCTTATTTTATAAAACAGGGGAAAACACCCCTTAAAAGTCATAGAGTCTTATCTATCTAGAAAATGGTTCCTATCTACAAACATGGGGAATTTTGTATTCTTTGCCAGAAAATAGATCACGGATGTGTGTTTATTTGTTTTTTGCTTTTTTTTTCAGGGGTGGTCGTATCAATCCACTGGTCCTGGAATGTCGCGAGAGGGCTCATTCTAAGGTAAACTAAAAGTTCTAGTGCCCTTTTTAAGTGACCAAAAAAATTGGAGGGCCCCTAGCGGTTACGTGGGAGGATCTTTCCATGGAGGAATTTATCAAGAGGGAAAAGAATTTCCATGAGGGAGGCCCAGGAATTTCTAGCATTATTAAAAAAAAACAATGAGACAATAAATAAATAAAAAAATCAATTGGAAGTAAGGAGCAGCATTAAAACTTAAAACGAAGATATATTATTACGTATATATGGGCGTTCGTCTCCTGCTCAATACCTCGCTCTTTGCGTTAAAGTAGTTTTAGTAATTTCAACTATTTATTCTACGGCCTTTATGATTCAAGGGTCATTCTTAAAGAATCGGGACAAAATTCGGGCGAATCTCCTCATATACGTAATATAAATATACAAATATAGAAATTTGTCACGTAAGTTAATTCGTAAGTTACGTATATTTATTACTAATAAGAACGTTCGTAAAAAAATAAAAAGTTGTAGTTACGTTTTTAAGTAGCCAAAAATTGGAGGGCAGCTAGGCCTCCTCCCCCACCCCTTTCTTGTATCAAAATCGTCCAATCAAAACTATGAGAAAGCCATTTAGCCAAAAAAATGGAAATTGCATTTTAATTATTCATGTGCGGTGCGCCAAAATCAAAACATACATTAATTCAAAAATATTCAGAAATTAA
The DNA here is from genome assembly GCF_032884065.1 of Artemia franciscana. NCBI lineage: Eukaryota > Metazoa > Arthropoda > Branchiopoda > Anostraca > Artemiidae > Artemia > Artemia franciscana. Next base: position 35,505,781 of record NC_088869.1, on the reverse strand, counting down.
CTCAAAAACAAGTTTTTTCAACTGAAAGTAAGGAGCGACGTTAAAACTCAAAGCGAACAGAAATTATTCCGCATATGAAAGGGGCTGTCCCCTCCTCAACGTCCGGCTCGTTACGCTGAAGAACTGTGACAAAGAGTCAAACTTTAGCGTAAAGAGCGGAACGTTAAGGAGGGAACAGCCGCTTTCATATTTGGAATAATTTCTGTTTGTTTTAAGTTTTAATGTCGCTCCTTACTTTAAGTTGAAAAACTTTTTTTTATTTTATTTAATTAGAAGAAAGAACAATGAAAGACTATAAAAAAACGGGAAAAAATAAGTAGATCAATGTCAGGTTATACTAAAATTAACTCTTAACCCCAAAGGGAGTTTTTTTTACATGACTTTCAGGATAGGGACACATTTTATAGAACACAGAGTAATTCCTTTATCTTTGTTTCAAGGTATTTCGTCAAAAACTTCATCTCCACTAGGAAATAACCGTTAATAGCACTACGAGTAGTGCTACAAAGTCTGTCATACTTATGAGCCCTAAGTCATAAGAGCTATAATTACTTATGCCCATAATCTTCAACCGTAGAATGCAGTGCGTTGCCCTCTTTAAAAGAGTATCACCTTTGACAGCCCAAAACAGTTCGTTCACAAGCGCATTCATTTCGAAAAAGGAACAAATACGTATAGTATATAAATATATAGAAAAGTATATGTTCCAATACAATCAATCAAATATTTTTGAGATCTATATGTTCATAACTTTAACCATGTCGAATTGATCGGTCAGCCGAAAATCAACACATAGTGTAAAGCTCAATTGATATGATATCATTCACGCTTCATCGATCATCCTGTTCGACCTGAGGACCTGAAACCATTACCTTCGGTATTGAACAAAGAAATCAGACATTGAAACTGCGGAAGTTCGTATGTAACTCAATTAATGAGTGTTGAAATGTCAAAAATCATTGTTAAAAATTTGTTAATTAGCTCATGAAAGTTTCATTTCCTTATTCGATACAAGCGTTATGAATAACACCAAGACTAGTATATATGGATAGATCAGCTGAAGGCAAACATAGCTTTTTAGACTAATTAAATAAAAAAACAAGTTTTTTCGACTGAAAGTAAGGAGCGACATTAAAACTTAAAACGAACAGAAATTATTCTGTATATGAAAGGGATTGTCCCCTCCTCGACGCCTCACTCTTTACGCTAAAGTTTGACGCTTGACTAAAAAGTTTGACTTTTTTCTCTACTTTTTAAAACAATAAAAAACTTTAGCGGAAAGAGCGAGGCGTCGAGGTGGGGGCAATCCCTTTCATATGCGGAATAATTTCTGTTCGTTTTAAGCTTTAATGTTGCTCCTTACTTTCAGTTGAAAAAACTTGTTTTTTGTTATTTAATTTCTGAACAGTTTTGAATTAATGCATGATTTGATTTTGGCTCACCGTACATGAATAATTAAAACGAAATTTGCATATTCATTATTTTTTGGGCCAAATGGCTTTCTCATAGTTTTGATAGGACGATTTTGGGAAAAAGGGCTAGGGGAGAAGGCCTAGTTGCCCTTCCATTTTTGGTTAATTAAAAAGGCAGCTAGACATTTTTATTTTTCTACGAGTGTATTTATTAATAATAAACATACGTAACTTACGAATTAGCTTACGTAGCGAACTTCTATATTTGTATATTTTTATTACGTATGTAAGGGGATTCACCCCCTCGTCAATACCTTGCTCTTTACACTAAAGCTTGAATTTTGTCCCAATTCTTTAATAATGACCCCTAAATCACAAAAGCCGTAGAATAAGTAGTTGAAATTACTAAAAATACTTTAGCGTACAGAGCAAGGTATTAAGGAAGAGAAGAATCCCCTTATATATGTAATAATTTCTGTTCGTTTTAAGTTTTAATGCTGCTCCATACTTCCAGTTGAAAAAACTTTTTTTTCTTTTTTTTTTTGTTAAAAAACGCTAGAAAATCCTGCGCCCTCTTCAGTGAAATTGCCTACCCTTATGATAAATTCCTCCATGGAAAGTTCCTCCCAAGTAATCCCCCTCTCCCTCCTCTCCACCGCTAATGAAATCCCCCTGAAAACGTCTGTACACTTCCCAATAACCATTACTATGTGTAAGCTAAAGTTTGTAACCGCCACAGTCTCCCCTGGGGACTGTGGGGGATTAAGCCGTCCCCAAAGACATAGTTATTAGGTTTTCCGACTATGCTGAACAAAATGGCTGTATCAAAATTTTGATCCAGTGACTTTCAGAAAAAATGAGCGTGGGAGGGGGTCTAGGTGCCCTCCAATTTTTTGGTCACTTAAAAAGGGCACTAGAACTTTTAATTTTCGTTAGAATGAGCCCTCTTGCAACATTCTAGGACCACTGGGTCGATACGATCACCCCTGGAAAAAAATATATATAAACAAGCACCCATGATCTGTCTTCTGGGAAAATATACAAAATTCCACATTTTTGTAGATAGGAGCTTAAACTTCTACAGTAGGGTTCTCTCATACGCTGAATGTGATAGTGTGATTTTCGTTAAGAGTGTTTGACTTTTAGGGGGTGTTTCCCCATATTTTCTAAGATAAGGCAAATTTTCTCAGGCTCGTAACTTTTGATGGGTAAGTTTAAACTTGACGAAACTTATGTTTTTAGAATCAGCGTAAAAATGCAACTCTTTTCGTGTAACTATTGGTATCAAAATGCCATTTTTTAGAGTTTTGGCTACTATTGATCCGGATCACTCCTTACTACAGTTTGTTACCACGAACTGTTTGATCAGGGTTTGTACAATCTCGCATCGAAAATTTCGTTTATTCCACGAAAACGTTTGAAAATTAAAAAAATTAGGACAACTTAATGTTTTGCGTGGAATTCCCAACTCGCAGTGGGTATCTTGCCAGTATTTTCGGGGAGGAGAGGGTCGACTGCGCGGAGAGTTATCGGAATTTTAACGTTTTGCTGGCTGTGGGCTTACGTAAATTTTATACACTGTGGTTTATTTTTAGGTTGTAGCAGTATTTTTAGCCTCGTTGTTTGAATGATTTATTGTACGTTGGTTTCTACAGTTCATTCTCGCGTTACAAGGGCTAAAGTTGATTGCCGTTTACTAGAGTTTCCTCGTTTTGCTTTTATGTCTTATATAGAGCAATAGAGCTAAGATCACATCCAAGGGGAAGGGGGTACCAGTTTTGAACCCTCCCCTCCCCCCAAAAAAAAACTTATTTCGACTTGCAAAATGTTACAAAATGCATATAAACAAATATTCGATGCAGTTAAAAAAAAATTCTGTAAAACATTCCCGGAAAAAAGTACCCTCCGGACAGGAGTCACGGATACGCCCTTGAGCAGTATAAATTCACTTAAATGTATGGGGTGGTTAAGATCTACGAAGGCAAGTTTGTTGTTTCTCAATCTTTTCGATCATAATGCAAAAAAACTGTTTTCAATGGACCAAAAGAGGTATCGATGAAAGCCTAGGAGGGAGGGGGTAGATGGTCCCTCTTTATTTAGAAAAAAGATCAAGTAACTGTTTTCCGTAGAATGCTAATTTTTATGAAATAAAAAATAATATTTTTTGTGTGAATATTTATAATGACATATAATTTTCTGATGTAGAAAAAAGTTTGTGTATATTTGTTGATTAGGGAGGATTAGGGACGGAGTCCCGTGGTCCCTCCAAGATTCTCCTCTCCCTGCTGACTTTTGGTCCAAAAGGATAGGCATACTCGTTGTTTAAAGCTGTGTTTCGATCCAGCCATTTGTCCAATTTACAACACCCTTGCCCCTCCCACTGCCAATGTTTTATTGTTGCCGAAATTGACGAGTACTACTTGAAAGGCAACCTTGAAGATTACTAGTCAAATTAGTAGATCAGTTAGCGGTGTTAGCAGAACTGCTGATAATGATCATAATGGATTATCGATTATAATTCCAGACTGAACAATTCTTTATTAATAATAAGACATCATTAATAAGTGTTTTCATCTTTCCTGATATAAAGAGTCATGTTAATTTTTAACAGACTTCTTCATGGAAGTACTTTTCATTGTACTTATTCTTAGGTTTGACACTGCTTGAGTTTTAATATACCGGATCAATTTGGAAATGAGGGTCACGTTCTGCTTCCAAAGCTTTATGTTTTCTTACTAATTAGCTCTTGAACTATACATTTTCTCGAATTGACTCTTCTGGCATTACTGCTTAGCCTTTTGTAATGGCTAATTAGTAGTATTTCTGATGCTTTTAGTCTTTAAGTATAATTTTTTTTTTTGTCATGAACTATACTCAGTCATATTCTGTGGGTTTGTATAACCAAGCCCTTTTAGGATATGATCTAACTTCTCACTTACACGGGGAGGGGGGGGGGGGGTCGAGTTTGATGCACCTTGGCATCAGACTGGATAGCGAAAGTAGAAGAAAGAAAATGGTTGAGCTTTTTTAAATGGTCAATAAAAGAATATCAATAAAGATAAAGAACTTTTTATATATTATTTGACTAATTAAAACTGTTATTTAAAAAAAGATTCTTCAAATTACCACAAAGCTTTCACACATGCTTAAGGTTAAACTTCATTAATACTGACTTTTGAATATCGTTAATTCTAGATGATAGAAACAAAGACTCATATCTATAATAATAAGAAAATTCTGAACGGCATGTGAAGGATAATCAAGGGTGTGTGATTATTTTTTTGCTGTAATTTTTTTTGCTTTTTTCAGGAGAGACCGTACCAAACCAGTGGTTATAGATATTGAGGAGAGATATTGAGGATAAAATCATGCAGTAAATAGTAGGAAGGGTTGTCACTTCAGTGAATGTTTTTGTGACAGGGTGCCAAATGCCCTAAAACTGTATTTTTAGGCTCAATTATTTCGAACTTCCCATTGGAGGTCTTTCAAGTGAGTAAGGAGGACAATAGGCCTTACTCCACTCTCCTTTCATTTGGAGGGTTATACTTGTACCTAAAATGCAATGTGGTCCTAAGGATAGGACCCAACAAACTTTCTTCTTTTTGGGGAAACTAGTAAACTTGAACGAAAAATGGTATTTCTAAATATCATAGCATTATAATAAAAAAAAATGAGCTTTAGCTTAAAGGCGCCTAATGGAGGCCTTTTTAATATTTAAGACGATCATTTATAGTATTGTGTAAAGTAACTCCCCTTAAGTTAGCTATTGTTACAGATAAATTATTATACGGAATGTAAACGCTAGCGTAATGAGTGGATGGTTAAGGGGGGGGGGTTACAATTTACGAAAACTGAAAGTTATATTAAAATGAACAACAATTCAATTCAAAAAGACTTATTTTTAATGAAAGTACTGAGCTTCATTGAAGGTTAAAAGGAGTTAAAAATCCTCCAGTATTCAAGAGTTAATGCTCACAAGTGTAATTTGATAATTTACACTTGTGTAATTCAGAAACGAATTAACGCTTCAAACAATTACATTTTAGTTCAATGGTTTTGAAAGAACAACAGTAAATAAACAGTGGAAACTGTCAACTAACTATGTTTATTTCATTTTCAAATCTTTTAAAAAGGAACTTGTCAAACATTAGAGTAAAGAGTGGAGAGTAGAAGGAGATGAAATGTTCCCTCATATATGGGATAATCTCTGTTTGTTTTAATTTTTGACACCACCCTTAATCACAGTATATCCATGAAAAATTCTCAATATACATAGATTCCTATAGCCTACTGAAAATTGAACCGTTTTCTCCAGTTGAACCTCGTCAACTGTTTCAATAAAACAGTTCTAGTTTCCATACTGAGAACCATTTATGCCTTTATCATGGCAATTGCAAGATATGCCTTTGCTTGGAAACCAGATAGGAGATTCTTTGAAGTAATTGACTTATCTATAAAAGTTCCCACCATTTATAACCAATGACTTTCTATCCTCTGTGTGAAAGGAAGTTGAAAAGATAAAGAAGTTATCTACTTGGGCTCACACTTTCTGTATTTAGCTAGTTCTTTTTATAAATTTAAAAGATTAAAAGTATACTAAAATTAATAACAAAACAACTAACTTTAGACTTTTACGGTTTGGGCACTTGGAGGGGCAGTAGGCAAAATCTTGTTTGTAGTGATATTTGTTGGTTTTAAGTTTGACTTGAATATTCAATTTAATTTTACTCGTTTTAAAATTTATTTATTTATATTAGTGCCTGTTTCTGCTGGTCTTCAGTTTGATACGGCTCTTTTTTTTTTCTTTGAAAAACTTCTTTTTTCGGAAAGCTTTATCAATTAATTTTATTCGTTTTTTATTGCCATATTTGTTGGTTTTAAGTTTGACTTGAATATTCAATTTAATTTTACTCGTTTTAAAATTTATTTATTTATATTAGTACCTGTTTCTGCTGGTCTTCAGTTTGATATGGCTCTTTTTTTTTCTTTGAAAAACTTCTTTTTTCGGAAAGCTTTATCAATTAATTTTATTCGTTTTTTATTGCCAAATTTTTGTGATTGATTAATATAATGAATATCTGTAGAGTTTTTTTACGTTTCCGGCGTAAGAATTAAATTATCTGATTCTAATTTATTAGATCAAATTTGTGTCTTAATTTATTTCGACACCCCTCTCGACATTCCCTGAAATATTCGAATAAGTTTCATTAACCGTTCCTGGGATATTGCAGATACGACCTTCTGAAAACCGAGATGTTCGTAGTATCTTTTGATTGAGCTCAACATCCCTCTTGACATTCTCTGAAAGTTTTAACTTAATACGTTTAGCTATTCTTCAAATATCGCACACACCGTTTTAACAAGCTGGGTGTCCATAGTATTTTTTGATTTAGTTTAACATCCCCTGAAAGCTTCAACTAATTACCATTAGCCATCCTCTGAATTACCATTAAAATCCCCTGAAAGCTTCAACTAATTACCATTAGCCATTCAATCCTTGGATATTGCACACGCGTGCTTTTGACAACCATCATACACTTAGTTGTGTTTTAAATATGTTTGAAATCCCCCTAAACTCTGGGATTTGCAACTTAATACCCTTACCTATACCGGGACTTAGTTGTATTTTGATTAAGTTCAACATCCTCTTCGACATTCTCTGAAAGTTTCAACTTAATACTCTTACCTATTCTTAAGATATTGCAAACATGACATTTTGATAACCAGAACGCGTGCGGTGTCTTTTGATTTAACTTGACATCCTATTGGACATTTCCTGAATTTTTCATCTTAAGAATTATAGCTACGGACAGTAACCTAACTATCTTCCTATCTATAACTATCCATCCATAATTACTCTTGAAATGTATTTAGAATATAGCGTTTCGACAATCTGGATGCATATAGTGTCTTTTGACTGTGTTTAAATTTCACCTTAGCTCTCCATGAAAGTTTCAACTTAGTACTCTTAGCCGTTCCTAAGACAAATACAGATGCGCTCAGATATGCTCTTTTGACAACTTGGATCCGCCTGAAGTCTTGTGATTTAGAGCAACATCCTACTCATTATTCAATAAAATTTACAGCTTAATAACCTTACCCATTCGTGAGATGTTTCATATTAGACCTATTGACAACCTAGATGCTTTATGCCATTTTGATAAGCAGGATGCCTTTAAACTCTTTTGATTCAGTTGTTATAGTAGAAGTTGTTCGGTATTTACAGTCACAGTCGTAGTGACACTTGCAATAAAAGTACTAATGGTGTTAGTCACATTTGCAAGCAATAGTAGTCACGAATTGTCACACTCGTTGCAAGTTGTCACACTTGCCGTTGTAAGCAGTCGCAGTTGCAAGCAGTCACAGTCGCAAGTAGTTGTAGTAGCAGTCGAGTTGCATTAACATTTTGCAGTCACAAGTAGTTGCAGTCACAGTCGTAAGCTATTGGGATCGCAAATAGTCTTAGTTGCAAGTATTTGTTGGCTTTATTAGTTGCTAGAAGTAGGAAGCAATCACGGTCGCAAGTTATGACAGTTTCAAATAGTTTCACTCGCAAGCAGTCGTAGTCACAGTTACAACCGCAAGTATTCTTAGTCATAGTCAGAAATAATTGCATTCGATAGTACTCGTAGTCACAACTAGTTACAGTCTCAAATAGTCTTATTAGTAGAAGCATAATATCTTTTTAGTAGATAGTAATAGTCACAGATGCAGTAAGAGGTTGTCGTACTTGCAAGTGACCCCAAGTATTCATAGTCGCTGTCGTAAATAGTCGCAAATGCAGCTACATTAGTAGTAGCAATAGCGGTTCTGAAAGTGTAAAGTTAATATCCTTATCCACTCCTAAAATGTTGAAGCTTTTTGATAGCCTCGAAGTGTCTTTTGATTTAGTGTAACCCCTCAGTATTCCCTGATGTTTTACCTTAAAACTCTTAGCCTCTTTTGACACACTAAGGATCAAATATTTGACCTGTTTTCCCAATAATAAGTCCCTTATGGTAAACAATTGAAAAATTGCATAATTTACAACCTTTTTCCCTAGGGGCTGTGGGGGCTATAATAATCCCAGAGGCATAGTTATTAGACATATTGACTAATTTGAACAGTGGCTATTTCATGATTTTGACCAGTAATAAGGGGGTCTAAAAAGGACAAGGGGACCCTTTGCCTTTCATGCACTGTTCGACATGCCCTGAAAGGTTCAACTTAATGCCCTCAGTCATTCCTAAGATGTAGCTGATGCACCCTTTGGGAAATCAGTATGTGCACAGTGTTTTGATTCTGTTCAAGACCTCCTCAACATTCTGTGAAAGTAGTCACAACTAGATATAGTAGTAATCACAAGCATTTGCAGTCTCAAGTTAATGTTAAGGTAAAGTTTCAAGCTAATGTCCTTACACATTTCTAAGATATTACAGATACCCCTTTTTGATAACTTGAATAGAGATTTTTTTTTTTTTGTTCGTGTTAGACATACCCCACAACATTTCCCGAAACTTCACCTCAACACTGTTAGTCTTTTCGGACAAACTCGGGATCAAACATTCTCCCTATCCCAAAGATTAATCTTGTATGTCAAAAACGGACAAATTGCATGATCTACATTGCATATAGTTTGTTTTGATTTTATTTGACATCCACCTCAACATTTTCTGAAAGTTTTATCTTAATTCTCTCGGCCTTTTTGGAGACTCAGGATCAAACATTTTCCCAATAATAAACATTGTATATAAATAATGGGCAACTTATATAACTTACAATACTTGCCTCAGTTGCTGGGTGGGGGGGGGTTTCCCACCCCCGGAAGCATTGTTATTTGACTTTTCTGCTATTTTTAACAAGATGGCTATTCCAAAATTTTGATCAGATATCTTTGGAGGAAGGCCAGCTAAAAAGATGGTTGGAAGGGGGATTGGTTGCCCTCCTACCGCTTTTTAGCATTATCCTTAATGTGTACTCTAAGTTTAGACTTAAATACCCTCAACTGTTCTTGAAATATTGCAGATAAACCTTTTGATAAACTGGATGTACACATTATCTTTTGATTTAGTTAAACATGCCCCATAACAGTCGCCGAAGATTTGACTTAATACCCTTAGTCTTTTCGAACATACCCAAAATCAAACACCCCCCCTTTACTAATGATACATCCTGCATGTAGTAAAAGGCAAACTGAACAATTTACAATTTTCGCCCTTGGTTCTGTGGGGAGCATTACATCCCCGGAGGCATAGTTACTAGAGCTTTTGACTGTTTTGTACAACATCGCTTTTTAAAATTATGTTCAGTGATACGGAAAGGGGGCAGCTAAAAAGGGCCAAAGGACTGGTTGCTCTCCAATAGCTCATCAATATCCCATAGAATCTTCAAATTTACACCCTCAGTTGTTCATTTGTTACTGTTGACACACTTTTCTGACAGCCAGCATGCACACAGTTCGCTTTATTGTGTTCGGCGTCCCTCTGAAAACTATGTGGGATTATGTCATCCCCATAGGGATAGTTATTGCATCTTTATACTATTTTGAACAAGATAGCTATTTCAAAATTTTGATGGATTTGTCTTTGAGGGAGGGCAACTAAGAAGGGTATGGGTGGGGCCTCGCAGCCTTCCAACCACTTTTCAAAATCCCCCCCAACATGTCCTGAACGTTTCGACTTAATACCCTGAACTATTCTTAAAATATTCCACATCCTCCTTTTTGATATAATATACACCTCAATATTCTCCAAAGTTTCAATTAAATACTTACCGTTTTCCTAATGGTAAATTCTGCTCCTAAGCAATGGACAAATAGAATAATTTAGGGGCGAGGAGGGTATGGAATCCTTGGGGGCATAGCTATTAGACCTTTTAACTAGTTTGAGCTAGATGACAGTTTTAAAATTTCGATCAGTGCTTAGCAATTGGGGCATCTGAAAAGGACAAGGAGAAGAAGAGAAGGGGGTCGAGTGCCCTCCAATCTATATTCAGCATTTCCTCAATATGCCTTGGAAGTTCCAACTCAATACCCTCAGTCGTTCATTAGATATTGCTTGTATTCCCCTTTCACAATCAGCAAGCATGTTCAACTGAAAGTAAGGAGCGACATTAAAACTTAAAACGAACAGAAATTACTTCGTATATGAAAGGGAATGCTTCCTCATCAACGCCCCGCTCTTTACGCAAAAGTTTGACTCTTTCTCTCAACTCTTCTTTTTAAAACAGCAAAAAACTTTAGCGTAAAGAGCGGGGCGTTGATGAGGAAGCAGCCCCTTTCATATACGAAGTAATTTCTGTTCGCTTTAAGTTTTAATGTCGCTCCTTACTTTCAGTTGAAAAAACTTGTTTTTTTTATTTAATTTCTGAACGTTTTTGAATCAATGCATGTTTTGATTTCGGCTCTCTGCAGAGAAATAATTAAAACGTTTTTTTTTTTGGCTAAATGGCTTTCTCATAATTTTGATCGAATGATTTTGAGAAAAAAAGAGCGGGGGAGGAAGCCTAGTTGCCCTCCAATTTTTTGGTTAATTAAAAAGGCAACTAGAACTTTTAATTTTTTACGAATCTTTTTATTATTAAAAGATATACGTAACTTATAAACTAGCTTACGTAAAGAATTTTTTATTCTCATGTTTTTATTACACATATGAGAGGGTTCGCCCCCTCGTCAGTACCTCTCTCTTTACACTAAATCTTAAATTTTGTCCCAATTCATTAAGAATGACCCCTGAATCACAAAAGCCGTAGAATAAATAGTTGACATTACTAAAAATACTTTAGCGTAAAGAGCGAGGTATTAGGAGGAGGTGAGCCCCTCATATGGGTAATAATTTCTGTTCGTTTTAAGTTTTAATGCTGCTCCTTACTTCCAGCTGAAATAAACTTTTTCATATTTATTTTTTCATTTTTTTTTAAATAATGCTAGTAAATCCTGCGCTCCCTTCATGGAAATTTTCTTCCCCCATGACAAATTCCTCGATGGAAAGTTCCCCCAGTATATCCCCCTCTTCTCAACCCCTCCCCCAACCAAAAAAATCCTCCTGAAAACACCTGTACACTTCTCAATAACCATTACTATATGTAAGCACTGGTCAAAGTTTGTAAATTGTAGCCCCTCCCACGGGGACTGTGGAGGAGTAAGTCGTTTCCAAAGACATAGTTATAAGGTTTTTTGACTACGCTGAATAAAATGGCTATCTCAGAATTTTGATCCGTTGACTTTGGGAAAATAATTAGCGTGGGAGGGGGCCTAGGAGCCCCCCAATTTTTTTGGTCACTTAAAAAGGGCACTAGAACTTTTCATTTCCGTTAGAATGAGCCCTCTCGCAACATTCTAGGACAACTGGGTCGATACGATCACCCCTGGGAAAAAGAAAAAACAAAAAAAAAACAAAAAACAAACAAACAAATAAATAAACACGCATCCGTGATCTGCCTTCTGGCAAAAAATACAAAATTCCACATTTTTGTAGATAGTAGCTTGAAACTTCTACTGTAGGGTTCTCTGATACGCTGAATCTGATGGTGTAATTTTCGATAAGATTCTATTACTTTTAGGGGGTGTTTCCCCCTATTTTCTAAAATAACACAAATTTTCCCTTAAATCTTCCCTTAGGACATCTTCCCACCCCATTTGGAGATGACCTACTTTTCGTTTGGCCCTAGACGGTAGGCTAACAAAGGACTGTCTTTGGCGCTATGCAATCCTTCATCCACAGAGCGTGTCCTAGCCATCTCAACCTTCCTCTCGTTATAGCAATGGAAAGCGGGATTGAATCACATTTTCGTACTGCTTTCTCTTTGACATATGGCCAGTCCGTCAGGTATATATTGTAAAATGTTTATTATTTATATGTTTGGTTTATCAGAGCATGCAATCTGATGTTATCAAATGTACGCTAGATTTATTTTTTTTTTGGGGGGGGGGGTTCAATGATAAAAACTAAATTCGGATAAATATATAATGGCCAGAATAAGAAATTGCCGGAAATTTCGTTACAAAGTGATGGGCCCCGAGAGCGTATATCCGTGTAGTAGCTACAACTTTGTAATTCCCCATAGGTAGTCTTAGTTTCTGAATCATCCTGATACCAATAGCGAATTATAACTACTATGGAACTGGCTATATTTCTGATCTGAAATACAGTCAGAATCACACATCAGAATGTTTTATTTTAAGACTAATATTTAACAATGCAGAATATTAAAATAGCTGATGCATCGATTTGACTTAACAATGTTAAAGTTTAGACTAGATATTAAATGACTATTTGAACATTAAAAATGGTAAATTAATCGGAAACTATTGAGAATTTTCACAAAAGCCACCAACCTTTGGAGCGGAATACAAGAGCTCGAAGCCCTCTTTCCCCCGCCAGATACGTTATGCGTGTTTGTAAGAAACTGTCATTTAAAAAAGTCAACTGAGTTAGGTGTGAAATAAGCGGTTTATCAATCATAGTAGTAAAACTTTCATGTAATGTTCTGCTTTTCCACTTACCTGTTTACAATTCTATTTTTGTCTCGGCAAAAAATTAGATGGCCAGAAAATATTTGGGAGAATTTTATGGCATCAAGTGCAGAAAAATACTTTTTAAAAAATGCCACTTTTTTATACATTGTTTTCTTGTCATCTTTGTTTATAGGTAAACTTCCGCCTGCTTAATAAACCACATTTTTTTTCCATTCATGATCCCAGGTAACCCCTAAGTAGTAACACAGGCAAATTTTATGCCTTGATTATTTCTCCCACGGTCTTGGAAGAAAAGTATCCGAGCATCCACTGCTTCCGAGTGGAAGTAGCATTTAAATTTGCTTCCTGACTTCTTCATACATGAAGGGGCTTTTGCAGATGTAGTTTTTAAATTGGCTGTCGTCGTGTGGGTTGCAGGAAGATGTACTTAAGAGACTTTTAAAGTTTAAATACCACAATAGAATTTATCAACCCGTGTTCAAGCAGTAGTTTTGAACGAAGCTATATGTGGTAGACACGTATTTTGACAGGAAAAAAGATATCGATTTTCAGGAAACTTTTATTTACATCCAAATACTTTAATGTTGCCTTTATTCTTGTGTTGACCTTTTTCTGAGCTCTTAACAAAAGATTAAATTTGGTTTGATTATATTTCAATATATTAATTTTTTATTTCAGACGAGTTTGGCCCAAATTCATCCTGGTATATGTTGCGTCTAGTTTAAAGCGTAATCACGCAATGATTTTCAATCTGTATCAGTTTGGTCAATTGGGGAAAAGGGATTATTCCCCCTTGAAAGATATTTGACCCCCTCTTCCAATATTTAAAAAATATCCTTTATTTAGCATTTTCACTGAAAATGGTAATTTTTGTGTTTTCATCGTAAAAATCATTAAAAAAATTCACCCTAGGTTTCTAAAATGTATTTTTACCCCCCCTCTCTAACATCTTTGAAGATTGCTACTGATCTAACCGAACTGGGACAGTTGTCGCTTGGATACCTTACCCCCCTTTACCTCCAACTCTTAAGTGGAAAGGTAGACATGCAAAACATTGCTTAAGTCGGAGATGTGCAATGATAGAAATTAAGGGGCCAAGTGAGTCCGTGGTCCTACGAAAACTCTCCTCTCTCTCGGTACCAGGTTTTTTCGTGGAAAAGATGGCATGTTTGAAGGGAGTTCATTATAGGATTTTTGACTCATATGATCGGAGGTAAGAGGTGAGTAGAAAGATGGGTAGGCATTTTATATTGCTGATTGGCTAGAAAATATGGGATAAGCGGCCTGGGACAACTGGACAAGAGAATGATGATTTTTAGGGATGTATTTGCTTTCTCCAGCCTCCAATACGATTGGAACTAATAGAAGGAATAATTTGGGCCAAGAAAACAAAGCGAATGGAATTTTCAGAGGTGCCTAGCACTTTTGACCCTGACCTACCTTCCGCAATAAAGTATATGCATTCATTTAAAACTTCATAAGAAGGTATGCACAGTCAGGGAAACGATATCCAAGAAATTTTAAATCATTGAACTTAAAATATAGGTGCTAGCAGGCTTTAACTTTTTCTAAGTCGGGATTTTTTCTATCAAAAAGCTCGTGCTAACGAATTATAAGTAAGGAGCGACTTGGCTCAAAAGTAACTGAAACTCTAAAAAATGGAATTTTGATATTAATAGATGGTACAAAAGAATAGACTTTTTAAGTTTATTCAAAATATATACGAATCATTAAGTTTAGTGTTACCCTAGAACCTACAAGTCTAAGAAAATTTACCTGATTTTTGAAAAAGGGGAAAATACCCCCGAAAAGTCAAGAAATATTAATAAAAATCGCTCCATTATGTTCAGCATATGAGAGAGCCCAACTTTAGAAGTTACAAGGCTCCATTTGTCAACCTTTTTGATTTTTATTTGCCGGAAGTAAGATCACGGATGCGTGTTTATTTGTTGTTGTTTTTTTTTTGCACGGGTGTCGTGTCGAACCAATGATCATAGAATATCGTGAGAGGGCTCATCCAAATAGAAATTAGAAGTTTTAGTACCGTTTTTAAGTGGTCGAAAATATTGGAAGGCAACTAGACCCCCTCTCACGCCCTCCCCCTCAAAAGTCGTTTAACAAAAATTTGAAATAGCCAGTTTGCTCAACATAGTTGAGAAGTCCGATGACTATGCCTTTTGGGATAACGTAACCCCTCACAGCTTCTGGGGAAAGGGCTTTAAGTTAAAAATTTATCGATTGGGACTTGGGAAGAGGGCTCATTTGAAGAGTACCGCGAAATCGCAGAGAGATGTTTGCTGGCTTAATTAAAAACTACTGCCCTACTGCTACTGCTACATAACTCCTTCGTAAAGAGTCATATTGCCATAAGGTACTTGAGCGGAAAGTCTGGGATGAACATTTATTCCCCTTAAAAAAAATAAAGATCACTTCAACACCTTTAGTTGTTATCATCCAAGTTAAACAAAGATCATTTTGTAAATAATGCTATGCATATTTAAGAAAAAGAGCCAAAGCTAATTAAAAAAAGATTTTCTTACGAAAGTAGAGGCCAAAGTTAAACCTTCATCGACCAATAACTATTGCATGACCAACTATGCAGGAAATATCAATAAAAAATCCTCAAACAAACTGACTCGTGTTATTTTTCAACATCTGTAGAATCCAAAAACTAATGCTTTAATGAAAACTAACCTGCTTGATGTTTATCGAGCAGCAAAATCGTTTGCAAAAAATTATCAATGCTATGGTCGCTGAAAGGCTATTAAATTGGAAGGCTAATAGAAACCTATTAGTCTTAATTTTGTATGGGCTGGTCATAGAATTTTCTGCTCCTAAGAGAGCATACTGTTTTTGAGATCGGTTTTGTTTTTTTCATAGAGTGCTAGTTTCTAGGATTCTACAGATATCGGGCAAGCAATAATTTTTGTCTCTTTTAAGTTTCAACTTTGCTCTTTGCTTCCGCAAGGAAAACTTAGTTTTTTTCAAATTACCCATACAAAAATCCCGAACCTCAAAAAGTCGATATGACAAAGAATTTAAATTTAACTACCCCTTATATCCTTGACGTAGCTTACAAGATACCTGCTACTATGGTTTATTGAGCATGATGGGATGACTTACATCTCTTTTTTTGTGTAGTCATATCTGTAGAATTCAAAAAATAATGCTTAAATGAAAAACTAAACTTGGTTGAGGTTTACCGAGTAGCAAAATAGTATGCTAAAAATTATCAATATCATGGTCGCTGAAAGGCTATTAAATTGGAAGGCTAATCTTTAACCTCAAAAAGTGCATCAAGGAGGCACACTCGTGCCTCTATAAAGAGGCTACCCACGACAATGTTAAGCGATCTTCGGTTCCAGTGGTCGCAGAGGTATGGGGAGGGATGCATTTCGTAGCCCGAGCTCCAACTAAGAAACCTGCCAAATTTCATCCCTCTCCAACTTTTCCTTCATGGGGAAAATCTGGCCGAAAATTTCGACCCGTCAACCCCAGCCCCCCTTTAACGTTGTCCGATCGGGCTGAAATTCACAAGTTAAGGTCCCCTAGGGCCCAGAAGCTTGTCCGCGAAATTTCAGCTCGATCCGATAACTCCTTCCCTGTTTTCCAGAAACCACGCATTAGCTACTTAATTAACGCATTTCTCTCCATAAGAGCCCATGTTAATTTGAATTTTTTAAAGTTATTGAGAAGTTATATTTACACACATGCAAGTGATTAGCTCAGTCGGTAGAGCTTGGGACTTTTATTCCTCATGTCAAGGGTTCAAGTCCCTTACGGGCGGTTTTTTTTCACAATATCAAACAAATTTTGATAA
The DNA here is from genome assembly GCF_032884065.1 of Artemia franciscana. Taxonomy (NCBI): domain Eukaryota; kingdom Metazoa; phylum Arthropoda; class Branchiopoda; order Anostraca; family Artemiidae; genus Artemia; species Artemia franciscana. Next base: position 35,489,094 of record NC_088869.1, on the reverse strand, counting down.
CACCTGGACAGCTTATCAATTGAGAGATAACAGAATATTAGCTTCTTATGAGCAAAAGAAACATTTCGGTCATTCTATCTATTTTTTTCTATTTTATACATTATTTAAAAGCGGGGGGGGGGGCGGCAGCCACCCAAGTTCCTCTCCTAATTCCTGTACGAGGAGTACAGGAATTATTAAATTACATCCACCATGGACTGTAGAAAAACGTACAGAAATAATATGAAAAAAACTTCGTTTTCTTAAAGAGTTAAAGAGGCTGCGTCCCAAAGTCGAACCTTAAAACGTAGAGGAATTAGAAGAGGCAGTTGGGGGGCTGCCGCCCCCCAAACCCCCAGCTTTTAAAGACTCTTTTGTGCAGGTTTTTTGTTTCTTTGCTAACCCCCCGCTCTTGGCTTCGGAAAGGCCCTCTTTTAATTAACAAAAAATTGAAATGAATGAATAATGGAATAACTTCGAAAAATGTTAAACACAAGAGGACAGGAGAACTATTGCGCCGAAACTAGTAATTAGTAACAATGAAGTCCCCCCACAAAAAAAACCTGTACAAAAGAGTCTTTAAAAGCTGGGGGTTTGGGGGGCGGCAGCCCCCCAACTGCCTCTTCTAATTCCTGTACGTTTTAAGGTTCGACTTTGGGACGCAGCCTCTTTAACTCTTTAAGAAAACGAAGTTTTTTTCATATTATATGAAAAAGAGTTTAAATATCCTTGATGTAGCTTACAAGATACCTGCTACTATGATTTGTTGAGCAGGATGCGCTGACTTACTTCTCTTTTTTTTTGTGTAGTGGCTTGAGCTTGTAACCATCTTGACTACAAAATCTAAGGCATATCGCAGATATTTTGTTCAATAGCTGAAACATTAAATATAGCATCACATTTTCGTTGAGATAGAAAAACTTACAAATAAACTAGAGCTTCTTAGTTCAAACCTTCAGCAAGAACCTGCCCAACAGCTAAATAAGATCCTTGATATAGTTGGGGCTTTGTCAGTAGACATAATAGTGTTTATATATGAATTATGCAATTATAGTAAATACTACCCTTACTTAAAGCAAATCTATAAATCATATTTTTGATGTTCAAGATGAAGATTTTTCGGCCTAATATGAATAATTCTTAATGCAGTTTTGGTGTGCACAGTGTGATATTCTTCAAACTTAATCTGTTACACGCCAAAGCATAAAAATTTATTCAAAAATATGACTTTTCATGACTCTGCAGCTGATTAATATTTTTTACTCACAATTTTCTATTTTACCTTAGTCCTTATCCATTAATTTTCTATAGGTTTTCGCAGGGCCCTATCCAGTATTTTTGTTCCGGGGGTGGGTATGATTTTTTTAACGCATCAAAAACATTGATATATTTTTCTTACGTTTTAATGAGTCTGACAAAAATTCAGGGAGGGGTTCAAACTCTCTACCATCCTGTATACAATCTTGGGTTGTTGACGATTTTGTAAGCTCCACTTTTTTCGTCCGTCCTATTAGTTTCATGACCGTAGATTTTACATACTACCATAGGAGTACGCACGGACAGTACAACAATAGCTTATCCTCTTAGCACTGACCCTTAGAAGTAGCCGGGTGTTACAACCTTTATGACAAAAGATTTTCTCTTTATTGAAACTTCTTGTGGGCGTAATAAAGCATAAGAAGTGCAACGATGAAATTTACTTAGATCTTTTGATAATAGTTCATCTGAGTAACATCCAATTAGATGAATACATCTGCACCTTCTTTGTACTGACCACTTGTAGATCAAGTATTATTAACAATGGAGTATTATAGCGAGAAGTACGGCTACTAGTTGCTTTTGTTATACTAAAGGTGCGCAAAAGATCGTATTCTCAGGGAATTATCTCTGATACGTTTTTAGATGGGAAAAATACAACTCTTTGTTTGGCAGTTTCTGCTTGTATAACCCTCTATTGCTAAATAAGCTACAGTTCATAGTTCCAATTTCCATCTTCATTGTATTACCAACATGGGACCCAAGTTAGGGATGAGCCTGCAGTATTTAGATTGGACTTCGAAAAACAAAAAGAGGTTTTAATCAGGAGGGGGCTCATGAATTTTTCTCAACCCTCAAAAAAACTGGCCCTGAATAGGACGAAACCTCTGTGATTGACTAGTACTACATGAAAAGAATGATTATGTTATAACCTTAGCTAAAATCGCAAGATCAGAGTGAATTAAAAACATATTTTTTATTTCTCACGAGCAATTAAATCACTAAACATGCACTTTTATTGAAAAGACATTGGATTTTGACATTAAACGATGAATTCAAACGAAATCCCAATATTGAAAAAAAACTCATTTCTTTCATTAAATCACAAATATTTCAAACGTTATAGTCACTTATGGTAAAGTTATAATCGAATTTAATAGCAGCATCAAGGGAGTTCTGTTCTGAGAAACGAACAATTTTGAAAAGTCATTTTATAATTTTCCATTTATTTTCATTTTTCTTTCGTTTGCTAGTTATGAAGAATAAAATTTGGCTCGAAGCAAGCTCAATTCAAAAATCGTGACTTTTGAAAAAAAAAGTCTTGTGTGGACGATTTTTTTATGTTCGTTTCAATGAGGGCACATTGCGTAAATGTTGTTGATATTAAAAATAAAGAATAATTTCTGTACATTAAGGATCAGTTCACCCATGAATCATCTAAAGTCAAAACGCTGCAAATCGAACGAACGTACAAAGCATAATGTTACCAATTCAATTTAAAGGTACTATTGAGAAAGTCAGCATATTGTAGTTTGACCCTGATAGGTGATTTATTTTAATTAGCTTATTAATTTTATTTTAATTATTTTATTTTATTTTAGATTTATTTTAATTAGCTTGTTCAGAATTATTTAAAGTATATTTTATAAAAAAAATTATATTAAGAAATTATTCAATAAATACAATACAATGATATGGCCTGTAAACAAGGGGGGGAGAAGATACATGTTAACTCATAAGTATTAAATAAAAGTAATAATAATATTATCAAAATACAGAGATGTGTATGGGGGAGGAGGGAGAGAGAGGGAAAATTTTCAGCTAAATCAGGAAAAAGATTGACCGGCTCCAATGGAACCCAGACAAACGATAATAATGATGGAGAATATAATTTCTAAAAATAACAAACTGTAAACAACATTCGGTATTCGGCTTATTCAGTTCCTTTTCAACCTTTATACCTTTTTTTAAAGGTTATTTTCCTTTTAATTTAGATATAAGTCAGCTATCATTCAGTCTCCTTCACCCACACAGAGAGAGAATCTATCTCTTTTTCAAGTAATCAAATGCCGAATTTAAGATACCCTTATTTCGGACCCCTGATAAGATTCTTTTGACTGTACCACCCTTTGCTACTTTGAACCGGGAAGTTTCTTATCAATGGGAGTGATGTGTGTAAGATGGGAAGTCAAGGAAGTGAATAGCGGGTTGATATAGGATCACTTCCGAATGCTGTCTTTGTGGTGAACTGTAGAACAGGTAGTAAAAAGTGATGAATAGTCCTGCAAAAATTAGGCACATAGATGATATTGATATGGGAGAAAAATGTGAAAAGACCGAGTATTGTTGCACAATGACTGCTTAAAAAAATGGAATTTGTGATATCTAACCTTACTACTTATGTTTTATTCTGTGCCATTTTTTAATTACAACTGTTAATGGGTCCTATTTCTCTGTCAAACGACAAAAGAATAATGTGAATTATTGTTAAGAAATAGTTAAAACTTTCCACATTGGATGCTCGAAGGCTAGCTAAATGAGGTATTATAATATTATCCCTTCACATTTTAACAATAAAGTATAGAAAACAGTTTTGTCAATTTCTAAGGTTTATCTCTATTAAATAATTTTCGAACTACTTTTCAGGTAGACCATTTAGGGGAGGGCCAATTGGATCTTGCTTCTTATGGCTAAAAATAATTCACTAAAAAGCAAACCAAGGAGAAAAATATAATATGTTTCTCCATAGTTACAGAAGCTGCTTTCTTTATTTTATTTTCTCTTTTTTAATGCCTGTTACGTCTCAGTACACTAGTCTTTCGTTTTCAGAGATCTAGAAATCGAATTGCTGAACCACCTGCTTTATCAAACTTAATGTATGACTTTTTCCCTTTCGGAAACTAATCAGGATAACCAAATAGCTTCAACTTGTCTTATCTCTTTTATAAGCCATCTGCCTAAAGCAGCTGGATGCTGGAGTCTTTCATCTCCGGCGACGCTTATATCAGCTGCGTCAAAGGCGTCATTATTCCCAAAAGCAGATGCAAAAAGTCCCTCCCTCTCTTAAGATTTAGCATGGGTTTCTAGGCGCGTGTTACGTTGGTCGTGGGGGAACAGAACTTCAGCTGCCTTTCTGATAGGGAGGGGTGGCATGAAACACCTGTGGTAAGAATTGTCTTTGTTGATAAGCTGAAATAATAATGACATTTTGATTTGGTATATCAATAGTATTGCCGAAACTCGGGGAATTTTCTTTTTCTCTGTATAAAGTTATAACTTTCACTGGCAACTCATTCTCAGCAACGACACAAGTCTAATGTCAAATTTGTTTGGAATTCCAAAACCGAAATAATTCTTCAATACCAGTCATACGAACGTTAAATTGAGCAATAGTTCCGGAACAGGTACATCTTTTTTGTGGGGGAGGGAGGATGGGCTACGGGGGTTGTAATCGCGTACGCCCTTGGTCTTCTAAAAGTAGCTGAAAGTCACCTGGCAAGGAAAAACCGTAACAAATAAATATTTAAACGCCCAAAGTAATGTTTTAGTTCTTCTTTGATTTTGAAAAATGGTGTTCTTATTTTGCAGCATAGTTAAGATGTTTGGTCCAAAAGTTAAAAATAATGGGTGTGGAAAAGATATTAATTGATCTTAGGCTGTGGTATAACAGCCATTTCAATATTTATGGTCCCTTAAAAGCTAAGAAAAGGCAATCGTACTCCCTCCCCCCAAAGATAAAAGCTAAAGGGCATAAGTAGTACAACGATTTCTTCTCTGATATAGCATACTATTAGCAGCTTGCTGGTCGTAGTATTTAATAAGTTAGTATTGAAAGTCAAGACTTAATTCTTTTTTCGCTTTTGTATGAGTTTTCTTTGTCTAACTGTACTGCACTGGAAGAATTTTTTTTTATTCATTTATTCCTGATTATTTTACAACGTACTACCAATCAGTAAAATTGTTCTTGGTTATAGGCAAAGGGGAGACTCGCGTGTGGCGAATTAACAGATGGTGCAAAATCATGGGACCAAGAGTTATAGCAGTCGATATTGAGAAAAACTTCTAATTAAAGATGCTCTATTTGAGAAAGGGGATAGGGCTGGTGGTATATGGAGCCAAGACTAGTAAAAATATATTCCCAAAACAATAGAAATTCTACATATTCTTAAAATAGTTTTATGATACAATTTATTTTATTATTTGAGGTAATGGAATTTAACTAGAAGTCAATTATAGGTAACGACAAGCTGGTCGAGGTTGTATTTTGTAAATAAAATTTTTAATAAATTTATTTTTTTCTAGATTTTTCTGGTATTTAAAGGTGTCCTTTTTACTTCCTTATATGTGTTTTGTGCGTGTAACAAATACGATTGTGCTGAATCATATGCACCTGCAACACAAGAAGGATATAGAAGACCTAGAAGTTTATCTTTGTTATGCTGAATGCAAGAAACCACAGGAATTCAAATATTTGAAGCACATCGCGGAAATAAAAAGATCTTTAAACTTGGGAAGCCATTTTCATGGTTTGCCATATCAGTACACAACAAGTGAATATGGCCTTTCCCCCCTAAAATAACGAATTATAATTTTAATCGAGCAAGACGACTTAATATAAACCGGATAACCTAGGAAAGTGGTGAGGCACATATGTTTGGCGATTTTAACGTACCCTCTACTAGATTGGAAACAATAATGCAGCGTAGGATTGCCAACTGGACACGTTTCATGCCAAAAGGACACAATGACAATAAAGGGCAAAAATTTGACACCTTCTAGAAATTTGGGACATAAAAGGGCAAAAAAGTGAAACATATTTTATATTTATTTAGGACGTAAAACAGATTTCCAAATTGGATATATGTTTATATAAATTTCGTGTTTTCACACTAATTCATTTTATATGTATGTTTCATATGGATTTTTTTCGCTTTTTTCATATTTGATATTAACTTAACCACTTTGAAAGAGGTTTGCAAGCTGTCTTTTGGTCAATAATATAATTATTAAAAAAAAATAAGCTCTAGCTTTAGAGATTTCAATATGAACACGTTTTAGCTAAAAATAACACATTTTTGGATGCTTGGGGGACGCATTCATGGATCAAAAAGTTGACAACCCTGGTGCCGTTAAGTTACATAGAAAATGAAATCAGATATGCAGGTATAACGAGGCCAATTTCACCGTTCAGTACAACATTAGAGACAAAGATGGACAGACATCGGGCCAAGGGCCCTCCCATGCAGGTATATTTTCAAGTGTTTCATTGAAACTTCTATAGGTACGCTTGGGGCCACAAACTGGCAAAAAAAACACTACGTTTCCGTGACACAATATTTTGGGTTACTTATAAAGAGCATTAGAGCTTCATCCTGCTAATAAGCCCTTTACCGATCATCGAGGATAACCAGATCAATACGAACATCCTTGGAAAAAACAAAAGCAGAAAAAACATACATCTGTGATTTTCTTAAGAAAAAAAAATGCAAAATTAAATATTTTTGTAAATAGGAAGCTTGGAACCTGTACAGAAGGGTTCTGGGATATGGTGAATTTAATACGGTGACTTTTTCTTTACCAAGATTGCTCGGCTTTAAGGGGAGGTTATCCCCTTTTTTGAAAATGAGGCATGAATTTCTCAGGCTCGTATATTAGGATGGGCAGCATTAAACTTAATGAATTTTTTATATTTGAAATTAAATCAACTATTATTAAAACTCTTTTTATTGAGTTTCGGTTACTATTGGCCCGAGTCACTCCTTACTAAGTTTGTTATCACGAACAAAAATTTTAAGAGAGATGCGAAGTAAACCAATTTTTAACACCCTGTCTTAAAAAAATCATGATTACTTCTTTAACTTGTTCACCTATGCTGTACAAAAGTCTTTTTATGAGGTTCACTATGTGTAATAATAAAAAAGATTTAATTAAAAAAAAAAAAAAATCTGATGACAGTAAAGAATGAATTTGAAACTTAAGAGAGACCAAATTACTGCTTTGCAGTTTATGCAACATATTGCTGAAAATCTGTTTCAAATAAATTGGCTCTCGATATTTTCTCATGTTTGTAGAATTCTGAAAAACTAGCACTATACTGAAAACTAAGCTTGCTGGAGTTTTTTTTAGAGAATTAAAATTAAACAATAAAATTTTTTGGTTTCATGGCTAGACGGTTGAGAACTTTGCAAATTAGCCTTTTATTTTGTGCAGGCTACTTAATCATTTTTTTTTCTCCCAATTCTGTCATCGCGCAGTTTTGTGTTTGCCTCCTCCTCAGTCCGCCGCGCTGAACTTTGGCTTTTGTCCAATTTTTTAAGAGCGACTCAAACGCAAGGGTGGTTACAAAGGAGTAAGAATTATTTTTAGAACACTAACTTTGCTCTTAACTTTCATCAAAAAGTTTTTTAAAATTTATTTATTTCTAAGTTTTATTTGCCATGATTCACTTAATTATTCATAAAATTATGTAGAGTGATGTATAATTGCGCATCAGCTATTATTAGGGAAGGACGGTGAGCCACTGTGCAGACAGGGAGGGGAGGGTAGATACTTAGAGGGAATTTTAATGCACAAATTGATTAACTCTCCATGAGCCTTCATAGAATAATTTTTTTTTTATGTTTTCCTAGGAGTGATAGTGCCGAACTATTTTTCCTAGAAAGTCGGATTCCAGATTCCTAGGAAATCTAGAAAGTCCTCAAATTTAGGATAACCTTTTAAAAAACCCTGTATGTACCATCAAAAAAGAACGAAAGCTATATTAAACAAGAGCTAAGAGCTCATATGGCACTTGTGACGAGGTCAGAAGAGCCAAGAGCTCATATGGCATGAGCTCTGGCAAAATTCTAAGAATCAATAGATTGATTTAAAAGGAAAATCAGAGGCTTAATGCCGGTCAGGATTTAAAATAAGAGCTCTAAGTCACGAGGTCCTTCTAAATATCAAAATTCATTAAAATCCGATCACCCACTCGTAAGTTAAAAATACCTCATTTTTTCTAATTTTTCCTCTCCCTTCAGCCCCATAGATGGTTGAACCGTGAAAAACGACTTTATCAAGTCAATTTGTGCAGGTCCCTGACACGCCTACCAATTTTCATCGTGCTAACACGTCCTTAAGCACCAAAACTCGCCAAAGCACTGCACCCCCCTAACTCGCCAAAAGAGAGCAGATACAGTCCGGTTACGTCAATCGTGTATCTACAATATTTGCTTATTCTACCCACAAGGTTCATCCTGATCTCTCCACTCTAAGCGTTTTCCAAGATTTTCGGTTTCCCCCTTTAATTCCCCCAATGTCACCAGATCTGGTCGGGATTTAAAATAAGAGCTCAGAGACATGAGTTACTTCTAAATATCAAGTTTCATAGAGATCCAGTCAACCGTTCGTAAGTTAAAAGTACCTCAATTTTTGTAATTGTTTCGAATTAATAGCCCCCCCCCGTACTCCACCAAAAAGAGCGGATTCTGTCCGGTTATGTCAATCACGTATCTAGGACTTGTGCTTATTCTTCCCACCAAGTTTCATTCCGGTCGCTCCATTTTGAGTGTTTTCCAAGATTTCTCGTTTCCCCCTCCAACTCCCCCATATATCACTGAATACGGCCGGAATTTAAAATAAGAGGTCTGAGACACGAGGTTCTTCTAAATATTACATTTCATTAAGATCTGATCATCCGATTGTAAGTTACAAATACCTATTTTTTTCAATTTTTCCTCTCCCTCCAGCCCCCAGATGGTCGAACCGGGGAAACGACTGTTATCAAGTCAATTCGTGCAGGTCCCTGACACACCTACCAATTTTCATCATCCTAGCGCGTCCAGAAGCACCTAACTGGCCAAAGCACTGGGAATTCCCCAACTCCCCCAAAGAGAGTGGATCCATTCCAATTATGTCAATCACAATCACGTATCTAAAACCTCCGCTTATTCTTCCTATCAAGTTTCATCCCGATCTCTCCACTCTAAGCGTTGTCCAAGATTTCCGGTTTCCAAGATTTCCGTTTCCCCCCTCCCACCCCCTGTGTCCCCGGATCCGATTTGAATTGAAAATGGAGCATCTGAAACTTAAGATATATCTGTGTTTTAAGTTTCATTAAGATCCGATCACCCATTCGTAAGATAAAGATACCTCAATTTTCACGTTTTCCAAAGATTTCTCGTTCCTCCTCCAACTCCCCCCCCAATGTCACCGGATCTGGTCGGAATTTAAAATAAGAGCTTAGAAGCACAAGATCCTTCTAAATCTCAAATTTCATTAAGATCTGATCACCCGTTCGTAAGTTAAAAATACCTATTTTTTTCAATTTTTTCCTAATTACCCCCCCCCCCCGACTCCCCCAAAAAGAGCGGATCTGGTCCGGTTATGCTAGTCACGTATCTTGGACTTATGCTTATCCTTCCCGCCAAGTTTCATCCTGATCTCTCCACTCTAAGTTTTTTCCAAGATTTCCGGTTCCCCCCAAACTCCTCCCAATGACACTGGATCCGGTCGGAATTTCAAATAAGAGTTCTGAGTTACGAGGTCCTTCTAACTATGAAATTTTACTAAGATCCGATCACTCTTTCGTAAGTTAAAATACCTCTTTTTTCTAATTCTTCAGAATTAACCCCCCCACTTCCTCAAAGAGAGCGGATCCGTTCCGGTTATGTTAATCATATATCTAGGACTTGCGCTTAATTTTCCCACTAAGTTTCATCCTGATCCCTCCACTTTAAGCGTTTTCCAAGATTTTAGGTTTCCCCCTCGAACTACCCCCAATGTCACCGGATTCGGTCGGGATATAAAATGGAAGCTCTGAGACAGGATATCCTTCTAAATATCAAATTTCATTAACATCCGATCACCGATTCGTAAGTAAAAAATACCTCGTTTTTCTATTTTTTTCGAATTAACCGTCACCCCACTCTCCCCCAGATGGTCGAATCGGGGAAACTACTATTTCTAATTTAATCTGGTCTGGTTCCTGATACGCCTGCCAAATTTCATGGTCCTAGCTTATCTGGAAGTGCCTAAACTAGTAAAACTGGGATAGACAGACAGACAGATCGAAATAATTAGCGATCGCTATATATCAGTTGGTAAATACCAAGTGCCATAAAAAGAGAACTAGTTTTCTCCGTTGCAAGTAAAGAGTGACAATACAATTTAAAATGCTCAGAAATTATTACATATATCGTGTGGCTGCCCCCTCCTTATCCCCTGCTATCTTTGCCAGAGTTTGGCTTTTGTCCAACTCTTTAAGAACAACTGCTTTTTTCCGAATAAAAACGTTTTAAAAATAATCTAAACTTTAGCATAAAGAGTGGGTGTTTGAGGAGGGTCCCCCCGATATACGGAACAATTACTGTTCGTTTTAAGTTTTAACGTCGCTCTTAACTTTCTTTGGAGAAAAAGTGGTTTTGTTTTGTTTAGTTTTATCACGAATCAAATTTCAAACAAATAAGACAACAACAGAAAAACTGCAAAGGAAGACCGCTCTTTCAATGCTTGGATTTGTAACAAATCAAACAGTTCGTCTTACGAACTGTAGTATGGAGCGACCCGGCTCAGTAGTAACCGAAACTCGGAAACAAAATTTTGGTACCAATAGTTACATCAAAAGAATCGCATTTTAATGCTGTTTTTTAATATATAGGTTTCATCAAGTTTAGTCTTACCCATCAAAAATTACGAGCCTGAGAAAATTTGCCTTATTTTAGAAAATAGAGGGAAACGCACCCTAAAAGTCATAGAATCTTAACGATAATCACACCACCAGATTCATCATATCAGAAAACCCTACTGTAGAAGTTTCCAGCTCCTATCTACAAAAATGTGGAAATTTGACAGATCACGGATGCGTTTTTATTTATTTTTTTCCCCAGGGGTGATCGTATCGACCAAGTGGTCCTAGATTGTCGCGAGAGGGCGTATTTTAACGAAAATTAGAAATTTTAGTGCCCTTTTTGAGTAACCCAAAATTTGGAGGGCATCTAGACCCCTCGCAAGCTCATTTTTCCCCAAAGTCGTCAGATCAAAATTCTGAGATAGCCATTTTGTCAAGCATAGTTGAAAAATCTAATAACTATGTCTATAGGGGCGACTTAATCCCCACAGTCCATGGGGAGGGGCTGCAAGTTACAAACTTTGACATTGTTTACATATAGTAATGGTTATTGGGAAGTGCACAGACGGTGACTTTCACGGGGGGGGGGGGTTCGTGGGGAGTGCGTTGTGTGGGAGGATCTTTCCATGAATGAATGAATGCATTTATCATGAAGGAAGAGAATTTACATGAAGGGGCGCAGGATTTTCTAACTTTATTTTAAAAAAAGAGAAAATAAATATAAAAGTTTTTTTTGCAGCTGGAAGTAAGGAGCAGGATTAAAACTTAAAACGAACAGAAATTATTACGTATACAAGGGAGTTTGTCTCCTTCTCAATACCTCGCCCTTTACGCTAAAGTGTTTTTTAGCATTTCAACTATTTATTCTATTGACTTTGTGATTCAGGGGTCATTCTTAAAGAATTGGCACAAAATTCGAGCTTCAATGTAAAGAGTGAGGTATTGAAGTTTTAATATCGCTCTTTACTTTCAGTTGAAAAAACTTGTTTTTTATTTATTAAATTCTCCTTATGGATCTGTATTATTTAAAACAAAAACAGTACGGTCTTCATTTAAGTACACATACTGATCATAATATTGAATTAACAAGATAAATATTTAGTGGTCCATTATAATGCTACCGGGTAATTTCTCTTTTATTTAAGCTTTAGTTTCACTCTTTACGCTTATTTTAAATTAATTTAGTACTTGGAGAAAATCGAACTCACATTGATGGGCAAGCGAAGGGCGCGAAAAGCGTGCCGCTAAAATCTAAAATATCTAACGCTCGAGCCCCTATCACACGCGTGCTTAGCTAGACACTAATGTATAGGCATAATCTTTATCTACCAACCATATTCCCCCCCCATCTTTCATAAATACCTCTAATTGGTCCAAAGTGACGATTGCTTGAAACTGATGTCTAGCTAGGTAGATATCTGAACCGGTCTTTATGCTACTGTCCAAAATTACATCAGTATTCAGTAGCGAACTTTCATTTTGGATGGCCACACTACTAACTACTACCCATAGTCGGGCATCCGTATGATTTTATTTCCTGATAGAAAATTGAAAGACAAGAACGGACAATATCCATTCGTGCGGGAAACAAAGCATGCTACATTGATGTGGTATTGCACAAGCAAAATCAGCCAATAGAAATAAAAACTAAATAGAAAAACAAGTAGAATCAAGCAATTTTACTTTATTGATAATAAAATTAGATACTTTCCCGTTGCTTTAAATCAATTTGATTTTATGTTCCCGTATTCGATACCTTGATCTGAAGCTGAGTCTTCACATACATTTTCAATCCCAGGTAAGGGGTTCAAACGCAGCATCCTCTCTGAGAATACACCTACCAAGAAGCCAGGAAACATCCTCTTTTCGATATATTCATATTCTTAACACAATAAGTTATGTCATTAAGTTATCTCATTAAGTGAATTTCAACTGAAATTTTTGAAAATTCGAATTTCGCTCGTACTTTGTGTAAACTTTGAGCGGCCTATTTTTACCGCGGGTCTTAGCCGACACGACAGACAAGTTCACCAGCCTACGAAAGGGTTAATAAAAATATTAGTAGTCTTACTGTTTTGAGGGTAGCATTGGAAGATACTGAATCTTTTAAATATGAATATGCAGCTGTGTAATCCCCACCCATTGGGTCAATAAGACACGAGCTGCGTGGCATTTTATGTGAGAACATCTGTCCATGTTCTAACAGATGCTAGTAAACTGTTTATTTAGCGAGAGTAAAAATTTTGATTTCCTCCGTCTAGCTCGTCAGTACTTGTACTTTGACACACTATGCGACGAATGTCTATAAAAAAATCTAAGTATGTCTTCGAGGAAAATAAACTATAAGGAAAACTGTCAAGACTATAAATGTTGGTGCCCGGGGTCTGTTTAATAAAAAGGAGGTTAGCTAAGAAGAATTGAACTTGAACCTTGGCGGGTTCAACTCAGTGGTGACAACTTATGGAATTTTAAGGAGAGGGACAACGAAGTTATTATTTTTTATTTTTCAATAAAGATATAAAAATGTATTTTTGTAATTCTAAGAGGACGCCACTCGCTCTCAAAATTGGTGCTACGGGTTAAAATTCCTTTTAATTTGTCTTAAACTAAAAGAGCACGCTAGATAGGCTATAACCCATTATTTATTTTGGAGGAATTAGCTACCTTTGGGAAGTGGGAGGAGTGTCTAACATAAATTGATTAATTCACGTAGTTTTTTTATAATGAAAACGTTATCTTTCGTGCTTTTGGTGTTACCTATGAAAAAGTTGTCATAATTCCTGCGCTTTCTATACAACCTCTAATTCCAAGGGCTAAGTCAAAGGAAAAAATACTGGATACTTATCAAATTTTGCAATAAAAATACCTGCACAGTTGGGTTTAATACTGTGTAAAGTAAAGAGAGAAAAGCAAAGCGAGGGCATTGTGATTAAAACTGCAATAAAAAGAAACTGAAGTGCAAGTATATTCTTAGAAATTCTCATTTATTCTTTCGAACAATCGTAAGACTCGGGATTCTTTGCCAAAGAATGGAAAAAGTGACTCCATGCAAAACTGAATTGTGACTGCTTCTTTATAACTAAATATGACTAAATAAAAAAAAAGAGCAACTTCTTTCAACTCTTCAGCTTTAACTGGTCAGCTGGAAAGTTCGAACCAACCTGGTCCGAACTTTGTGGGTAAACAGGTTCACCCACACCCCAGTAATGTAAATACATAAATACATCAAAAGACGCATTGTATTATATTACAAAATTTATCTTATTTTTAAATGTAAGCGGAGAGCATAAGAGAAGTATGATTTTACAGACATTTTTTTTTTCTTTTAAGCTGATGCATTGAAATCATTGAAGGTTTTGAGAATTTTATAGATGGAATCCCTTCAGAAAAATTCAAGAAGTTGTTTGCAAGGGATGCAAAGGACAATTTTATTGTTATAAAAAAGGGATATACCTCCCTCTATTCTGAGGCAGAATTTTGAGCTTTAGCGCCAGTTTATATTTGTAAGTAATAACAGAGAAAGCAAATTCACAGCCACGGCTAAGTTTAAGATTGAAGGTTGTCAGGTAATATATAGATTCACACTAGAGCTCGAGTTTCAAAGCATACTACAGAATAATTATTCATTTGTAGTATTTAACGAGTTGTAACGTCGCCTTCCTGATAATAATAAGGGAAAAAGAGTGAAAATGCAACTTTCAGGTGAAAAAGGGACACTGAAGTTCAAGAAGTAAAAACTAATAAGAGTACGATTCAGACTTATCAAAGAGATTTCCAAAGCACATATCATTCGTCTGAAGAGTTCAAAACAGTTTACGAACTTTTGTCTAATTCGTCTACAGTTTGAACCAGTTTACGATGTCGTGAAACTGGATATTCATGACTGAAATCAAATAAAAAAACAAACTTTTTTCCTAATGCAAGGCAAACGACGACATTAAAACTGAATACAAATTAAAACTTCCCTGATTATGAGGGAGGCTGGTATTTTGCTTGGTACTTATGTATCATATAAGAAACACACTCGAGAACATGTTTCGTGAACATGAGACATTACCCGTTTTTCACGGTGTTAATGCCTGACAATTGGCTTCGGCTCGGCGGAAAAATACATTGTAGTTATATTTTAATTAAATATTTAGTTTGTATTTTCGTTAGGTTAGTTTAAGTTACGTATTTAATATAATGCGTTCTGGGCGGCCCCCTTCCATAATTATCTGTTGTAGTTTTCACAGCCGAAGCTAATTGTCTGGTATTAACGTTGTGAAAAACGGGCAATGTCTCATGTTCGCAGTGCAAGTTCTCGAGTGTGTTTCTCGTATAATACATCAGTATCTTTTGCTCACTCCCCTCTTTAAGCTAAGATTTAACTTCCGATGTATTGAAAACACAACGGTAGATCTATGTTTACCTTTTCATTATAATGCTTCGAAAAACTTAGTACTCGGTAAAATAAATTTGCTGTAATATTTAGTGTTTTCAGAAAGACTGAAACAGGTTAAACATTCAGTTAAATCTTTTGAAAGGTAATAGATAAGTGAAACCCTTGTGATCTACTAGCTATACTTGCTTGTTGCAATAAATGAAGTATTTATGGTCTTAGACATAGTCACAACCGAGTAAAGAACAAACGATGGCCCATGACAGCCAAAAGTTTAAAAGTGAGTTTTTCGAAAACTGTTGCCATTTGTAGCTTATTCAGTAATGGTAACTGTTATTTTGATTAATCTTAATGCTAAAACATTATTTTGAAAAGAAAATTGGAGGCATTTTAAGAAAGAGCCTCAAACCCCTTAAAAACGACATTAAATAAAAAGTATCCCATGGGAACCGCAATTGTCGAAAACACTGTATAGAAAACTTGCAGCTTCTTGGCAGGGGCAGCACTCATGTGACCGCTTTTTATGGCACTTGGTATTAACCAAGTAACATATAGCGATCGCAAGTTCTGTCAGTCTGCCGGTCGGTCTGTCTGTCCCGATTTTGCTAGTTTAAGCACTTCCAGATAAGCTAGGCCAATGAAATTTGGCAGGTGTGTCAGGGACCAGACCAGATTAAATTAGAAATAGTCTTTTCCCTCATCTGATCATCTGGGGTGGGGAGCTGGGGGACGGTTAATTCGGCAAAATTAGAAAAAATGAGGTATTTTAACTTACGAACGAATGATCGGATTCTAATGATATTTGATATTCAGAAGGATATTGTGTCTCAGAGCTGTTATTTTAAATCCCGACCAGATCCGGTGACACTGGGGGGAGTTGGAGGGGGAAACCTAAAGTCTTGGAAAACACTAAGAATAGAGGGATCGGGATGAAACTTGGTGGGAAAAGTAAGCACAAGTCCTAGATACGTGATTGACAAATTCGGAACGGATCCACTTTCTTTGTAGGAGTTGGGGGGGGGAGGTTTAGTCCTGAAAAATTAGAAAAAATGAGGTATTTTTAACTTAGGAAGGGGTAATCGGATCTTAATGAAGTTTCATATTTAGAAGAGCCACGTAACTCGAATCTCTTATTTTAAATCCCGACCGGATACAGTGTCATTGGGGGGAGTTGGGGCGGGGGGAACCGGAAATCTTGGAAAAGGCTTAGAGTGGAGAGATCAGGATGAAAATTGTTGGGAAGAGTAAGAACAAGTCCAAGATACGTGGCTGACATAACCGGACCGGATCCAATCTCTTTGGGTGACCTGGGGGGGAATTCGGAAAAATAAGAAAAAACAAGGTATTTGTAACTTACGAACGGGTGATCAGATCTTAATGAAAGTTGATATTTAGAAGGATCTTGTGCTTCAGAGCTTTTATTCTAAATCCCGACCAGACATGGTGACATTGGGGGGAGTTGGAGGGGAAACCGGAAGCCTTGTAAAATGTGAAAATTGAGGTATTTTTATCTTACGAATAGGTGGTCGGATCTTAATGAAAATTGATATATAGAAAGGTTTTATGTCTCAGATGCTCCATTTTCAATTCAAATCGGATCCTGGGACACAGGGGGCTCGAGGGGGAAACAGAAATCTTGGAAACCGGAAATCTTGGAAAACGCTTAGAGTGGAGAGATCAGGATGAAACTTGATGGGAAGAATAAGCACAAGTTCTAGATACGTGATTGACATAATTGGAATGGATCCACTCTCTTTTGGGGATTGGGGGGGGGTTAATTTAGAAAAGTTACAAAAATTGAGGTATTTTTAACTCAAGAATGGGTGACCTGATCTTAATGAAATTTGATATTTAGAAGGAACTCATGTCTCAGAGCTTTTATTTTAAATCCCAACCAGATCTAGTGACATTGGGGGGATTCAGAGGGGGAAACCCGAAATCTTTGAAATACCATATTTCAAAGACCACTGAAAGATTCAGTGATACACCATGAAAGGTGTACCACTGAAACCTCCATGATCAAAACGGCTAAAATTGGTGTTTGTAATCCCCTCTTGAATGCTGTTCTTTCCAGTCCTAATCGCAGGCGGAAAAAACAAAAATAGAGTTTTGTAAACACTGTCAAGTGTAAAAAATCATTCAAATACAAAGTTGACTCGTTACTGATAGATGCTTATTTTCATCTCAACACTAAAATTAACAACGAAACAAATTCTTAGGAATTTTTGAGAAAAATCTTGAAAACCTCGCAACCTTGGAAATAAAAATTCTCGTATCTCTTTTCCGGTGTTACCTAGCAGTTTCATTTTCATGATGTAATTGGTCGTAATTGAACGGCTTTATTTGTCCTTACTAAAGTTCATTTGGGTACACACCAAAGTGAACAAGGAATTGATTTAAATATATAATGTTTGGTGCATGCGGTAAATCATTGATGAATTTTTCAAATGTTGACGTTGGTCTCAAACAGTAGAAGATAACACCTGCCTTTGAAAGTTATCGCACGTAAGAAATTGACTTTAAAGATCAGTGAAAATGATAGTGTGTCAAACGCTACCCCACAACAGTTTAACAGCTGCTTCGCCCGCATATTTTAAAATGCCCTTTAAAACACCGCAGTTGCGAACTTAACTGAAAGTAAAACTCCAAATAGTAAAGAAAAAACTAATGCATAGCGGACGTAGTTGCGCTGTTTTTTAGTATGTTTTTCTTCTCCACTTCCGCGACAAGTTCTTACAAAGACAGGCAAGTCCCTTTGAACTCTGGGGGCTTCATTTGTATCCCCTATAATTTGTTATACATTGCCATAGAGGTTTTTCTATACCATGTGAGTTTTTTCGAAGTTGCCACTCCCCGAAACGTATCACATGCACATTTATGTCTGGACAAAGAGAGCATAAACCAACAATTTTTTTTTTGTTTATTTATTTCTCGTTTTTGTGGTTTTTTTTCATAGAAAATTTGCCGTTTTGTTTTGTAGTTCGGAGGTTACAACTTTTGTTTGGCTTTATGCATAAATTGAACTAAGTTTCGTCTGAACCAATATTTTTGAAAGTTTGTCATGGATAATCTGAGGGAGAATCTCGTTATCTATGTCTAGCTATCTACTGTTTTCTTTAGTTGTATATTAACTATCTGATTACAAGGGTTATTGGGAAAGGCTAACTTGGAAGGAAGAATTCAAGATCCATTAAAAGCTTTCCTAGGGTTTTTTTTTCGAGCACAATATTTATGAGGTAAACGCAACTATTATGGTGACTCTGAGAATCAGAAAGGATGTGAACCCCCGTGCTTCAATATGAATATTTTATAAGCTAAGGAACCGGGTATCGACTTAGGATATGTATTAGTGTTTTTTAAGAATGTCAAAAGACTTCATGTTACTGAATTTATTTGAAATAATTCATGATAGTTCTAAATTGTGTTGCAAAGGCATTTACTTTAATAAGTCAACCCCAGTTCCTTGAACCAAATTTGTATTTGTGTTGATTATAAAAAACCTTAAAAAAAAACTCTTTATAAAAAGAAGCCGT
This sequence comes from Artemia franciscana, assembly GCF_032884065.1. Classification (NCBI taxonomy): domain Eukaryota; kingdom Metazoa; phylum Arthropoda; class Branchiopoda; order Anostraca; family Artemiidae; genus Artemia; species Artemia franciscana. The sequence continues at coordinate 35,470,337 of NC_088869.1, read as the reverse complement.
TCCTCTGAAAAGTGGTCAAGACTTTGCATAGGAGAGAAGGTTGCAATTTATTGTATGGATGAATGAATTTATTTAGTGATTCAACTCACAAAGGGTATTTCACTTTCTATTCTAAAGCTATACGCTATGGAAAAATCAAGTAAAAAAAAAAAAAAAGACAACAACAAAACAACACAATTTATTGTATCGGACAAGCAGTAATGGTGTTGTGCTATTATTCATGGCATATTATTGATTTAATTTTTGAATGATTGAAACTCATTATGAAAAAATTAAGAAAAGGGCCTAATGGAAAGCTATTCCCATTGCATCCAATAATAAGAATAATATTTTGAAAAAATTTCCTACCTAGAAATTTCATTGCGAAAACTTTTGAAATGGAAAGACAGGGTCTAAAAAACATTTATTTCAACGGAGTCCATGTAATACTCAGGAGATGTCCTTGATGAGGGCTGTGTTTTATCCTTTCCGTTTCCCTTTCCTTGGGTAATGGCATTTAACTTTGGGTCTTAAAATACTGTGTATGGACTTGCTCGAACTTCAATCTAAAATTTTATACTATTTTTAGGATTAATTTATTATTTTTTTATGATTTATGATGAATTTATACTATTTTTATGATTAAACCAATAAGTGATGTTCTGCATACTTAACGCTCTTTCAGACCTCAGCTCGTACCAGAATTTTCAACTTAGAAAATGATAGGGTAGTGTGGGTAAACGCATAGCAAGCTGAAAAGGCTTAAACAACGCCTTGAAACTGCAATAAAGCATGAAATTGATACTTTCAAAGGCAGAAACAGGTTTTTTTTTTAACAATTTAATGCTGTCTCACTAAACCTTTTTGTAAATAACTGCTTTCTGTACATATTATACAACTCGGGTTCCTTTGATGGTTTTTTATCCCCTATCTTGAGAAATTTGAGAACTTACGTCGAGAACTCAATCCCCTGTCTCAATAACTTCCCCTCAATAAGCTTCAAATTGTCTACTGACTAATAGAACTAGGTTAGTCCTAATGGCTAGGCTACTTCTAATCTAGTGGTGTTAATTTAAAAATAATCAGGTGAGGGTAAAATTTATTTTTATTATTTAAATTCTAGAATGAATAAAGTTTTTTTTAAAGATTTTCATTAGAAATACCAAAAAAGGGCATTGAGCATAGTAAATACTCCCAAAGAGGTATTTCTCCTCTAGGTGGGGGAAAACCGAGGGGGCACACATGTCCATACCACCTTCCTTCTGTACCATTTTCAGATGAAAGTAAAGAGCGAAGCTGATACTTAAAACGAACAAAAATAACTGCTTTGTAGCTGATGTAATATGCTTTTGGAAAACCGCTAGTTTTCCAGAATCCTACAAATATAGGAAGATAGTATAAGCCCATTTATCTGAAACAGTTTTTCAAAAATGCGTAGCAGACACTAGGAAGCAGTAGTTTTTGTTCTCACCAAGTTTCAACGCCACTCTGTACTTTCACCAGAAAAACTTCGCTTTTTTGGAAAATAAAGACTTACATTAAGGACTTTCATGACAGTTTTTATTCTTGAAGTAGAACCTGCTCGACTGTTAATGTTCTGTTAGTCTTCCATCTTCTTATATTTAGCAACATAAAAAAGGGAAAAGGTTGTATAAATAGACGTTCAAAATTTAATGAAACAGGCTAAAACGGTTAAAGATACAACTTTGAAAATTTTTCTATGATCAGATGCTCCAGATTATGTTACTCAGTCCTATTGAGGTCAATTCCCAAGATTAAAGCTTAAAAAGGATAAACGCTGAAAATTTGTTAATTGACGCTCAACCCATCTTTCATTGAAAGCTTAACATCCGTATAGAATTTCCTAAACATGCCACAAACACTGCTTCAATTCCAATTCAGCTTTCTTTGTCCGCATCACAATACGAATAAGAATCTGAATAGAGGTGTAACCGTCGCAGCCTTTGACGTAAAAGTCTTGAAAGGCGACCCTCAGCACGTGTTTGGGGCGTCTTAGGCATCGCGACTTTAAGGATGCTTCAGGTGGTTCGTTAGAATTTAAAAGGAAAGCCGTTGAATTTTTAGGCGTCCACATCACCTGCCTTTACGATGCCAAAGACGCCCTTTAAATTGTCTTGACTGGGTATTTAATTTAAGGTTTTCCATGCGGGTAATAGACTTTAAGTTGCCTTTAAATGATTAGTATTTCTTTACAGTGAAATTTGTTTTCAGAATTTCATTGCAAAAATTAACGATTAAAATGCAGGATTTTAATAATTTTGCAAAAAAAAAATGCAAAATTACTGTGAAACGAGATAACAGCAAATTTTGTAAATTAAGGATGTATATGCAGCAAATACGCTACAAGTTTTCCAGCGATGATCAAATAACTTTAGATTAAACAAGAAATCTTACTAAAATGACTAACTCCTGAAGCAATTATTCTGTTAATAAAATGGACGCTGGCTATTAAATCTGAAAAATATATCCCAAAAGCTACAAACAGAACAAAAAAAAAAAAAACTAAGAATCAAAACCTCACAATCAACACCTCCAGTGCAAGGACCAAAGGCCTGAGCTGCCTAACTTAGCTAACGACTGATGAAGGGCCGAACAAGCAGAGGCAGGGGACGAAAGCTGGCAAAGTCAGCTCTTTGACTGGTGACTTGTCGAATTATGGTTATTTAAATTAGCCTACAAATGCAATTGTATGACTTGAGAAAATTACCCGCTCCGTAACGTGAGAAAATTACGCATGAAACAGAGTTGAAATAGGCTCGGCTTTACATCAACAGAAACGTAACTCAGTAAATTTAGATTAAGACTTAACCTACTTTGGTATATTTAAATAGATAGGAAGTGACTACAAAATAATGACTAAATTATTTTTACTACATGAGCTTGAGCCGTCCTGGCCGAGTGGATTGAAGCGCTGGATTTAGGATCCTTTGTCCGAGAGGGCGAGGGTTCAAATCATAGTGTATCCAATTATTTGGTTTGAGACGTGAGTCAGTTGCGCGACTCTGTAAGCTCAGCCAGAGTCGACCCAGCTCTAAATGGGTATCTGGAGAAATCTGGGGAAGGTAAACGGGAAGGGTGTGCGAAAGCACGGGATGGTTGGCCCCCAGCCCCCCCATTGCCGTTTCTGGCTGAAGGGCCAAGAAACGGAGATCATTACCGCCAGTAGGGATTGTAAAGTCCAATGCCGTATTCTTTACCTTTTACTTTACGTATTTGTTATTTTTTCACTGTATTTTTTTTTAGCTTACTCAGCTATCTTTATTTACGGACTTTCTTTTAGCTTGCATTTTCTAGAAAGCAGTATAGCTATATGAAAGTTCCAGTGATTTTTAGGAATTGATATTCGATCAAATTCCGGAAAAATTCATAGACTCCATTTAGCTTACAAGAACAACAGTTCTAAAACCATTTAAAAGATTGGCCTATTGTAGTTTCGAAAGAATAATAGTCAGTACTGAAAGACCACTTGAAAATGGGATACTTTGAAAAGGCCCCTTTGTCCTGTCCGGTCTTTGTGGCTGCATTAGGGCTTCTTGTCTTCTAAGCAGACGATGAATTTGGCGACGGTATTTCTATCTGTCTGGCACCAGATGTAGTAGCTGGGGGAGACCATGGGCAAGGATGTTTTCAGTTCGTCCCTTAGGAAGTCGTCCTCGGGGACATGTGCCGTGAACCCGTTCTTCGAAGGTGATTTTTGGTAGCTGGGTGGCTGGCATTCGCTGAATATGGCCAAACCAGTAGAGTTGTTGGCTTTTTATCCGGTCCATGATGATTCAGGGGCAGCGGAGTAGTTTTCAGAGGTCTTAGTTTGAGACTCGATCAATGAAGGCAATCTATGCCATACGCTTATGGCATTCAGTTGCAAATGCGAAGATTCTTCACTCATCATCAGCCTTTATTAGCCAAATTTCAAATGAATATGAGGTGACCGGTATTTTGAGGGAGTTGAAGAGTCGCACCTTTGGAGAAGTTGACAGAGCCTCACTTTGCCAAATTTTCACGAAATTCTTGAAGCTGATGCTAGCTAGTCCCTTGACATTGTCATGGTAATAGGGTGCAACACACAAGAACTGTATTTTTGTCGTACTTGTGTTTGCAATGAGCATTCATACAGAAAAGATCACTGTAACAATAGTTGCCTTTACGAATTTCACTAGTATTGGTTAGATGGTGTTCTATCAGTTTTTCTGTAGATATCTTGCTCCTCTGTGGCTCCTAGCAAAGCAGATACTTTGTTGCTGCTAGATGCACGGCTTAAACAAATAAAGGGGCAATTTTGAGCCTTTTTCTGAAGTTTTCCATATATGTGTTAACAGAGAATGGTCTTGAAATTTATAATAGGTCTGAATCTGGGGCTAACCCACCATTTTGCTTTCAGGTGGAAAGCTACTAGCCGAGATTACTTGTTGGTAAACCATTTGGGAATTGTTGGTAGCAAATAAGTGCATGCCTAACAATTATATTTGCACACATCTATTTTATAAGTAGCAACAAATTGTTAGGAATATTTTGGGCGGTAAAAGACGTTTTTTGCGTATACCCACTTGATATGAGCACGGTTAAATATAAATGTCAGAGTGCGTCTCCCACTCTGACTAACGACCGGTCAGAAAGCAGAAATTTGGTGAAATCATTATATTTATCTTATGTAGTGGATAAAACGAAACTTTCACCAACAGAACTTGCCCCTATCCCCTGAAGCGTGTACCTAGCATATAAGTTTTATATAAATGAGCACCTCAAAATGCTACTAAGATTGTTAACTTTTTTTTGCACAGAGCGATAATGTATAGTTATATATAGACAAGTATAGCAACGGAGATAATTATCATTTTCAAGATATGTTCCTGTTTATCTTCAGAAACATTTTTTCTCAGTATCAAGTCCATAAGGTCAAAAATCTATTTGATTTCTTATACGTGTGAACGTTTGAATTTAAAGGTTCCCATACACGAGTCTTTTTCAATTTGACATTTAGGATCAAAACCATTTTCATTGTAATTGAATATTTCATTCTAAGGCTTTTGCTTTGTTTGTTTGTTTGAAAATTGGATTATAGAACTTTACAGAAGCCCTATTTCCTTACTAATCAAGCCACCCAATTTCGTCCTTCTAAGCTTTCCTTCAGTGTCTATCTAGATATCTGGAACAAAACAAGATACAATGGTGTAAAAGCGCAAGCTTTCTTTTAGGAACCACTTATACGCTTTCTTTGATTTACCCATCCCTGATTCGGTGCTTTTTTTTCAAGATAATTTTCTTGGCCATTTCTTTTGCCTTGCGCCTTTTTTGAGTCTTGACCAATTGCCTTTGAGAAAGTCTAAACCTTAGGAAAAATTAAAGGAACAGAAAGTTAGGTCTACCAGTAGCTAGGAGTGCTGTCAGTCTGAATGGGATTCTTATATTTTGATAGAAATCCAAGGTAAATGATGGGCTAACAATGAAAGTCCATGAGCGACAAAAATTAATAACATTTACAGCTTTCTCGCCTCGTTTTTATTTCATATGTAGTGATTTGTTTGTATTAAAAATTGTCATGGCTTGATGGTTGAAACTGTGGTAAAATTTTAATAAGCCACTCAAATAAAAACGAGGAAACTCTGTCATGAACTTGACATTTCCTATGAAACTTGAAGACACAGTACTTCTCTTCAGTGCAGTTTATGTTACGAAACAAGACGTAGTGAAGATTCAGAACCTTTTTGGCATATCAATTATATAAAATAGCTGTAAATTTCTTTCTAAATGATCTTTGGTTTGAAACACAGAAGCTTGACTGAATGAATGCAGATACGTGCTCTCTTTACTAAACTAAAGTAAACACGGGCTACTTTACTAAAGTAAAGGAGAAAAAGGGCTAATCACTGGTACTCAGCCTAAAATCGCTGATAAGGCTGAGACTAAAGATGACCTTAAACAGCATAGATAAAATTTTTATCTGTTCTCTGAAAGAGTTGGAATGAACTATCACTCTTTGTGTTTCAAAAATTAAATAAAAAAAATAAGTTTTTCTAAATAAAAGTAAGGAGCGACATTAAAATTTAAAACGAACAGAAATTACCCACTATATGAAAGGGGCTGTTCCCTCTCCAACGCCTTGCTCTTTGCACTAAAGTTTGACTCTTTCTCTCAATTCTACTTTTTGAAACAGTAAAAAATTTAGCGTAAAGAGCAGGGCGTTGAAGAGGGAACAGTCCCATTCAAATACGGGGTAATTTCTTTTCGTTTTAAGCTTTAATGTCGCTCCTTACTTTCAGTTAAAAAAAAACTTGTTTTTTTTATTTAATTTCTGAACGTTTTTTAGTTAATCCATGTTTTGATTTCGGCTCTCCGCAGATGAATTTTTAAAGAGAAATTTGCATATTTTTTTATTTGGCTAAATAGCTAAATGATTTTGAGAAAAAAGGAGGGGCAGGAGGCCCAGTTGCCCTCCAATTTTTTGGTACTTAAAAAGGCAACTAGAACTTTTAGTTTTTTACGAACGTTTTCATTAGTAAAAGATATACGTAACTTACGAATTAGCTTACGTAACAAACTTCTATATTCGTATGTTTTTATTACGTATATGAGAGGGTTCGCCCACTCGTCAATACCTCGCTCTTTACACTAAAGCTTAAATTTTGTCCCCTGAATCACAAAGGCCGTAGAATAAATAGTTGAAATTACTAAAAATACTTTAGCGTAAAGAGTGAGGTATTAGGAGGAGGTGAACCCCTTATATGCGTAATATTTTCTGTTCGTTTTAAGTTTTAATGCTACTCCTTACTTCCAGTTGAAAAATATTTTTTCATATTTATTTTTTCATTATTTTTTCAAATAATGCTAGAAAATGCTGCGCCCCCTTTATGGGGTGCAGCATTTCCCCCATGACAAATCTCTCCATGGAAAGTTTCCCCACATAACCCCTTCTTCTCAACTCCCCTCCCAACCAAAAAATACCCATGAAAACGTCTGTACACTTCCCAATAACCATTACTATATGCAAATACTGGTCAAAATTTGGAACTTGCAGCCCCTCCCACGGGGACTGTGGGGGAGTAAGTCGTCTCCAAAGACATAGTTATAATGTTTTTCGACTATGCTAAATAAAATGGCTATCTCAGAATTTTGATCCGACGACTTTGGGAAAAAATGAGCGTGCGATAGGGCCTAGGTGCCCTCCAAGTTTTTGGTCACTTAAAAAGGGCACTAGAACTTTTCATTTCTGTTAGAATGAGCCCTCTTGCAAAATTCTAGGACCACTGGGTCGATATGATCCCCCCCAAAAAAAAGCATACGTGATTTATCTTCTGGCAAAAAATAAAAAATTCCACATTTTTGTAGATAGGAGCTTGAAACTTGTACACTAGGGTTCTCTGATACGCTGAATCTGATGGTGTGATTTTCGTAATATTTTCTAAAATAGGGCAAATTTCCTCAGGCTCATAACTTTTGATTGGTAAGACTAATCTTGATGAAACTTATAAATTTAAAATCAGCATTAAAATGCAATTCTTTTGATGTAACTATTGGTGTCAAAATTCCATTTTTTAGAGTTTTGGTTAGTATTGAGCCGGGTCGCTCCTTACTACAGTTCGTTACCACGAACTGTTTGAAAAGGTCTGTTTCATAAGCCCCCATAAGGGCAGTATCAGATTTGATCAAGGTTTATGATCCATTTTGTTAACCATCTCACTCTACTGCAAGTGCAGAAAGGTAGTTTTCCGAGTTGCTGAACATTTAGACAAAACTCAGGAACGGCATAGATTCTTCACCTGTAATTCGTTGATGTGCCCCAAGCAAACCATCTAGCCCGGTTCATTCTAGGCCCCTCTACTAGCTCTGTGTACTGCCTGCAATAAATTGTGACTAAATGCAAGGGGTTCCACATAAATCCTTGGAATGTTAGTCCGTAATAAAACCTTGATTGTTAATACTTAGACTTGCAACTGCTAAGTCTTTCAAACTGACTTTTGGTCCTGTCCAGTATAAATGAGAGTTGCTGATTTATGCTACAAGAAAATAGTATGTTCTCTAGTCATTCATTTTGCCCTTTTTCAAGAAAATACATCTTGAAAATATATCTATTATTGTTTTTTATTACAAAATCTTTATTTCTATATGTGCCAGAATACTTCTTTCATGGATTGTTCTTACTTTGAAGTATTGCCACACAAAGATTAAACTTCAACGTTAGGAGCAGAATATTGAGGGAGGAGACAGTTTCCCCTAGTATTTTGAGGTAGCCCTAAGCACAATGTAACAACGGCCAGAAATGTAAATACTGTCCTTTTAAATGTTTAATAACAATTTTGACGAAAAACTTAACATAAACACGTACAACAAACACGTAAAACAATGGTACAGCATAGATATGGAGGAGGGATAACCAAACACTTTAAAAAAAACGAAAAAAAACAACTTAACATAAACCTCAAAAGGGGCTCAAAAATAAAACACAACTACAACATCATATACCCTGTTACCACTCGCTTAACATTCGTCACTCACCTCCTTCCTTAACACACCTCAATAAAAACAAAACACTAAATTTAATGATTTAATGACAATTTAAAACTGAACGTTTGAACACTGAACCATGGACGTTTAAAACTGAACATCCAGAAGCCGTCCTATATATGGAAGGAGCCACCACCGTCCTAAACTCCCCACTTTTAATGCTAATTTCCTTATCGATATCGAGCATACTCGCAACAAAAATAAAGCACAAAGACAGGATGCTGAATGGGATGGTAGCCCACCTATTTATGCTGTAGTAAAATGTCCCTTCGTTTCAAGTTTAAGGTCACTACCTTCATTAGAAAAGACTCTCTTTTTGTCCGGGTTGCAGCGGTAGCTAGCAACCTAGTAAGAGACGATCACCTCCCATACTAAGAAAAGCGGTAACATCGAAACACAAAGTATACAATTATAATTGTCTTGCCCGAAACCCTTATGTAGGAAACTTATATCTCCTTGGCTTGAATAACGAGAAAAGTCCATTGGGTTTAAAAACAAGAAAAGTTGCTTGAACTACGACAGTTTGTGTCGACGGCATATTTTTTCCTTTTTTTGCAATTAAGACTCAGACATCTATCACTAATCAATTCCTATAAGAAAGACTTGTTTTGATCAAGTTCTGTAAGACATTGGAACAAATGTATAAAGACCTGTTAGGCAGGCATAGGTATTTTCTGGAAGTGACTTCTTTTTGTCCATGGACAATTGCAATGGGACCCCAGATGTTAATATTTTACAGTTTAACCGATAGTGTAGTATACACTTAATTTATCAAAAATTTTACTCAAAATATATTTCTTTATTAAAAAACAATAAAAGAAGCTGCAATGCTTTCAAATGATTTTCGCAGGATTAGAAAATCCCTCTAAATGCACTGAGAACCTGCGGTGTTTCACTTTTCCTACAATATCAATATTTGGTAGCAGACTTACATGTGATTACTTTTGACGGTTGATCATATGCTATCAGTTACAATATATTTCTCACACAGTACAATAGAAATAGTTTGTTTTCCCATTAAAACCAGAAACCATATTTATTAAATTTCTCATGGAGAGAAAAATTGAAGCTTAGAAATTAGAAATTAAGTTCACACGGAAGTGTATATAACCAGGAAGCTCACCATAATGGAACAGGATAAACTTTTCTAATACTTCCGGTAACTATGGAGAGTAAATATAACGACGACGGTTCTATATGTAATGGATATTAAATACTTTCAAATATAGTAACATCTGTTGCAAGTAGGGATGTAAATCGAGGGGAAACTATGGGACAATGTTTTATCTGAGGTTGGAACATTCCAGATTTTCGAAGTATGTTTCTGGAACTTTTTCTAAGACGTTGGATCCATAAGGATGTTTCACCACAACATACAAGGCAAAAACTCAAGTTTAGTAGTTCAATAAAAACCGTTTTTCAAAAATGCTTCAAAAGAAAAACAATGAGCTACATCAGCATCTACAACTAGCAGAAATCAAGTCATGTAGAAAGATAATATATTTACCTTAAAAAACGCCCTCACAAGCCCAAAGGACCAAACTCGTTTTTCAGGGCCAAAAAACAAAAACAAGACACAAACATCAGAAAAAGTCTTAAAAATTAGAACTGCCTAAAAGACACAAAATTAAACTGACAGAAAAAATAATTAGTTTATTTATATTTGTTTAAAACCGCGTCAAAGTATGATTTTGAATTTTACTTTCTCTTAACAATTTTCTTTTGGGATATGTCGTTTAAATTAGCTTTGTTTGTTTTTAATTTACGAGGTTTTATTATTATATTAACCGTAGGAACATTTTAAACGTTTTATTCAGCTTTTCTGCTCATGGACTAAGTTTTTGACAGCCTTTTGGTTATTAGGCAAAATGTAAACATTCTGTCAAAATATTCAATCAGTCATTATTTTTGTACACATGTTTAACAATAGTTCTATCTTCTAACTTTTGAGCGAACTGGTTGGGGCGACTGTGGTAGTTTCAATAATATATATTGAAAATATATAAAAATGCCGTTATTTGTAAGCCTTGATTAGTCTTGAGTTTTTTTTTTGTTTTTTTTTTATTGCTGTGTTGTTGTAATGCTGTGTGTTGTAATAATATATATTGAAAATAGGAAAAACAGTTATCCTTTTATGATGCTCAAGCTATTCTTAACCCTATCCTATCGTATCGTAATCCACCATTTTGTTTAAAAAACATATTTAATGTTTGTAGTAAATGTTATGGTCTTTAATATATCGTTTATAATATAGGTCATTTATGAAAAGAGTTCTGCCTTGTTATTTTAAACATAAATTTCACACGTCACGAATCAGTAAATCAAAAATCCAAAAAAATATAAGTTTTCCTATTTTTCCTATTGTCTATTGTTCCCTTGTCTCTGTTTATGGACCTTGTAAAATTAGAGCACATCTACTGGGATGAATTCGATTTTTTATTCAAGAATCGATTAAACTGATTATTTTTTAATTGTCTTGTTTTCATTGAGGCCTCTTCAGCTTAGTCTACATGTCTTCTAAGTTCCAATTTCGTAAAAAAAAGCTCATTTTGAGGATGCACGAATCAATACAGCTGAATTTCGTTTTGAAACTTTATTTTCTGCACTAGGGTTCATCTGGTTGCGATAGATTCAAATTTAAAGCTGATATTTTCTTTTTTTTTTGGGGGGAAGGGGTGTGGTGGGGGGATATTAAGACCCTTTTTACCCAAAGACTCCCGGTTGTAGGTTCCAAGCTGACTGGAATGCGAGGTTTCTGTTAAATTTAGGACCCATTTTTCGGGAGCTCGTGCACCTACCTAAAAGTAGTTTTGTCTGGATGGGCTTGCTTTGACCTAGAACTTACAAATACAGATTTCAAGCCGTTCAGAAGCAAAGTTTCTTGGTTCTTCTCTGGGTTCTTCTTTCTTGATCCAATCTTTGTCCCCTTGGCCCAAAGGCTTACAGATACAAGTGGAAGATGTGTCACTGCCGTTATTTGTAAGCCTTGATTAGTCTTGAGTTTTTTTTTTTTTTATTGCTGTGTTGTTGTTCATATAATGATTAAATAAAAAAAACAAGTTTTTTCAACTGAAAGTAAGGAGTGACATCAAAACTTAAAACGCACAGAAATTACTTCGTATATGAAAGAGGCTGCTTCCTCATCAACGCCCCGCTCTTTACGCTAAAGTTTGACTCTTTCTCTCAATTCTTCTTTCTAAAACAGTAAAAAACTTTAGTGTAAAGAGCGAAGCGTTGATGAGGAAGCAGCCTCTTTCATATACGAAGTAATTTCTGTGCGTTTTAAGTTTTGATGTCACTCCTTACTTTCAGTTGAAAAAACTTGTTTTTTTTATTTAATTTCTGAACGTTTTTGAATCAATGCATGTTTTGATTTTGGCTCTCCGCAGAGGAATGATCAAAACGAAATTTGCATATTTTTTTTTTGGCTCAATGGCTTTCTCATAATTTTGATCGAATGATTTTGAGAAAAAAAGAGCGGGGGACGAAGCCTAGTTGCCCCCCGATTTTTTGGTTAATTAAAAAGGCAACTAGAACTTCTAATTTTTTACGAATCTTTTTATTGGTAAAAGATTTACGTAACTTATAAATTAGCTTACGTAAAGAACTTTTGTATTCTCATGTTTTTATTACATATATGAGGGGATTCGCCCCATCGTCAGTACCTCGCTCTTTACACGAAAGCTTAAATTTTATCCCAATTCATTAAGAATGACCCCCTGAATCACAAAAGCCGTAGAATAAGTAGTTGAAATTACCGAAAATACTTTAGCGTAAAGAGCGAGGTATTAGAAGGAGGTGAGCCCCTCATATGGGTAATAATTTCTGTTTGTTTTAAGTTTTATTGCTGTTCCTTACTTCCAGCTGAAAAAGCTTTTTCACTTTTATTTTTTAATTGTTTTTTTTTTAATAATGCTAGTAAATCCTGCTCTCCCTTCATGGAAATTTTCTTCTCCCATTACAAATTCTCGAAGGAAAGTTCCCCCAGCATATCCCCCTCTTCTCAACCCCTCCCCCAAACCAAAAAAATCCTCCTGAAAACGCCTGTATACTTCCCAATAACCATTACTATATGTAAGCACAGGTCAAAGTTTGTAACTTGTTGCCCCTCCCACGGGGACTGTGGGGGAGTAAGTCGTCTCCAAAGACATAGTTATAAGGTTTTTTGACTCCGCTGAATAAAATGGCTATCTCAGAATTTTGATCCGTTGACTTTGGGAAAATAATTAGCGTGGGAGGGGGCCTAGGTGCCCTCCAATTTTTTTGGTCACTTAAAAAGGGCACTAGAACTTTTCATTTCCGTTAGAATGAGCCCTCTTGCAACATTCTAGGACAACTGGGTCGATACGATCACCCCTGGGGAAAAGAAAAAAAAAACAAAAAAACAAAAAAACAAAAAAACAAATAAACACGCATCCGTGATCTGCCTTCTGGCAAAAAATGCAAAATTCCACATTTTTGTAGATAGGAGCTCGAAACTTCTACAGTAGGGTTCTCTGATACGCTGAATCAGATGGTGTGATTTTCGTTAAGATTCTATGACTTTTAGGGGGCGTTTCCCCCTATTTTCTAAAATAACGCAAATTTTCTCAGGCTCGTAACTTTTGATGGGTAAGACTAAACTTGATGAAACTTATATATTTAAAACCAGCATTAAAATGCGATTCTTTTGATGTAGCTATTGGTATCAAAATTCCATTTTTTAGAGTTTTGGTTACTATTGAGCCGGGTCGCTCCTTACTACAGTTCGTTACCACGAACTGTTTGATAAATAAAAACACACCACACACTTTTATTATTACTATTATTATTTTATATTGCTATGCACTATTGTAAACAGAAACAATATTTATTTTTCGATTTATAATTACATGATTTATTAGGTAAGCACTTTTGTACTTGCGTGCTTAAACCTCCATAAGTTTTTCTCCGGTGGGAAAGTGTTACTTTTCTTCATTTATTTGTGATGATTAAAAATAAAACTTGAACTTGAGCTTAAACTACCCAAAACATTCATCCACAGTATCATCTATGATCTTTATTTGACACAATTATTCATTTTAATTTCCGTTTCATTGAGACTGCATTTATTCATTAAAACAATTTTTGTTTGTTTTTAGCTTGAATCATTATACGACTTTGGTTTTGCTCGTTTTAGTTTTTAACATGGCTTTTCATTTTACTTTGAAAAGCTTTCTATTGGAAAAGTTTTAAACTTAATTTCTGTTTGTCTCTTAAGCTATTTAGTTTATACCAATTGGTTAATTGTAGGAAAAGTCACAATTTGTAGACATTCTTGAACATACAGGTAACTTATTTTACCTTTTTATTATTTCATTTAGACAGAAATTTTCCCAAACAAAAGTTTTGTAAAAACCGTAAGGAGCCATATTAAAACAAAGGACAAACTTAACTATAGTTCAATCTTGAAACGAATAGTAATTACCATTAATGAGTGAATAAAACCCAAAGACGAACAGAAGTTATAATGAATAATCACATCAAACATAGAGACAACAGATATTGATTGGATGAGTAGCAGAATCCTAATAAAAACGGACATCAAAATGCATAATCAAGTCAAATTTAAAACAAATGGAAGACACCACAAATATAAGTTGCACTATCAGTCCCAAAAGACCTTGTAAAAACCAGAGCGTCATTTGTGCTTTACTGGAAACAAAGCATATTTAAAACAGTTTCTCTTTTCTAGCTATAATATTGACAGTCGAAAATACTAAGACTTCCAAGAATCTACATGGTTATTTTTTGGACAATTAATCTAATTTCATGACCTTTTTACTGTAATCTTGATTATTATCATGATGTTCTTTTTCGTTGTTGTCGGTTCTCTGACGAATAAGAACACAGTATTCAAAATACATATCGTTTTTTTTTTTGTAAAACTCAAATCAAGGTGTTAAGAAGTCTTAAGAAGGGGGAGGGTGTGTGACCCTTCTCTAATTACCAGTAGCTCTTATTAGTAAAATAATAAAGTGTGTATCTGTGTGCCTATTAGTCCTTCCAATGATTTGTTGCTAGAAACATGACATTTTTTTATGTAAATAACCTATGCCTTTTAGACCCTAAGAGCAATAAACGGTTCAAAACTTGGTAACTGTATTAATAATTTTACTTATTTTGAATAAGGGACAGTAACAGTTAAATTTCGTTTGAAGATGTACAGAAAAACTATAAAAGTTTGGGAAAACTAATAGATTCTTACAAGCATTTGTATGTGCTGGTGTTAAACTCTGATTAACACTAGCATAATTAATACCAATTTATTTGTGTCTAAGTTTAAAATGTTCAAAAGTGAAATAATAAAAAGAAAACAACAGAAGATCAAGATAGAAAAGAAGTTAAGCAGATGACAGAAAAAGAAAATCCATAAGGAAAGGAACAGAAGAGCTGTTTTCTCTTAGCTGTTATCTTTAATTTGCTTTTTTTAGAATTCATTACTGAATAGCATCGGTAGACTATAGACCATATTTTTTACCTTCTTTTTTTCTAGAAATTTCAGTCATCTTATTACATACTGTATAACTTTGCTTGAGGCAATGAGAACCGGAACAGTTTGCCGGTCAGCTCCCCCTCCTATGAAAAATTCAGAAACAAATCAATTTGAAGTAAATCTTTTATCCTATTTTGTTGCACGCAACATATGGATGGTTCGTTTACAAAACTGCTCTTAGTAAATTATCTTCAATCCTAAGTTAGCTAAACGAACGGCTAATTTTTTTTTTTTTTTTAAAGATACATTTAGTTTAAAAGATTATTTTTTTTTACTATTTTCATGTTCATATCGTCACATAATCAATTCTTTTCCAGTCACAGTTCCGTTCTTCATGAAAATTCATTTTCATAGTTTTAACGCCATATTTTATTTTATTTAGTTTTCCTTTGTGAAAACAGAAGTCCACTGAGATAGAAAGGTATTGGGCGTTTAAAAATCTCCAGTCGGCCATGCCTTACTGCTCTTTTACTTCCTTCCTGGGAGATGGACGTTCTACCTGGCCGCTTTGCTTCCGGATTACTTCCTCTACTTCCGCAGTTTCCGGGGAGTCTGCACTCCTGGTTCCGCATCTCTAAATTAAGCACAGAGAAAAACGACACGCAAACTAAAAATGATTCAAATTGACAGTCTTAAATTCTCAGGGTATTACACCGAGCCAGGACCTCCTAACTGGTTTGTTATAATGAATTACCGTTTGTAGGGTTACTAGGAATTCCACAATAAAATGGTAATTGCACGTCAGTATTCTGTGCTAGCAAAAGAACAACAGTGGGAACAACAAAAATACAAAGTTACACGTGAAGAACAGTTAATATTTGGTGCAAGAATAGGAATCCGTCAGTCAAAAGGCATCCCTTCTTGGAACACACATATAAAAAATTGATAGAAAGTATTTAATACCTACTATAGTCTATGCAATAGCGTTAATTTAATGAAGAGCGATAACCGTCCTATTTACTAATATTTTTTCCCGAATGCCTTCGCATGAAATGGCTAGTCCTATAAACTTGTGTGTGTATAGATACACATAAACATAAGAAAGCTCCATGCCCTACCTAAGAGAGAAAGATTTTGGCTAGAACCCTGAAGATCTTCTTTTTTTTGTCGTTTTATGCTTCACATCTGGTGGAGTTATTTTTCTTGTTAATGGGAATGCAAGACATACCAATTAAACCCAACCAAATAAACTAAGGTTTAGATGGTAAAATCTGACATATGGCAAACGATCCCACATCATAATAGCTCCTAAGATTTACCTGTAAATTGCCACGTGCCGAGACATGATACTTTTAATAAGGTGTTAAAAACTCATAATGGGGGGTCGTCTCCGGTCTCAGAAAAGTAAATTATACTGCACGATTAATTTTTTTTTTTATAGAAAAGATTATGTTCACATTTTGGAAGGCATTTTTTTCCAAGAAATATTTTTCAAAGGACAAAATATATCACTATTTTTAGACGACTTTCATAGCTACCCTATACCATGTATAGGTTTTTATTATTTATATATGATAGCTTGAATAGACATTTATTAATTGTACGGGTCCTAACACACTTAAATGCCAAAAATAAAAGCACATTATGCAAAAAACAGTTTTGACCACCCGCGGTTCTATAATATTAGGTTGTACGGAAAATGATGGCATTTATTAGTTTTTGAATATGAACAAATTGAAAAAGAGACGTTTGTGTGGTTATTGTGGGGCTATTAGACTTCAGCAATAGATGACCAAAAGACGAATTCTGTATTCTGCTCAAAAACCTGAAAACCTACATGCTCAAGACGCACATACTTTAACAATATAATTTAAGAAACTGAAATGAATAAAAGACAAACAGAAAAAAAATATTCTTGATGTGTTCCCATCCCCAAGACAGAAAGTTTGGACATTTCCCTCACTCTGGCGAAATGTAGCAATTTCGATCCAAAGCATTCACTTTTGGATCACAAAGATGCTACATAAGCGCACTTACCTTTTTTTGGCCTCCCAAAGATGAGTTCGACTCAGCCCTACCTTTGAGAACCGAGACCGAAAGCGCACTCTATTAAAATATTAGAGGAAAAGTCTTGCAAAGAATAGGATAAAGAAATAATCGAATTCGCAACCAAATACATATTCAAAAGAGACAAAGGCATCCAAAGACAAGTCGGGCAGCTGATTCCCTAGGTGTCAAAAATATATGAAAAACGTAATATTGTCTGAGATTCGCAAAAAGACACATTTCTGGCAAAGGCACTTTTTAATTTAGCTTTAGCCTCTCCATAAAGCTGTAAGTAGGATTTCATTTAGGTTTATGCAGAAACAACCTTAAACAGAGACTATCCTTTCACGTGAACCTTTGCATAGTCTAGAAACTAGCTATTTCTTTTGGATCTTTTATTTATTTTGTGATCAAAAGCTTTTCTTCCATCATAGTGTTTATTTCAACTGGGAAATAAGCAGAAGCGTTTCTAATTTACTGCCTCAAGGTGATTATCCTTGGTAATACCTTGAATACGAGCCACGCCCAAAGAGTTCACAAAAAATATGTGCAATTTAGTAAAGGAAATCTCTTAAGGGTGGGGTTTGGTGTAATTTCGGTAAGAGGGACAAATTTGGATAGAAGACCTCGGTTTTGTCTATTTGATAGTCAAGAAAAATGATGACTTCATTCTAGCAAAGTCACGAAAACGCATTATGAACTGACAAGGAAAATATCCCCGCTGTGTCGGAAATGTCTTTCTTTTTCGTTTATTAGTTTTTAGGGACTCCCTATTAATTAATTGGAACGGTTAGCTTGAATTTTAAAGATAAAAATAGGACATGCCGCAAAAACTCAAATCCACTAGTCAATTCTTTACTAAAACAATGAGGAAGACAAGGTACAATCATCACAATCTTAATGGTATTGAATAAATAAGAGTTACCGACGGTACTTCTTTGTTGCTCTTGTTATGCACAATCAATAAAAATACTTGGATTTATAGACAGCCTTGGATCCTTTTACGTCTTCTGATTATGATAAAGTGTAAGTATTAGTAGGTTGCCTCGTCGGGTCCCACCGGCCGCAGTTTTTCTTTCCGCAGTTTTCCACCTCAAGAAATTTCATCAATTTTTGAGTTTTGGGGGACAAAATACGGTAATAAGTGACAACTAAAGTAACTTTGTTTCAAAAGTAACTAAAGAATTGATGAGTTTACTCAACATAATAAAACTAGTAACGACCCCATATCACCTACAAGCTAACGGAAACATAGAGACGGACAAAAACTATTTCAAATATCGGGTCTTTCACCATCACCAACTGACATAATACCTTACAAATGTGATCCTGAATCACATTTTTATTTCCATAATCAAATTGTATTTCTGGGACTTGATTCCCACAAAATTTAAGCCGAATTAAACTACTTGTTTAGGCTCTACCTCAAGAAATCTCTCGCGGCCTAGGAACCTTTGATTTATCAAAAAAAAAATGCAACACAAAATATTACAGACTTAAATATTTATTGCTGGTTTGATGACTTGTAGAATTTTATGTTCGTGTTCGATATTTTAATAAGAGTTATCCTAAGCATGAGGAGGGCTGTCGTCCTCTAAACCCTGTCTTGACATTAAAGTCTAGCTTTGGTATTACAATGCTTCGAAAACATTTAGTCATTTAGAGGTAGTGTATTTGCTTCACAAAATGAAACAGGTTTTTGTTAAATATGAGAGAGATGGTCATACCGTCAGACGTTTTTTCAAATCATTCAAGGCATCGAACGGTAGGCTAAATAAAAAGTGATCCTTTGTCATTAGATTCCAAAAATCGAAAAACTACTTGTTTTACTGTATACATCAAAATAATTTACTTTCAGCGTTGGTTCCATGTAAGTAAAATTGATCAAGCTTTGATTTAGAAATGAAATACTTTTAGCATGAACATTTGTAGTATTTTATAAGAAAAGAAGGGGAAACACTCCATGAAATTGACAAGATTTGCCTGTAAGTGGCTGTAACTCCATGCCTATCAAAATACGCAATTCCATGGTTACAAACAAGTGCTCATTTGTGCGTTGGTGTGTTTTTCCCCAGGGGCCATTGTATTGAACCCATGCCAAGGTCATGCCAAGGCTGTTTTAAGTATTAAACATTTAACAAATTGCGTGAGCAATAAAAAGCAAATTTAAAGTTTAAATTGAGCAGAAAAGAGCTTACATAGGCTTAATACCCAAACTAAAAATATATATCAATTAACTTGAATGAAGAAACAAGACATGAAACATTCAGAAGCTATATTAAATAGAAGTGACAAACTGAATAAGAACATAATTTACTGCCATTATGGTGATTTTACCACCTCTCAAACCCCACAAAAGGCTAGATTGTAGTTAGCACTCCACCGAAAACAAGATAGATTACTTAAGGTGAAGAACGATTGTTCCTTTTATAAATTTGTAAGGGGTTATTTAAAAAGTCGGAAACAAGTGAAGAAAATAAGGTGTTCTTTAACACTCAAACATAAATTGCCACTTATATTTTGTGTCACCTGCTGCCCCTCAAAGCCTCAAATACGCTAAGGTGTCATCTACTCTTTATGTTAAACTAAATAAATAGCTTAGAAAGAAAATTTAATTTAACCATTTTTTTATACACTTAAGGAAATATAAGTAGAACAAACTATTGATAAAAATCTATTGAATATAAAGCAAACAAAACTGATTGTTACAAATATATTTAAGTTGAAAAAAAGGAATTCATGAGGATTTGAGCAGGATTTTATTTTTAATAATTAACTCTTTTTCTTTTAGTTTTTTGTATGTATTATCAAAATGTTGGCTGATAAGATTTAATAATAGTGTCAGTTGATGATAATTGACCCAGAGGCGTGGTACGATTAGCTGCACCGGGAGGTATTGCGGGTGAAGGAGATGTAAAATGGTGTTTGCTTTTCTATGAGCTCCTAAATATTTTTCGGCAAAACTTCTGAAATCCTTTGGCTATATTCTAGCTTTAATAAAAATAAAATAGTGTCTATGGCAAATTTACAAAATACATTTGACATATTACTTGACATCGTCACTAAATTCAGTCGCTAAATTGCAACTTTGTTGAGAGGAAGTTTTTTTTAGAATCAAATATTTGTTTAGCATATTTTTGGTTTTTGGACTTCTATAATGCAACATTAGCCTACTACTTTCATCAACGAATTAGAAAATGCTTTAGTACCTGATTTAGAGGTCAGGAGATGCCTATCCCTTTTATTTTTTCCCCTCCCCTCTAGCTTTAAAAAATACTTTTTGGGAGTATTTTTTTGAAAAATTGAAAATAATTCCCTCCTAGATATAAAAATCACATGTTGACCTCCCTCTGTAGATTTTTGTGAGTCGACACCACTAGCCTAGCCAACAATTAGCCTAGCCTAACCACTAGAACTAGCCTAACTCTGTTAGTCAGCAGATGATTTATGCAAATATTAAGAGGGATTGGAGGGGGAGTATATAATTTGAGGGATTATAAACCTCAGGATTAGAATTTTCCACCATGGAGATTTTAATCCCCAGCTCTTCCACTCTAGAAATGACCCCTAAAGAGCATTTTTAGGTGCCACACGGCACTTACATAATGGCTTTTTTAAGTATAATCTGTAGAAGTAAAGTAGATACAAAAATTAGATTTCAAATGAGCTTTTAAACATCTCTCTACGACGTTACAGTGCCCCACTAGCGGCAAAGAAAAAAAAAGCAGCGGGAAAAATAAAGAAGCACATCAGTACTTCCCACACAAAAAAAAATCTTTGATGTTGTTCAAGGTGGGGGGTATGTCCAGTTCTCACGAAAGAGGTTTTCAAAAATTATGATTACACTGGTACACTTCTCATTTCAATCCGATGCCATTTCCAAGAAATCTCAGCCCTCTTTCCGTAATTCCTATCAATTTACTTTTGTAATTACATTTTACTATTAAGACGAATCGAAATAATAGTTACCATTCCTGAATCAGTTGCTTAATCATTTTTTTTTCTAACCAGGCAATTTGTTTTCAAGTGCTTTTTGAAACTTTTGGCTACCATGGGACGAGGTTCCCTCTTTGCTAGGTTGAAACCACCGCAACAACCATGACAGTGTAACTTTCAGAAAAACCATATTCCTTTTTGGGTGGTGTTTCCCCCTATGTGAAAATTTGCACATATCTTATTATTATGCTGATAACTTTGATAGGCAAATTTAAAACTAATGAATTTTATATATCTAATATCAACCTAATGAACAAATTATTTTGGTGGTGGTGCATCCGTTTAAAGATACCGTTCTTTGCTTCTTTACCACTCGCTTCATAAATGACCTTTAAACTCAAAAGCCCTTGCCTAAAATAACTTCTTTTTACAATGGGAAATCTTACGGTCATAAATTGGCACAAGAGATGAAAGTAATAGTGATTGGAAGATTATACTAGTCAAATTAGGGCTTAAAAGACAGATTGTATATTTTGTGGTGTTCCATTACATTGAAGTCTCTCAAAATTTAACAATAAATTTAAAGCTGTTGTTGTTTGGAAACTTTAACTTTGTTGTCCTTTATTCACTAAATACCAGAATTAGAAGAATATAAAGTGTACCCCACTTGAAACAATTAATAAGTAGGTCACTCCTGACACCTAGAGAATCACGTCTATGCAAAGGGTATCTGAGGCATTTATTTTTCCAGTGTACTTTTACAATTAGATTTGTTTTATGGTCACACATGAGGTTTTAACCTGTTTTGTAACACGACTGGGGGCTCGAGTTGAAACTTTTATAATTTTTTCACCGGGAGGGGGGGGGGGTGTAAAGGGTCTTATAAACTTGTTTTGGGGGGAAGGAGCAAAAAATTTTTTTGCTAATATCCATAAAAGGGTATACGCTACGGATATTTTCCTTTTTATATCTCTGGTCTGACAGGTTCTTTGTTATGTTCTCTAGTAATTGACGCTATCATTTTAACAGATTTTATAGATGGAAACATAATCCCTTTCTCCATCCGAACTACGTCAATCATTCAGTTTCAGAAACAATCTCAAATTAACTGGGCGTAAACAAGACTTAAGTTTCATAAGAAATTGTACGTTTGAAGCAACCTGACATTCAAACCTGTAGGGATTTGTCTAATCTAGAAGTTTCTGTAAAGGTTACCTTACGCGGAAAAAGTAAATGAGGCAAGACGTTTGGCAGATTACCTTAGAATTTGGGGAAAGGAGATTGACTGTATGCTACAACTTAGTTGCAGAATAATTTTCTGAAGAAAAAGCAAAATGGGCTTTACTCTCATGACTTCATAAGTATGAAATAGTCGAGTTTCATGCTCTGGACAACACCGAACAGTGACAACAGACGTTTTCTTTTAATTTTAGAGACACTTTTAGAATTAACTATGTTTGATCATAAAGCTAAAACCTAAAGATCAAACCAATTGTGTTAATGAACGGTAGGTAAAAAACGACCCTTGTTAATAGAAACACAATTCTAAAAATGAAGCGTCGATACCAGTGGGCTACATGTATTACGGTACTTCAGTACTTCTTGTATTACAGTACTTCAAAACACTGATATCACGTAAGAATTACAGTACTTCAGATATTAATATTAATGTTCTTCAAAACAATGAGATTTTATTGTTGATTCAGGTGTGTGAGCTTTTAAACTCAAACACCAAACAGTCTTTAAATGTTAACTCACTCATCAATAACTGTTTGCATTATAGCATATTTTCAGAAAAAAATATTTTTAGAGCGTAATCCTGGTGATTAAAAACGTTTATCAAATTTATTAAACTTGTTTACCAAAACAAACATAAAATATTTGAGTACCGCAAAAAAAAAATTTTTAAAGCCCCAATTTACAAAATGAAATGTTTTGTGTCTCACCCAAGAAGACCAGTATGGTATGTTTTTATTTTCATAATTATTATTTTTTTAATTCTCTAATTTAAGCGATATTATCATCCATTGCTGAATATCAGGAGGAAACTTGTTTAAATGAGAATGTTACGATAAAGTATCATGTTCAAGTAACACATGGGATCAGAGTAAAAAGGGTTCCTGTAAGTAGATGAGTACATGTTAACAAACCAAATATTGATATACCTTTTCTTTGGTAGATAGGACACTCAAAGATTTTCCGTTTCCTACTTAATGCATTTTAAAAAACAGGTATAAAATAGGATTTTCGATATTTTTAGTTTGCAGCAAGTTGTGACTACGCTTATTTATTTGGTGTAAATCATGATGTGGCTAAATCTCTTAACATTTTATATTCTAAAAGAAGCCACCGGAAAACAAGAGGATTATTTTCCTTAAGTAACTTTGAGCGTCCTGTAACTATAATATTTGTGTACTTGTCATCATGTTCCTAAACACGAGGCCGCAGACATAATTTATTAACCATCCCTTTTGCGTTTATCAACGCTTTTTATCCGCATCCCCTAAATAATTTAGTACCGACTTTCGCGTGCTGAGCGCGTGCTTTCACATCTGCTCTTCTGCCTCTGAATATACATTTCTGCAGCTTCCCCATCTCAAGCAAGACCACCTGCTTTGAACATCTCCCTACGCTACTATAAAATGCCAATTGTGCACTTCGAATAGCATCTGTCAATCCTGGCTCGGCAAGAAACAGTAAAATTTACAAAGCAATGGGGTAACTCTATTGTTGTGCCCTAAAGTATATATGGCTTTCGTTTCCGTCTCTGAATTGCTGACACAAAATTTAGAATAAAGCATTTTTAAAAGAAAATGCTCAAATTTAGTTTTCATTCAGCGCAAAAGCTATTATCACATGGTATTCATTTATTAAATTGAACCCATTGAAAAAAATTATAAAAAAAAGTGACAAAGTACACCAAGTACTGGTAAATTTCGGATATAAGACTGGGCAAATAGCGGAAAAGCAACAAATGTGCTAGCTATGTAAAGCCATTGGCAGCAAAAAAAACATGTTCGTATATAGTAACTATGAAACAGTGTAAGTAAGGAACGACTCGGGCCAACAGTTACCAGGGCTGGAAAACGGGCGATTGGAACGATTGAACCTAATCGCGTTCCGCGTTTGAAAGGGCCCCGCGCCACCGTCAAAATGAATAATTGATTTTCGAAATTTTGAAATGTTCTTAAGGATTCCAGCAAGCGTTCCGAGATCACTTTCCAGGCTAAAACCAATAAAAAAACTATGTGATATCAACAATAAATCAGGATAGACTAAATAGTTTAGCAATCATGTTGACTGAAAGTGAAGACACAAGGAAAATAGATTTTAAAACTATTTCAAAGCATTTTCAGAACAAAAACTTAGAAATATGTAAATGCATGTGCCCATATCCGGTGATGTAAATTTCAAAAGGTATTTTCAGCAGTTTCATCGTATGTAGAGGACACAAATGTAAATTAGCGTTAGCACAAAATGAGTAAAAAAAGAACAAAAGAGGACAAAACCGTAGGCTCAAAATGAACAAACCGGACCATCAAATGAGACAATATCAATAGAACAATCTGAGAAATATAAATGTACGATGGATGATAAGGAACAACCTAGACCATCAAAAGTGACAAGACCAATCCAAACAACTAAGGCAAAAGGCACTGAAAAAAATTCTGAAGCAATGATAAACGAGAATAAAGATCAACGAGATATGTTGTTTAAATATTGGCGAAACTGACAATTAGAACAAGTCAAAAACAAAATTGAAGAATATAGAAATATGCAGTTAAAAGCTTTAACACCCAGGGTGTTTGTTTGTTCAAAGTTGAAAAAAGTTTGGAAGAATAAGAAAATAAGTCTGCCAACCAAGATTAGAATATTGGAAACTACATTGATTTCTTGGCCACATTCATATAGTCATGTAGTTTTCCAGTGAAATGGCATATGGATCATTTTGGGTACCCGACTGACTGACCATATCTCGAAACATTCTGCGGATGAAGGATGACTGATCGCCAAAGATCATCCTTCTTGGCCAACTGTCTTGGGGCATACAACAAGTAGGTTGTCCCAAACAGGGACAACCTGGTAGGGGGTGGGAGGACATCGTAAGGAAAGATTTAAGGGAAATTGGAACTTGTTCAGAGAGTGTAAAGAGGAAGGCTTTAAATAGTTTCGAATGACCGAGGGGCGTACGTAGCTGTGTTGTCCACATGCGGCTGGGTGCTGCAGTGACATGTTAGCAGTGACGCATGTACAGAACTGGTTCAAATAAACTGACTCATGATATTTCTCTATATTTGTAGAATAATGAAAAACTAAAGATTCCCCGAAAACACAACATCGATGCAATGAAACAAGGCTGGGAACAGATAAGTCCTGAAGTAGCCTGTACAAAATTAAACACTGGTTTTTATGGCTCTCAATAATCTTTCACCGGCCAATAAGTCTGTAAATCTTAGTATACACTTTTTAATTTTCTAAGAAACTCAAACAAGCTCTTCTCTGAAAAGCTGACTTGAATTTCCTTCGTCTTCTTGGAAAGTAAAGTTCAAACATGCATACCTTTCTTAACAACATATACTATGTGTAACCAACAAACGAATTGCCTAACTTAATGCCCTTGTCATGAGGAATGTGGGGAGGACATCGGTAAACATCCTCAATACTGGACCTTTCATCAATGCTGAAAAAACTCTTAAAATTTTGATCAGATATGTTTTAAAAAAAGATCGGACTGGGGGGGGGGGGCGGGGGATGACGTCCCTCCATTAATTTTTAACTATTAAAAAGGGTACTAGAACTTCCGACGTCCAATCAAATAAGCTCTAAACTATCTGAAGTTTACACAACTACCTGTTCCATGAAAACCTTATGTGCCCTGGGCATAACTCATAACCCTTGCCCATGGGCGCTGGGGGATTGTGTCCACCCTAAAGACATTGTTAAATGATTTTTGAACTATTGGTAAAAAAATGGTTATCTCAGAATTTCAAATGAATGTGTTTTGGGAAAAGGGGATGTCAGGGAGAGGGGCTAGTTGCTCTCCATCTTGTTTGACTTTTAAAAGGGAACTAGAACAATACATTTCAATCAAATGAGCCTCTCCTAAAGAAAACACGACCAACCCTTCCATAAGAACCTTATACGCCCCTGGGGCACAACTTACAACCCTTACCTCCAGACTCTGGGGGATTCTGTCCATCCCAAAGGGACTATTATATGATCTTTGGACTATTTTTGAACAAATGTCTATCTTAAAATTTCTATTAGATGCATTTGTAGAAATTAAGATGTAAAGAGAGGGGAGTCGACTATTAAAAATGGCACTAGCCCTTTCAATTTCGGATCAAATGAGCCCTTTTGAAATTAACTTCTGATTAGTGTACCTTTCAACTGCATTGAACAAAATGACTACCTCAAATTTTTTATTGGATGTGGTACGGGAAATGGTGGACGTGGGAGGGGAGTTAGTTGCCTCCAATCACTTTTGACTGGTTCCTCCGTTGACCAATGTCCGCCCCTTCACCAGTCCCAGCACCACGCTGAATTACAATCCCTCAGGTTTCTCATAACTTGCAAGCTGGTTCCTCGGTCGACTATCGTCCACCCCTTCACCAGTCCCAGAACCACGTACTCCTCACATGAATGCCCTTTAAAGAATTATCACGCCAATTCTTTGGCAAAAAAAAAAAAAAAATCTCAAATCCAGGGTTCCCTCTCTGAGATATAGCTACCTCTTATGATCCTAGTCGCAGATAAGCTGTTTCGACCCCTCCATCAGCCGCTAAGAACTCTGGCTCTTTCTTGAAGGTTAGTCTCGACCCCGATTGTTTTGACCCCAAATTCTTCACCACTTCTACAACATCGTAAAGCTCTCGGAGCATTTTATCCATTTTACTAAAATTCACAGATAAACTTTACTAAAAATTAAGACCAGTTGACACCTTCCCTTATTACCCATTTGTACTAAACGGCACCAAAAACAATTGAGGTAAAATAAAAGAAAATAGATTTTGGATTGATCAATTCCCTTTTATTCCATTAAAAAAAAAAAAATATCTTATTTTTGACCCTACTTAAACTTAACTCCCTTTGCCAATAACTTTAACGAATAAATTAATTTCCAAGATCTAGAAGAAACATGCGATATAAGAAAAACGAAGGTGCGTAATTTACCGACAAATAATTTTGGTTTGGATATTCTACATAAGTTATCAATCTTTTTTGCTAGCGGGCTGATTCCTTGGGAAGAAACAGAGAATTTAAGAATATATAAATCTCTATAAGAACTTACATCTCTTTATCCCCAATTTCAAATCACACTCAAATTTTCCAAAAACATTCCAAGTCTCCAAGATACTCAAACTGAATTTTCATTACCTGATTACAAAATACGCAACATTTTATTTTTTACACTCTCTGGAAGCGTAAATACTTTTACCACTTCCCCCAACTCTTAAGTAATTCTATACTTTCACTCTCTACTCTCTAAGTCTAAACCTATTACTCTATCTTCATATCCCTTACCAATTTCGTAAATCTAATACTTTGATATTATTTACGTCATGCCAATTATGACTGAATTCCTCATAGCTTGCAACAATCCCTACAATTCTAATTTCTCTTCTATACCATATTTTCTATGGACTTAAAGGTTTTGTAACCTTATATATTTTTTTTCAGTTTATTATGCTCATTTTTTAATAGAGATCATTTTTATATTAGTTCTTGAGCCTTCAAACAATTTGACTTTATCCCTTTCAGAAAAACAGCTGGGGTACCAAATTCAAACTTAACTCATTCTTTAAAAAAAATCTTATAATTTTTCCCATTAAGTATGCCTCCGTCAACACTTTTTCTAATTCGTCTAAACTTATAATATTTAAAAAAAATCTCAGTCCTCAAAAATTTAATACTGATGTTTTCACTCTCAAATAAAATAAACCACAACCTTTGTTTACACGAACTTTGTTTACATTTTCAATGCCATCAATAAACTTTAGCTTATCTAAAAGGTTTTATAGCTTTCATTAGAAATTTTACAATTATACGAGGATCCTATTTTATACAATTGAAGTTTAGTGGGACGCAATAACAAGGTGAAAAGTTTACAATAAATTTAAATTTTAAAGTAAAAATAACGCTCTTCAGTAGTATCTTATATCACAGTGCAAAAAAGCATGACTTATTTAATCACTTTTCTTGGGATGACTGCATGCAGCAATATAACGAACAGCAACAGAAACGAGCAGAAATTGTGGCAAGTGACAAAAGCCTTGGTGAAGAATTGAAAATAAACTTTTTATCTTCAGTAAAAAAGTTACCTAAGCCTAAATGGCTTTTGGTGGAAATTGGCTTCGCCGATAGTGGATATGTCTCTT
This sequence comes from Artemia franciscana, assembly GCF_032884065.1. Lineage (NCBI taxonomy): Eukaryota > Metazoa > Arthropoda > Branchiopoda > Anostraca > Artemiidae > Artemia > Artemia franciscana. Next base: position 35,442,023 of record NC_088869.1, on the reverse strand, counting down.
CGCCATAAGTAAGCAGGCTAACTTTCATGCACTGAAGACAAAAAATAAGTGAGCATTTGCAGATCTAGAATCTTCAGAGACGATGCGGTGTAATCGGTGCAGGGGCAAATGTAGGGTGCAAAATTAACCATATTTCAAGTTCAACTAAAGCTGCTAAAGATAAAGCTCAGGTAGAATCGAAGTTCAAGTGCTGTAAGCAAATCAAAATGTAGACGCATTCTCCCCCAAGAAAGCCGCTGGCACCATTTTGTAAACCTTTTACCACTCATTTTGGTGATGTCTGGGCTTACATTGATGTTTACAAACATCTAATGTTTGTATGCGTGTTCTGGCAAGCGTGTAGCCAAATCTTCTAGAGCTAAGAAATTTACAGAAATATGTACGAGAGGATCTACTTTAAACACTTCGAAAATATGTATGTAAAAGGATTTCCAAGGTTCGTAGAAATACGTTCTACTATATTACAATTGTCCGAGTTCTATTTTCTGGTATTGCAAACTTAGTTTTTCTGATTCCCATTCCCAAGGGACAAAGCATCATAAATTCTATAATCCCGTGTCCTACTTAGGGTTCGAGAATCCAATATACATTGCAAGGTAAAATTGACTCACACTGCGTCAAAATTAGTGTTTACCGTTGCAATACTTATATTCAAAAGTTTACAACCCTTTCTATATAAACCCTATATGCCCCAAGAGCATAATTTACAACCCTTGCCCTGAAGGTTGTGGGGGGGGATGCCATGCTCAAATACATAATTTCCGGACCTCTCAACTACAGTGAACAAAATCGTTATCTCAAAAATTTTGATTGGTTGTGTTTGGGGAAATGGTGGGCGTGGGAGGGGGATTTGTTTCCCTCCAATCACTTTTGACTATTAAAAAGGGACCTAGCCTTTTCAATTTCAAATCGAATGAGCCCTTTTTGAAGCTTCTGCGACAACTCATTCGATATAATGTGCCCTGGTAAAAAAAAGAATAAATATATAAAATAAAATAAATAACACATTGTGCCCTTGTCACTCTTTACTTAGGTAGCACTATTGCCTTGCCCATGAAAACAAATTTTTATACATTTAAAATTTGCATTATTTACTGGCTCTTTCTCTAGGGCCTATTGGGGCCCTGCCCTTTCCCAAGTCATATTTAAGGGATCTTTTGACTATTTTGAATCAAATGACTGTGTCAAATGTTTGATTGGATGTTATAGGTTCTCCAGGTAGCAAATTTGGACAAGGAGGGGGGCTGGTTGCCCTTCAATCACTGTTGATTCTTAAAAACGAATGTCAAACACCCTATTTCCGAACGAAAGAGCTCTCTAAGAAATTTTCTATGGCCGCCCCTTCCATATCAAGTGGTCCTGTGAAAAAAACGTGACAGAAACAATATCTTGAAGGGTTATGACTCTTTTATTGCAGGTATCGCTAGAGTGGTGTCTCTGATTACTAATCCAGGTGTATGAACTAACAGGAGACTCTGATAGGTTTATTTGAGTACCAAAACGGAACGTGGTCATTGAAACGGGCAGATGGTCAGTACAATTAACAGACCCTCTTATTTGAAATGATTAATTTGACCTCTTTTAACCTGTACTATCTGTAAAAGGGAAATACAAAGACAGATAACATCGAGTTCAAACACATTCCGACAGGAAACCTGTAAATTTTCCCGGTTTTACTAAGAAATTTCCTTATGTTCCTACCAGTGTGCTTAATCAAACACAGTTCGTTGTAACGAACTGCAAGTAAGGAGCAATATGCCTCAATAGTAATCGAAACTCTATGGAAAAGAGTCTTAACAACAATGGATACATAAAAAAATCTTATTTAGCTTATTCAGAGTATATTCAGAGTATAATCTTATTCAAATGCTTATTCAGAGTATATAAAATTCACCAAGTTTAATGTTAACCATCAAAAGTTATGAGCCTGAGGAAATTTGCCCAATTTTCAAAAAAGGGGAAAACAACCCCAAAGCACTAAGTGACCTTAATAAAAACCACATCATCAGGTTCAGTTATCAGATAATCCTACTGTAGAGCTTTCAAGCTCCTAAATACAAAAATGAGAAATTTTGTATTTTTTGCCAGAAGCAAGATCACGGATGCGTGTTTATTTTTTTTTCCAGGGGTAATTGTATTGAACCAGTGATTTTAGAACATTGGGAAAGGGCTCATTCTATCGGAAATTGTAAGTTCTAGTGGTCTTTTTAAGTGACAGAATACATTGAAGGGTAGCTAGTCCCCTCCTACACCCCTTTTCTCTCAAAGTCTTTCGATCAAAATTTTGAGATAGCCATTTTTCAGCATAGTTGGAAGATCTGATAACTTTCTCTTGGAGGATAACTTGACCCCCCAAAGTCTCCGAAGGAGGTGCAGAAAGCTATAATCTGTGCCTATTGTATACATATAGTATTGGCTATTGGGATGTATAGAGATACTAGCTGTTGGGGTGGCGCTTCGCGCCGCCCCAAGCCCCCCCCCCGCGCGTAAGTCGTTACGCGCCATATTAGTTACGCGCCATTGTAGTTGTGTCCCTGTATCCCACCTGTGATCCCATATATATATATATATATATATATATATATATATATATATATATATATATGTATATATATACAAAGCCCTTGAGCTTTGTTGATGGTGTTTAGTTTTTTACCTTTTTTTTAGTTTTTTTTTAGTTTTTAGCTTTTTTAGTTTTTTGGTATTTTCTTTTTTATTTTTTTTGTAGTTTTTACCTTTTTTAGTTTTTCTTCTTCTTTTGTATTAATGCTAAAGCCAAGGTTCGAACCTGGAACCTCTCGGACCTAGAACCTGGAACATAACGCATTACCAACTCAGCTACTTCGACTTGAATACATTTACCTTTTTTATTTTTTTTTTTTATTTTTTATTTTTTTTTTAGTTTTCTTTTTCTCCTTTATTTTTCGGTTTTTTTCCTTTTTTCAGTTTTTTTATTTTTTTTTATTTTTTTTATTAGTTTTTAGTTTCTTTTTCTTTTTAGTTTTTTTTGTAGTTTTTGCCTTTTTTAGTTTTTTTCTTTTTTAGTTTTTTACCTTTTTTTAGTTTTTTTTTAGTTTTTAGCTTTTTTAGTTTTTTAGTATTTTCAAGGTTCGAACCTGGAACCTCTCGGACCTAGAACCTGGAATATAACGCTTTACCAACTCAGCTACTTCGGCTTGAATACATTTACCTTTTTTAGTTTTTTTTTTATTTTTTTATTTTTTTTTAGTTTTCTTTTTCTCCTTTATTTTTCAGTTTTTTTCATTTTTTCAGTTTTTTTTATTAGTTTTTAGTTTTTTTTTCATTTTGGTTTTTTTTGTAGTTTTTACCTTTTTTTAGTTTTTTTCTTTTTTAGTTTTTAGTTTTTTACCTTTTTTTTAGTTTTTTTTTTGTTTTTAGCTTTTTTAGTTTTTTCTAGTATTTTCAAGGTTCGAACCTGGAACCTCTCGGACCTAGAACATGGAACATAACGCTTTACCAACTCAGCTACTTCGGCTTGAATACATTTACTTTTTTTAGTTTTTTTATTTTTATTTTTTTTAGTTTTATTTTTCTCCTTTATTTTTCAGTTTTTCCTTTTTTTTAGTTTTTTTTTTCTTTTTCAGTTTGGGGGGGGGGTAAGTGGGAGGAACTTTCCATTGAAAAATTTTTGTAGGAGAAAGGAGCTTACCATGGAGGGGGAGTTGGATTCTCGGCATTATTTAAAAAAGATCAAGTATTAAATTTAAAAACAATATTTTACAACTGAAAGTAAGAGACAACATTAAAACTTAAACGATCAGAAATGTTTACGTATATGAGGGGGTTGCCCCCTTCTCAATACCTCGCTCTTTATGCTTTTTTATAGAACTTTTTTTAAAGAAATTTTTTTATAGAACTTTAAAAAAGAAGCTTATTATTCCAATTAAACAGCCCTTGTGTTTCAGGAGTCATTCTTAAATACTTAAAAAAAAGTCGTAAAGTAGTGTAAAGTCGTAAAGTAGTGTAAAGTGCGAGGTATTGAGAAGGGGGCAACCCTCTCATATACTTCATAATTTCTGATCGTTTTAACTTGTAATGTTGCTCCTTACTTTTAGTTGAAAAAACCTTATTTTTCTTTTTAATTTAATTTACACCAAAAAGATCAAGAATCAACTAATCTAAGTCGTTTTTCTTGAGTATGCTTTTCTCTTTCTTTTGCATTTTAAGGATTGAAAAGTAACCATGTAAACCAATATCTCTGTTCTGATACTACCTTCTGAGTCAGTTTTTCCAACTACTAGGAATTGGCTTAACATTTTAGAGTGAATTTTCTAGTTTGGTGCATGGTGATAGAAAGAAATAAATTATACTGCTGAAAAAAAAGAAAAATAAAACAGATGACAGGATTATAAATAAATAAAAAATTATAACTTGAACCATTTTTCATAATTTAATATTTGCACTTGTTTAACGGATTCAACATGTTGTTGACACTGAAGAAAGTTCTTTATTTTTATATCTAGCTTTATTTAAGCGTAATAATAAAATAATCAGGTTTTTCCAACTTCTCTTCTTTTCAAACCTTTTAGTACTTATGGGCTTCTTCAAGGATTTTTTTTTATAAATAAACCTCTTTACAAAGAGTAAAAAAAATAAAGAAAAAAAAAGAAAATGTAGTTTTTATACCCGCAATTCAAAAGTAAAAATAAAAAACGCTGGATAAAAATAGCCTGTGTCAAAACTCTCCATAATTTTTAAAATCACCACATAAAAGAAGAAGTATTCAAAATAACTACTGCATAGCGTGGGTACAAAAATAAACGTTATGTTTGTGGAGGTATAAACATCAAGAGTCAATCCTAGCTTTAAAATTAGTTTCAGCAGAACATTGTATTTAATAGTTCAGGGACATGGTAACAACTGAGCCCATTCTGAGTACCCACAATCGACAATCTGTCAAGCAAAAACAAAACAAAAAAACGTAAAAAAGAAATTCAAAATTCAATCCTAGGAATCCGCTGAGCAAACATAAAAACGGAAAAGAAAAAAGAGACATCGAACGTTTCCGGGCTCCACCCTCTTAAAAAAAAAATCCAGATCTGGGACAAATATGTTTTAGCTATATGTATCTATATATATATATATATATATATATATATATATATATATATATATATATATATATATATATATATATATATATATATATATACTAGCTGTTGGGGTGGCGCGAAGCCCCCCCAAGCCCCCCCGCGCGCGTAAGTCGTTACGCGCCATAATAGTTACGCGCCATTGTAGTTGTGTCCCTATGTCCCACCTGTGAATATAGATAGATATATATATATATATATATATATATATATATATATATATATATATATATATATATATATATATATATATATATATATATATATATATATATATATATATATATATATATATATATATATATGGTTTTAACTACGTAAAACTTGCGAATATACAACATTCTTTGCTGTCCCATTGTCTTTGCATATAAATAGATTGTCAGGTTTACCGACTCTTGAACATGCAACATATAATGGTCCATGGGAAAACAATCCGTATTCAGATCTATACCTCATGATTCTAATGATTGCCCTTGAGCTTTGTTGATGGTGATTGCTAATCGACCATTCCCTGAGTCGCCATCGTCATTTATATATCCCCCTGTGCACCCCGGCGTCCCCTTTGTAGTTATGTCCCTGTGTCCCGGTCGTCATTTATATTCCCTGTGTCCCGGTCGTCATTTGTGTCCCGGTGTTCCAGTCTGTGATTTCTCTTTGAGTGTCCCGGGCGTCATTTATATTCCTTGTGTCCCGGTGTCTCGGTCGTCATTTATATCCCCCTGTGCCCCCCAGCGTCCCCATTGTAGTTGTGTCCCTGTGTCCCGGTCGTCATTTGTATCCCGGTGTCCCGGTCTGTATATACATTCGTTTTTTAGTTTTGTTTTTCTCCTTTATTTTTTTCCTTTTTTCTTTTTTTCTTTTTTAGTTTATTTAGATTTTTAGATTTTTTAGTTTTTTTTATTAGTTTTTTAGTTTTTTTTGTAGTTTTTACCATTTTTTTAGTTTTTTTAGTTTTTTTTTTTACTTATGTCCTGGTCGTCATTTATACTCCCTGTGTCCCGGTCGTCATTTGTGTCTCGGTGCTTTGTTGATTGCTAATTTATATTATATTTATATTTATATTTTTTATATTTATTAATATTTTTTTAGTTTTCTTTTTCTCTTATTTTTCAGTTTTTTCCTTTTTTTTAGTTTTTTCTTTTTTAGTTTTTAGTTTTTTTTTTGTTTTTTACCTTTTTTTAGTTTTTTTTTTTTAGTTTTTTAGCTTTTTTAGTTTTTTTATTAGTTTTTAGTTTTTTTTTTAGTTTTTGCCTTTTTTTAGTTTTTTCAGTTTTTTTTAGTTTTTAGTTTTTTACCTTTTTTTATTTTTTTTTAGTTTTTTAGCTTTTTTAGTTTTTTTTCTTTTTAGTTTTTTTTTGTAGTTTTTACCTTTTTTAGTTTTTTTTTCTTCTTTTGTATTAGTGTGAAATAATTCAGAATTATTTCTGAATTATTGAAATAATTCAGTGTGAATATATATATTGTGTATATATATATATATATATATATATATATATATATATATATATATATATATATATATATATATATATATATATATATCTATATATATATATTTAACTACGTAAAACTTGCGAATATACAACATTCTTTGCTGTCCTATTGTCTGTCCATATAAATAGATTGTCAGGTTTACCAACTCTTGAACATTTTTAGTTTACCTTTTTTAGTTTTTTTCTTCTTTTGTATTAGTGTGAAATAATTCAGACGTCATATGCGGACAAACATGACGTCACCTGATTCACAGATCCACAGATCCACACACAGACAACTTATTTTTATATATATAGATATATATATATATATATATACTAGCTGTTGGGGTGGCGCTTCGCGCCACCCCAACACCTAGTTGGTGGGGGCGCTTCGCGCCCCCCCCCCCAAGCCCCCCCGCGCGCGTAAGTCGTTACGCGCCATATTAGTTACGCGCCATTGTAGTTGTGTCCCTATGTCCCACCTGTGAATATAGATATATATATATATATATATATATATATATATATATATATATATATATATATATATATATATATATATATATATATATATATATATATATATATATATGTTTTAATCACGTAAAACTTGCGAATATACAACATTCTTTGCTGTCCCGTTGTCTGTGCATATAAATAGATTGTCAGGTTTACCGACTCTTGAACATGCAACATATAATGGTCCATGGGAAAACAATCCGTATTCAGATCTATACCTCATGATTCTAATGATTGCCCTTGAGCTTTGTTGATGGTGATTGCTAATCGACCACTCCGAGTCGCCATCGTCATTTATATATCCCCCTGTGCACCCCGGCGTCCCCTTTGTAGTTATGTCCCTGTGTCCCGGTCGTCATTTATATTCCCTGTGTCCCGGTCGTCATTTGTGTCCCGGTGTTCCAGTCTGTGATTTCTCTTTGAGTGTCCCGGGCGTCATTTATATTCCTTGTGTCCCGGTGTCCCGGTCGTCATTTATATCCCCCTGTGCCCCCCGGCGTCCCCATTGTAGTTGTGTCCCTGTGTCCCGGTCGTCATTTATATTCCCTGTGTCCCGGTCGTCATTTGTATCCCGGTGTCCCGGTCTGTATATACATTCGTTTTTTAGTTTTGTTTTTCTCCTTTATTTTTTTCCTTTTTTCTTTTTTTTCTTTTTTAGTTTATTTAGATTTTTAGATTTTTTAGTTTTTTTATTAGTTTTTAGTTTTTTTGTAGTTTTTACCATTTTTTTAGTTTTTTTAGTTTTTTTTTTTTACTTATGTCCTGGTCTTCATTTATACTCCCTGTGTCCCAGTCGTCATTTGTGTCTCGGTGCTTTGTTGATTGCTAATTTATATTATATTTATATTTATATTTTTTATATTTATTAATATTTTTTTAGTTTTCTTTTTCTCTTATTTTTCAGTTTTTTCCTTTTTTTTAGTTTTTTCTTTTTTAGTTTTTAGTTTTTTTTGTTTTTTACCTTTTTTAGTTTTTTTAGTTTTTTTAGTTTTTTAGCTTTTTTAGTTTTTTATTAGTTTTAGTTTTTTTTTAGTTTTTGCCTTTTTTTAGTTTTTTCAGTTTTTTTTAGTTTTTAGTTTTTTACCTTTTTTTAGTTTTTTTTAGTTTTTTAGCTTTTTTAGTTTTTTTCTTTTTAGTTTTTTTTGTAGTTTTTACCTTTTTTAGTTTTTTTTCTTCTTTTGTATTAGTGTGAAATAATTCAGACGTCATATGCGGACAAACACGACGTCACTCGACAGACAGACAGACAGACATAACCCACAAACAACTTATTTTTATATATATTTATTCATATTTTTTTAGTTTCTTTTTCTCTTTTATTTTTCAGTTTTTTCCTTTTTTTTTTAGTTTTTTTCTTTTTTAGTTTTTAGTTTTTTTTAGTTTTTTACCTTTTTTTAGTTTTTTTTAGTTTTTTTAGTTTTTTAGCTTTTTTAGTTTTTTTTATTAGTTTTTATTTTTTTGTAGTTTTTGCCTTTTTTTATTTTTTTCAGTTTTTTTTTAGTTATTAGATTTTTACCTTTTTTTAGTTTTTTTTAGTTTTTTAGCTTTTTTAGTTTTTTTTTCTTTTTAGTTTTTTTTGTAGTTTTTACCTTTTTTAGTTTTTTTTCTTCTTTTGTATTAGTGTGAAATAATTCAGACGTCATATGCGGACAAACATGACGTCACCTGATCCACACACAGATCCACACACAGACAACTTATTTTTATATATATAGATAGATTATTCATATTTTTTTAGTTTTCTTTTTCTCTTTTATTTTTCAGTTTTTTCCTTTTTTTGGTTTTTTTCTTTTTTAGCTTTTAGTTTTTTTTAGTTTTTTACCTTTTTTTAGTTTTTTTTAGTTTTTTTAGTTTTTTAGCTTTTTTAGTTTTTTTATTAGTTTTTATTTTTTTTTGTAGTTTTTGCCTTTTTTTATTTTTTTCAGTTTTTTTTTAGTTATTAGATTTTTACCTTTTTTTAGTTTTTTTTAGTTTTTTAGCTTTTTTAGTTTTTTTTTCTTTTTAGTTTTTTTTGTAGTTTTTACCTTTTTTAGTTTTTTTCTTCTTTTGTATTAGTGTGAAATAATTCAGACGTCATATGCGAACAAACATGACGTCACCTGATCCATCCACAGATCCACACACAGACAACTTATTTTTATATATATAGATATATATATATATATATATATATTATATATATATATATATATATATATATATATATATATATATATATATATATATATATATATATATATATATATATATATATATATATATTTAACTACGTAAAACTTGCGAATATACAACATTCTTTGCTGTCCTATTGTCTGTCCATATAAATAGATTGTCAGGTTTACCAACTCTTGAACATGCAACATAATAATTGTCCATTTGAAAACAATCCGTATTCATATCTATACCGCATTTTTCTAACGATTGCCCTTGAGCTTTGTTGATGGTGATTGCTCATCGAATATTCCCTGTGTCCCCGTCGTCATTTATATATCCCCCTGTGCCCCCGGCGTCCCCGTTGTAGTTGTATCCCTGTTTCCAGGTCGTCATTTATATTCCCTGTGTCCCGGTCGTCATTTGTGTCCCGGTATCCCAGTCTGTAATTTCTCTTTGAGTGTCCCGTTCGTCATTTATATAGATATGCAAGCTGTTAGGGTGGCGCTTCGCGCCACCCCAACAGCTAGTTGGTGGGGGCACCTTGCGCCCCCCCCAAGCCCCCCCCGCGCGCGTAAGTCGTTACGCGCCATAGTAGTTACGCGCCATTGTAATTGTGTCCCTATGTCCCACCTGTGAATATAGATATATATATATATATATATATATATATATATATATATATATATATATATATATATATATTGTGTCGCTGTCGTCATTTATATATCCCCCTGTGCCCCCGGCGTCCCCTTTGTAGTTGTGTCCCTGTGTCCCGGTCGTCATTTATATTCCCTGTGTCCCGGTCGTCATTTGTGTCCCAGTGTCCCAGTCTGTGATTTCTCTTTGAGTGTCCCGGGCGTCATTTATATTCCTTGTGTCCCGGTGTCCCGGTCGTCATTTATATCCCCCTGTGCCCCCCGGCGTCCCCGTTGTAGTTGTGTCCCAGTGTCCCGGTCGTCATTTATATTCCCTGTGTCTCGGTCGTCATTTGTATCCCGGTGTTCCGGTCTGTATATACATTCGTTTTTTTAGTTTTTCTCCTTTATTTTTTCATTTTTTTCCTTTTTTATTTTTTTTCTTTTTTAGTTTTTTTTATTTTTTAGCTTTTTTAGTTTTTTTATTAGTTTTTACCCTTATTTTAGTTTTTTTAGTTTTTTTTACTTATGTCCTGGTCGTCATTTATACTCCCTGTGTCCCGGTCGTCATTTGTGTCCCGGTGCTTTGTTGATGGTGATTGCTAATCGAACATTCCTTTTGTCCCGGTCGCTTTCTCTTTGAGTGTCGTCATTTATATTCCCTATGTGCCGGTGTCCCGGTCGTCATTTGTGTCCCGATGTCCCAGTCTGTAATTTCGTCAGTTGAAAACATGACGTCAGTCGACACAGAAACATGACGTCACCTGACAGACAGACACACAGACAGACAACTTATTTATATATATATATAGATAGATACAGTTTCATTTCAGTTTTTTTTCTTTTTTAGTTTTTTCTTTTCTTAGTTTTTTCTTTTTTAGTTTTTCTTTTTTAAATTTCTTCTAATTTTTTACCTTTTTATTTTTTTATTTTTTTTTTACATTTTTCTTTTTAAGTTTTTTCTTTTTTTAATTTTTTATTTTTTTTTATTTTTAGTTTTTTTTAGTTTTTTACCATTTTTCTTTTTTCAGTTTTCTTTTTCTTCTCTGTTTTTCAGACGTCATATGCAAACCCTCAATAAAAAAATACATACAACTTATTTTTATATATAGATAAGATATAATCAGGCGTAACAGACATAGTGTAACAGACATAAAAGACAGACAACTTATTTTTATGTATATAAATTTTTATATATAGATACAGTTTCTTCTTTAGTTTTGTTTCTTTTTTAGTTTTTTCTTTTTTTTAGTTTCTTCTTTTTATTGATTTGTTTTCTTCAATTTGTCAATGTTCATTCTAACATTGACGCTTGGAAAAATCTTTACGTGCCAAGCATGCTAAAGCTCCCACAATTTATATTAAACCTCAAAATTTGGGGTATCTGTTTTAAGGTTTTCGGATTACTTTAATCTATTGTCAAAATATATTGAAATATTTGTGCAATTCCCAGTTTTTTTTTTTTGTTTTTTGTTTTTTTTTAGTTTTTTAGCTTTTTTTAGTTTTTTTTTAGTTTTTTATCTTTTTTATTTTTGTACGTTTTTTCTTTTTAGGTTTTTTCTTTTTTTAATCTTTTTAATTTTTATTTTTTTTTAGTTTTTTCTTTTTAGTTTTTTTTTTTTTAGTTTTTTACCATTTTTCTTTTTCCGAATTACTTTAATCAATTGTCAAAATATTTTGAAATATTTATGCAATTTCCAGTTTTTACATTCTAGTTTGTTTTCTTTTATATATGTAGAAGATATAATCTGGCGTAACGGACAGACAACTTATTTTTATATATATAGATATATATATATATAGAAACGAAAATGACTCAAATATAACTCCTTAATCACTGCTTCAGTTACACAATTCTTTATACATGAAATATGAATTAAAAAACAAGTATTTTCACCTGAAAGAAAGGAGCCGCATTGAAACTTAAAGCAAACAGAAATTATTGCGTATATGAAGGGGTTACCCCTCCTCAATGTCTCGCTCTTTACGCTGAGGTTTTTTAGTAGTTTTAAAAAAGCTTCTTATTGTTCTAATTAAACGACCTTTGTGTTTCAGGAGTCGTTCTTAAAGAATTGGGACAAACATCAAACATTGGCGTAAAGAGCAAGGTATTCTGGAGGAGGCAACCCCCCTAATTTATGCAATAATTTCTGTTCGTTTTAAATTTTAATGTTGCTCCTTACTTTCAGCTGAAAAAACTTGTTTTTGTTAATTCAATTTCTCACCGTTTTTTAAATGATGCTAGGAAACCTGGCTCCACCTCCACGGGAAAATCTCCCTCCCCCAGAAAGATCCTTAGATATATTGATTCCGGCGAAAATTTACCCATACAATTACTCTTAATGTCTCCACGCGTAAAATTGAGTCGGCAAAGAGAAAGTAAGACAAATGAAAAGAATTTCATATAAGAATTCGAGCAAATTCCTCCAGTGTGTGATTTTTCCTGAAAAGTTTACCCAAAAAAAACTTACCCCGTGGAAAATTCTTCTCGTAGAACATTTGCTTCAGAAAATTTACCCTCCCCCCCAAAAAAAATGTACGTATACTTCCCAATAATTGATACAATACGTAAACAATGGGCAAACTTTTCAACTTAAAGACCTTTTCCCAGGGGCTGTGGGGGACATAATATCTCCAATGCATAGCTGTTAGCTCTTTCAATTATGGCGAACAAAAGGGTTATCTCAAAATTTCGATCAGACGATTCTGGGGGACAAAGGGAGTAGGAGGGGGCCTAGTTTCTCTACAATCTTTTTGGTCACTTAAAAAGAGCACTGGAACTTTTAATTTCAGTTCGAAAGAGCTCTTTCCCAATATTCTGGGACTATTGGGTCGATTGGATCACCCTTGGAGAAAAAAAAACAAATAAACACGGCGTCATCTTACTTCTGGCAAAAAATACAAAAATCCGTATTTTTGTAGATAGGAACTTGATGCCTCTACAGTAGGGTTTTTTGCTACACTGAATCTGACGGTGTGATTTTCCTTAAGATTCCTTTACTTCTAAGGGCTGTTCCTCTCCCCCTTTTTCAAAAATCAGGCAATTTTTTGCGAAGCTCGTAGCCTTTGAAGGGTAGCACTAGACTGAACCGATTTGATATATGTGGAATCACCACAATAAGCCGATTGTCACTCCTTATTTACAGTTCGTTACCACAAACTGTTTGATAAATGAAGCTAAACTATTTGCCCAGACTATGTATCGTTTCTTGAGTATTTAAAGTAGCCAAGAGTAAGTCGATCCAACCGCAAATTTGAGTATTTGTTCTTAACATGTTCAAAATACCGATTTTCCTAGAACAATAAATTCAATCATTCTTCTACCAAACAATTCGTCTGACCATAGATGTCACTAGGGAATGATTTCCGATGTCACCTTCTTTGAACTTGATTCAATACAGACGCGTGGCTTTGAAACTAAAAATAGCCGCCTGATTTACTATCTTTGCCAGCTGCTAAGTTGGCTATTCATCTTGGATTACAATGTTGAACCTATTTAAACTGACGGTAGAGAGCCCTGAATAACACTTCAGATGTTTGTAAATGACTTGGGTAGGGGTAATCGAGGACAATTGAGACATGTGAGAATAACAGGAAGTAAAATCTAAGGACAATTCGTATAAGTTTTGGACTCTTTCTAGATTTTTTTTTCTTTTCCACTTCTCCTTTCTAAAGCTACCGGGAAGCAGCCGTTAGGAAACTGAGCAATGAGAGGGAGGAGCACAATTGGTATAGAAAGGTGGAAATCAAAGAAACAAAGGAATCAATTCTGAAAGTTTAAGCCTACGCCGACTAAATATCTTTATGACTTAACAGAAATAGTTGATTTAGAAAAGGCCTCTAATACGAACGGTTAGCTGATTCCCCACTTTATCAAAAATGTGAGGCCTTGGGAAAAAAACAAACAAACAAAAAACACATCTGATAGTAAAATGTCTTGCTGGGACTACATATCGGCTGGACATTTTCCATAAACTGGATGTTATACTGGAGGAAATAGTTAGAATAACAATACTTGACAGACCGAAAGATGTGATAGAGAAGGGGAATTTCTTAAGTCCAATCATTTCTTTCTAGATTTCTTTGGGAGGGGAGAAGATGGACTTTTGCGGTTTTAGCCTGAGATCACTTTAGTGAGCCCACCCGCAATTTTATCAACATAATCCTTTTCAATTCCAGACATTTTATGAGATAGATCTTTTTTGTTTCTAAAAAAAAAAAAAAAAAAAAAAAAAAAAAAAAAAAAAAAAAAAAAAAAAAAAAAAAAAACCTTGACTAATATTAAGGCGCAGTTTTCTACATGAGTTTTAGAGTGAGTTTTCTACATATTTGCTCAGGCAGGTTGTTGCTTGATTGGTTGCTGTGACAAAAGAAAAAAGAACTAAAAGATATTAAAATAGTTACTTGAAGGACAAATAGCCTTCGCTAATTTCTCCATAGTGGGTTTTTAATTATGACACTCTAAATGGCATACTTTGATATTCATCTTGCAGCATTTAATGGAATATCCCCCTTTTGCTTTTGCTTAAGTTGAATTTTTCCACATAAATAAATTGTGGAAATAGTAGCAATAGAAAGTTGTCGGCTCTTTTCAGCTACTACTTACTGAAGACTGCATCTCTAGCTTTTGATGTTACAGTCTTGGGGAACACCCCACAATACCTACCGATTTACTACTATCCATAATTTCATGTCATTTTCATATAGCTTGCCATTTTGCAGTTTGATGAGTTTTACCACCCTCCCTCACCAAAATCGGTTATTATTCCTGCCAATTTATACGACACATTTTTAAAGGAAAGTATAAACCTTTAAAAAAAAAGAAGAGAAAAACAACTCAAATAGCGAATTTATGCACGGTCATAGAGTAGTGCCCAACTTTTGCTTTGCTCTGATATCTTGGAAACATACATTCGGCCCTCGTCTTACCATGACTTGTTCTTCCTTTTTTCTCTTTTTATTATATATGTATATATATCTATACTTTTTTTTTACAAGAAATTGATCCTTCATTTTTTGCTTTTTCATCAGACAAGACATGCAATGGAAACCTGTTTTTAATTTTTTTTTTTTGCAAATAAAATATTTAACAAACAGATAAATACTTAATGATCCAAGGAACTCTAATTTACTATCCATAATAAACCCATATGGGTATCATAAGCCCCATCAAGCTTCTGGGATAACGTTACTTGTTTATTTTACATCACATTAAATCTTGACTTCCCTAAGAGGATGTAGTAAAAACTTCAAGAAAGAAACTACCTAGTTGATTAGGTTGTAACCTATTAACCAGATGTCATTCCCACTACAGGCAGCCTACCCTGGTCCCTCCGTATACAGGTGAATTATGGGCCCTGGATTACAGCTGGTCATTAAAAGGAAATGCATATCACACTGTCGCGTGCGGGTTCTCTGATGAGGGTTCATTATTTGAAGACTAAGTGCTTTTTAAATTTGCATCTGACAGTGATGTCTTTCATATGCCTTTTAATACTTAAATGAATATGCCGTTATTTTATTTAAGCAATAACTATAAAAATATAAAATTTACATTTCATTTACAGAGGAAAAATTTTGGCATTTGTTAATTAAACGGAACACACCCAAGGAGTAAAGCTAGGTTAATCCTAATAAAATGTACCCAACATGATGATAATACAATACTCCAGAAACTAAATTATGGAAGCTGCGAAACATAGTTATTGAAAGCAGGCCGCGCAGAACGCATTATGGTGTTTGTATGAAATAGACCCTACCCAATATTCTTCTAATATGTTCCTTTGACGCTCGATCCTAATGAAATATACATATGATAAAATATAATACTTGAGAAACAAATTTGAGCTATATATTTGCATATTAGGCGGGGGGGAGTAAAATATACTGGTTCTGTATGCCTAATGTGTTAGGTGCAATTATTTTGCATATTATGAAATAAGAATTGTCTTCTAACTTCAAACTGTCCAAATACTTTGCCCTATCCCTAATGTGCAAAAATATATAGCCCAAATTATGTATATTTCATCAATTTTTTCACTTCTCCTTGTCTTGTCTCATGCTAGGCTTAAAGAAACTAACGAAAAAAACTGGTTCTATAATGCATCAATGAATGAACAACTTGAGCGGTAAGGGGCTACAAGTATCCACATTATATTCAATACCTAACCTAACCCAACCTAACACAACCTCCTAACCAACTCTATGCATTAAATATTTAATTAAAATAAAGCTACATCGTAGTTTTTCTCACTCAAAATAAGCAAATCATAATCGATTCCAAGGGGGCAAACTGATTATTGCCACATCTTATACAGTGTAACTCTTGACTGTGTTCCATTTAATTAACAAGTACTGAATTTTTTTCTACATCGAGTAGTGGCATAAGTGCTACCCAAAAATTTACCGAGAGGGGCGGGGGTAGGAAAAGTATAATCGGGAGTGTTGTATTTACCAAGATTCAAATATAAATGCATTTGGATGCAGTTTTCAATGTGTCCAACTGCCCTCCATATATTTTGAAATGTTGCCTTGTATATGAAGGAGGTCATCATTCCATTCGCCCCTCCCTCGCATCATCCTTGTCTAGAAAAGATAAGTTATAAAATTACAATAAACGCAGAGATTGCGGTAACAAATTCACTGGATGTTATCTACCTGTATTTCGTATCTTAGCTTACATCATTTTCCATTTTTGGCTCACTCTTGACCTTCGAACTAAGAAAAACTCACATTTTTGTGTGCTGTTTCTGTAATTTTGAGAACTTGTCATTCAATTCTTTCAGAGAAACCAATCTATTACAAATGCGGGTTTATTTAGTTTTCATAACCCGTCATTTGGATAGCTTTGTAAATACCAGAATATTCTTTGAAGCACGTGGCATATTTTCTAGTTGTAAGACCCATCGGAAGGATGACAAAAAGGGACATAATGCCACGATAGAAATATCTTTGATAAGAGACTAAGGGACGAACCCCGACACGCGTCTATTCTAATGAATTTTCCGCAGTCATGGGAACACTAGTCTCGCTGGACCCCTTCGCTGTTCAGTAAAACCGGAATCACTCTGGGAAAAATGAGAAAAATAAATTATCCTCGTGGATATGTTTCTTGTAAGTTTTTCTTATAATTAATCCTTTTATCTTAGTAAAATACTAAATTAAAGTGAAATGCGCTTACACTTAGAGAAAGAGGGCTTGTATTCTGGGGACAGGGCAAATTTGCAAAAACAGCTCAAAAGAAAGTTCATAAACTATTGTTGAAATTATTGACTTTCAGAGGGATGGTTTTTGACTATGGTCCCTCTAAGTATGTAGCAGTAAATAAGACAGCAAGAAGCCAGTAAACCTTTATAGCCTCCAACAAAACGGCTAAATATGCTTCTAGATAAAATAGGTGCCTGCCTATAGGTGTCTCTTTGAATGGAGTCCGAGAAACAAGTCGTAAAACTAATCACTTTCTCTAGCAGAAATACCAATGAGAGAAACAGGAGTATCGTTTGGGGGAGGGGGCGAATGGGGGTGGGCAGTTGCTCTCCCACAATAATGCGGAGAAAAAAATTATATATCCCATGCCCATTGACTATTCGGATATGGACCCCTCTACCCCCCTCCCAATAAAACGCTGAATATTTGCTCCTGGAGATAAAGCAACAGTAAATACTTAGGTCTCATACTGTACACTGGTGAATTCAGGGGGGCGAAAGGACCCCCTCACCAAGATTTTTTCCAGTGCCTTCATTTCTTTTTTTCTCTTTTTCACTTAAAAAAAAAATACAATTTTCAATTTAGTCAATTACTGGCACTCTTGTCACATTGCCCCCCCTAGATGTTGCTCTAGATCCATCCCTGATGCTATAAGACACTTTGTTTTACAATGTATCATAAATATGTCGGTGATGCTATGATCTTTACGTTTATGGTTTTCTTACCTTTGAAGTACAGTATGCGTATTCACAGGGGGAGTTGACACCCTAATGAAGCCCCGACGTTCGTGTTAATCGCTTTCTTCCATAGTTTCATAGTTGCGAATAAGTTTCCAATCCCGAAATGAAAACCAGTAAATATGCCTGACGACTTCATTTGGTTCAAAATGCAGTCTTAAGGACTAATTAGAATACATCGTTAGGTAAACACTTAACCCTTTGAGAAAGCTAAAGCCAAAATATTTTTGTAGGAAACTTAAAAGTAAAAAAAATCGAAACATGTTAAAAAAAAATTAAGTTTCTTGCAATTACAGAGATGAGGGGGGGGGGATAAGATTTGCGAGACACTCAATTAAATTGAACTACTCAGGATTTCGGTAACTATAAATAAAACAGTGATATTCTTCAAAAATGAATGGAACATTCACCGATTTGTTTCTATAAGATCTTACGGTCACAATTCTGTAGTAAAAATAAAATGATGCGTTAATATGGACATACTATGGTTATATGTTTAGTAACGTATTATGGACTAATGTTACGTAAATGCTTAATTTTTTCTCTGAAAGAAGAAATACTAGGCTTAAATACAGCTATATCATTCAATTATGTCAGTGGGTCCCGGGCCTGGATTTAGGCTTGAAAATATATGAGTTCTGTGTCAAAGCAGATTCGCGTACTTGCCGGTTATTCGAAATATATTCAAGAATTACGTAGTGTAATATCCGACAATAACTGATATGCCTGTCTGGGATCGGTTAGATATTACTAAATGCTAAATATTTCATATATAGAGGTGGCTAGGGCTTAGGTTAGGTTGCGTTAGATTTCCATAATTTTTTTTCTAAAGTTATTATTTTATCATCAAGTTTTGTTAAATTTCATTAGGATTAACCTAACTTCACTTCTTGGATGTGTTTTGAATAATCGACAAGTACCCAGGTTTATATACAGTTTTAACCCACCCCCTTTATCCAGTGGATATTTCTTAGTCCTCCCCCCCCCAAAAAAAAAGGCAGAATTGTCCAAGAATGGCAATGGTCATCTATATACACAAAATCAAGCGTTTGTCTGTCTGTGTGTCCTGTATGTATTACTTCAGTGTTCATCCGATCGCCAAGCAGCTTTAAGAGGTAGTTGAGTACCCCCCAAGGCTCAATATCAGTCGCTTTGATAATTCCTACTCAAAAGAATAACACCGATGGAAAGAATTCGGATCTCCCCATATAACCCCTCAACATTTTGTAAGGTTAGAGCAGAATCTTTCTTAAAAACTAAAAGTACGATGAGATAAGCTTGGAATCTGCCTGATAATGATTATTTTGCTTGTAATCTTTGACACAAAACAAATTAGGATAAAAATTGTCGATTTTACCATAGTTTTTCGAGTTAAGATACTCAGATCTACAGTATATCGTTTTAACTTGATATTAGAATAATCAGCTATACATAAAGGCAGTTTATAAGCATTGGTACTCATTAATCAAACAAAACACACTCAACAATTACGCTCAGGGTAGGTGTCAGAACATTGGTTTCACTGCCATAAAGACAAACGACGGATGATAGAATGCAATGGATCTGTATAATTTGGGCTATAAATTTGTACATTAGGGGTGGGGGGGTGAGGGTTAGGTTATATTTTGTTATGTTAGAGGGGCACTGTCAAAATACTTTACCCCTGTCTCCTAATGCGCAAATATATTGCCCCGAATTATATTATTATATACACTAAAAGTTATCTGAAAGTTATATTTCATTAGAATTAATATAAATTCACTTCTTTGGTGTGTTTCTTTTAATTAACAGGTACCAAAGATTTTTATAAATCAGGAACACTATTTGGAAGAAAGGTATAGAAGGCTACGTCAAATAGCATAGCCCGTACTTACTCTTTGGAAAATAGAAAGCCTTTGGAACATATTCCTTCTTCTAACAGAAGAAGAAAAATCAGAGTCCTTGGATAGGTCTTAGCCAACCAACAATGAAAAATGTTATATATATATATATATATATATATATATATATATATATATATATATATATATATATATATATATATATATATATATATATATATATATATATATATATATATATATATATATATATATATATATATATATATATATATATATATATATATATATATATATATATATATATATACATATATATATATGTACATATATATATATATATATATATATATATATATATATATATATATATATATATATATATATATATATATATATATATATATATACATATATATATATATATATATATATATATATATATATATATATATATATATATATATATATATATATATATATATATATATATATATATATATATATATATATATATATATATATATATATATATATATATATATATATATATATATATATATACATAAACATATAAAGGTATACTGAAAATTCTAGAAAACACTTTGTATTTATCATATTTTTCTTACTATTTACTATCGTTATCTTATTCATTTTGTTTTATTCATTCCATTTTATTTATTCACTTTATATTTTATTTATTCTTACTATTTACTGTAACATATCTTACTGAGTTGTCACTATTATAATCAAGCTATCATAATCTCATAACGATGGATATTCCCTGTAACAGAAAAAAAGAAGAAAAAAATCTTGTCAGATAAAGAAAAGTACACAACAAGAAAATGATATAAAAAAACGCTTTCTATTTATCATATTTTTCTTGCTATTTACTATAACCATTTTATTAATTCATGTATTCATTCCATTTTATTTATTCATTTTATATTTTATATATTCTTGCTATTTACTGTAACATATCTTACTGAGTTATCACTATTAAAATCAAGCTATCATAATCTCATAAAGATGGATATATATATATATATATATATATATATATATATATATATATATATACATATATATATATATATATATATATATATATATATATATATTATACATCCAGAACCGGAATTTATCAAACAAAGTTTTTAGAAAAATACTTTTAGAAGACAAAAATAGCCCAGATTTATTCATAGTTAAGAATTCCATGAAACTGAATGGTTGCTATTAAGCAACTGATTGTAAATTTACGAGAATTGTCTAGGATGCTAAATGCAAAGACAAAGTGAGGAGATCTTTTAAGAAAGTCGGAAAAAAAAGAATATTTCTGTAAAGACCTTCACTCTGCTGTTTTTGGCATAAGAAAAATCCTAAATAACCAAAAACAATCGAAAGAGTAACTCTGAATAAAGCCAAATCTGACAGATCTGGACTAGAAAACTAGCCCAATATACATTAACTAGACTGGAAAAAACATTTTTTTTTGGTTTTCATAATTACAGTTTGTACGCCTATTTGTTTACTCAGTAATTCTTCTTCTTTTGATATTTGGTTCAAATAACAGCTTTATTTTCCTTTTTCATTCCTTCAAGATCTTTTCCGTCTACTGAAGACAACTGCGTGGAGAGTCTCTACGAAATAATCACTTTTTACTGAAAAATTTTATTTTTAAGGCCAAAAATATTTTTTTTTTATTTTCACTTTATTGTGGTTTTTCAGAATATAATATAGCTAATGTAGTCACAGTGTATATCTACACCTATGTGTAATCGTATAATATAAACCATTTCAAACATTTTTCACTGTTACATTTTCTTATATTTTATTTGTTTTTTTGTCCTCACATTAGTTTGAATGTTAGAATTAAGTTTCGACACTGTTTAACGGCTTATTGTATCGCTAACAAATAACAGGTAATGAAGAATAATTCCAATTTTTGGTTCTCTTTAAGGCCTAAGATGAGTCGAGACATCTTCCTAGAACTTCTTCCCCAGTGTATACAATATTCTTAAAGAGTTGCTATTTCTAGTTCCCATATCTTGTTTACTGCCTAGCTGTTGCTAACATCTGCCTTAACACCGTTATTTCTATAACTCCTTTCTATGATTCTTGTCTCCGGCTTAATCATTTAAGCCAACAACAACTCCCTTTACCTCCCTGAAGCGGTCTCAAGGTACGCCCGCCTCTTAGATCTCTGGACCAACGGAGAATGTGTTTCTCCAGTCGACTTAGCACCAATCCGGTAGCAGCTTTTCGGGCACCTCGAGATTATACTGAAGGTATTCACCTTCATAGCATCATATTGTCGTAAGACTTTGCCTTAGAAGGAACACTTAGTGTATTTGTGATTCAAACTGGCCCTTCTCGAGCATCCGTCTCAGGCTGGGTATCCTATGGGATACCTTGCTCAGCAGAGAAGAATGGTAACCGAAATGTATTTACATAGAGAACAAAGTGAAGTGGGACAAAGTGTTATAAGACGAAGTGCAGATTCTCCTAACGAAAGTGGACACTATTTAAGAGACATACTGTCGACAAAAAAAGAAAGTGAGGATTCAGCCTCCAGTAGTGACGAAGAACAGCAACAACTTGTCGGGCTAGAGCTAACTATGAGGCCTGCCGAAACTACGGAAGAAGCGTCAAGTCTAGTAAAAAGCGAAAGTGCAGAAGATTCAGCCATCGAGCCTGAAAATCTCGAAATAAAGCGTCCGACTTCAAATACTTTGCACTCCTTACTAGGTTGTAAAAAAAGAAAACTTTACCAGCCTCAGCAGCACGAGAGCTCACGCATAAGAGAGGAAGAAGAACCAGAAGCAAAATACCAAAGACAAGAGACCATTGAGGCTTTACAACAAGAGTATGCTCGGATTTATAGTCAAGCTCTTGTTGGGGCTTCAGAAAAAGAGGGTGAGTCTCAATTAGATCTTTCACTAAAAGATAAACTTGAAAAACGTCCTGAAAAAGATCGTAATACCCCAAATATTCCCTTTAGCTCAGGCATACCCCAGTTCAGCAATACGATAAGTTTTGACGCTACAAGGCGACTCTTGCTTGAAAATGACTCAAATAAGAAGGAGTCAAGAGAGTTACTTTCAGATTTTGAAAGTTTTGCTGATTTACTGAAAAATGAACTTCAAACTTCACTTACCACTGTTATTGATCAATTTGTTCAAAGGTATGTCCAACAAAAAAAAATGGCACAACAAAAGCTAAGGGAAGAAATAGAGGCGAAATCTCGAGGAAGAGTTGTTGATAGAGGAGCTCGACAAGATGGAAATATTAGTTATCTGAGAGCTCCGTTAAATTTGCCATTCTTTCCTCAGCATAAATTGCCATTATATCCAAGTTTAAATCCTCTCAGCTCTTTATCATCTTTGAGCGCAATGAGCACTTTAGCTGGGCTTTCAACACAGCACGAGCAAAGAGAACAGGAACAGAATGAGGCTTTAAGCCTCGTCGTAAACTCCAAAAAACGCCGAAACAAAGTTACAGATGCTCGCATACTAAATGGTCGAGGTTGCGAAACTCCCAATTTGCTACAGAACCAAAATCCAAGCCCTTACCCACAAAGTTTACCAACATCCCGGTTTTCTCCAACAAACTCACCCAAGTCAGACAGTCCACTTTCCCCTCCACGATATAACAGCAATCATATTTCTTCAAGTATGGCTGGAGTAAATGGCATTCCCCAGCCCAACTCTGCCCTAGATAGTTTTTCTCCCTATGTTGCTTACTATCGAAGAGGTTTTTCACCAGAAAGAAACGATGTTCGCACTCCACCAACGTCAATGATGCATCCAGCCTTTTTTGCGGGACATCATGGCATTCCCGACATTGCAGCTCTTCGTCACGGGGATATGGACCGGAATTCGGAGTCATCCGGCGAGACTTATGACAGTCTACACCCGTCGCTGTCTTTACTAGCCAATGTAAGTAGCTGATTATTTACTTTATGCTTCACTTTTTTTTCGCTTGTAAACCAGCAAAACCATTAGTTTGTGTCTTTTTTCACAATTTATTATATTTTAATCTTTGTTTATAGACTGTACAAAATGTGTTTTAATACGGTCTTGAACTTTTCAGTTTTTAAGCACTATTTGGGACAAAATTCAAATTATAATTTAGACAAGATCATTTTGCTTTTCTTTTTTTAATTAAAAACGTAAAATGAATTCTTAAATGTATGTATATGAATTAAAGGATCCATAAACGCGATCCGTAACACTGCAGATGAGTTAAAATTTTGTTAGTAGTCGAAAGATCTTTTTTAAACCTCCATATCTTATTTTTTTTTATCTATTTTGCCGATTGTCTTCTTAAAGAGGGATTCAATGAGCGTGTAATTTCTGATATATAGTAAACTCTTCAATTATATAAGTGGCATCATTTGTTTAGATTGCTTTTTCAATTCCAGCCAACATTTGTAACGTTTTTAATATCGTAACATAATCTTCCAACATCATTTCCTTGAACCTTAGTATAATTGAAATTAATTTTACTTTGTTCGACTATGCTGAAGAGGGATCCGAAGTCTATTATCGATTAGTCCTGTTATCTGCACCAACATTTGACGGTTTGTATGTAACTCAGGGCTCTTTTTGTATGCGCCCCACCCAAGATATGCAAAACGTCCTCTGATGTTGACAGTTCAGAACTACCCGTAGTGGCGTCGTGAACATAAGTTGTACTTAGAATATACTACTTGATTTGCGTCCATTCTCTCTCTCTCTCACTGAAACCCGTTTAGTGATATAATTTATAAGACTTACTCTATAGAAAATGGTCTTTCTTAGAAAGCATTTGCTGTTCTGTATGAGTTTCACCATTGCCCTAATGAATCCCCTTTACCTCTCCCTCTAGTGCTTTACTAAGTTCCCACAACCGTAAATGGCCTCTATTTACTTACATTAAGCATTAAACTAAAATATACCGAAAAATATTTTGTTGCAACAAAAAAATTTTCACTAAGGAGACGTGAACTTTGGTGGTTTTATATTTTATTTGTGGTGCACGCACCACCTTTGTCCCTGGTTGACGTGAACGCAAATTCAAAAATTGCTTTAACTCGTTTTCAAAGAATTCGTTTTTGAACGTTTTCTCTTTCTGCCCTGATAAATCGAAAAGGTTATTGTGAATCTGGTTATTTGCTTTTTAAGGAGTCAAATTTTATATTTGCGCACATAAAAGTTTAAAAATGTGCAAAATTGTTAATACACATGGTAACAAGAATTAAAATAAGATTTTCGGACAAAGGCAACGGCTTTTACCCATTTTACTGCTTTTTGCTTCCCTAAAATTGTGA
This sequence comes from Artemia franciscana, assembly GCF_032884065.1. Classification (NCBI taxonomy): domain Eukaryota; kingdom Metazoa; phylum Arthropoda; class Branchiopoda; order Anostraca; family Artemiidae; genus Artemia; species Artemia franciscana. The sequence goes on along the minus strand of NC_088869.1, from coordinate 35,417,034 downwards.
GTAAGCAAAATATTCACAAATTCTATCTTAACTTCCTTTTTTTGACTCAGACCCATGCTGCAACCCTCACGCCGATGCACCTGCGTAAAGCAAAATTAATGTTCTTCTGGGTACGCTACCCAAGCTCTTCCGTTTTGAAGATGTACTTCCCTGACATTCGATTCAACAAGAATAACACAGCTCAGCTCGTCAAGTGGTTTTCAAATTTCCGGTAAGACATTCTTTACTTTGGTCACAAGTCTTTGTTTCCTTTGACTTTGTAACTGATATCTGTGTGGAAAGATTTACACTTTAGCTTCGATTTAATTTTTCTGCTCATATTGATTAATTAGTTAGTAAAATATTGAATTTTCTTCCGAAACCAAGCTAATGGCCAACTCAATATTGTTCCATTTTAGTTTTCAGGGAGTCGAAAAACAGGAGGCTAGAACTACCATACAAAATCGAAATAATATACTTAGATACGGACATTTAAAATTTCAACTTTGCTCACAACCAACGCCGTACCCCAGCAGGGAAGGGGAGGGGTACAGGCTTGAGCCACACCCTGAAATTTCTTCCAACTAGTAAAAAAGTAAAAAAATACGTATAATTTTTTTTTATGTATTTTGTATAGTTTTTTGTAGAACACCCATGTCAAAAAAACACCCTCCCTGAACAAACATCCTGGATATAACCTTGTTCGTAACTGCCGAAATCCTCATGGGCACAACACAACTGTATTCCCTTCACCTCCATCCTACTTATTCATTTCTTTCTTCCCTTATCCGGTCAAATTCTCACTACCCTCAGATATTTTTTATGCATCCTCCCATTCCGTTCGAGGGTTTACTGCTTTTACTGCAACCCCAGCTGAACTAAAAAAAACTATTTCTGGTAGCCTATAATCGTTCATCCTTTAAATGTGAATTAGCCGTTTTAGCCTTTATTTAATCATAGACCATAACAGCGATGTCACCCCAAATTTTTCGTTCTTTTTCTTTGTTTGGTATTATATAAGAATACAGTTTTCACAATAAGAAGAAATATTAAAATTTAAAACAGAAATTATTACGTATATGAGGGAGGCTTCCCTTTCCTCAACACCTCGCTCTTCCGCTAAAGTTCTTCAATTCTTTTAAAAAAGTTACTTATGGTTCTAATTAAACGACCCTTGTCTTTCAGGAGTTGTTTTTAAAGGATTGGGACACAATTCAAACTTTAGCGTAAAGAGCAAGGCTTTGAGGAGGGGACACCCCCTCATATACACAATAATCGTTTTAAGCTTTAATGTTGCTGCTTGCATTGAGCTGAAAAAACTTGTTTTTTATTTAATTTCTGATCTTTTTCAAATAACGCCATGAAATGTGGCGGGAAAGTCCCCCTCCCCATGGAAATATCCTCTGGACAATTCAATCCTTGTGAAAATTTACCCCGGACAATTACCCTTGAGATATCCACATGTAAAAAATAGAGTCTGTAAAGAGAAAGCTAGACATAAAAAGAAATTCCGTAAAATTACGTAAATTTTTTATTACGTATATGAGGGGGTTTCCCCTTCTCGACACCTTGCTCTTCGCGCTAAAGTTTTTCGGTACTTTTAAAAAATTTGCTTTTTAATCTAATTAAACGACCCTCCTCTTTCAGGAGTTGATTTTAAAGAAATGGAGCAACATTTAAACTTTGTTTTAATAATTTTTGTTTGTTTTTAATAATTTCTCTTTGTTTTAAGTTTAACGTTGCTCCCTTATTTTTTTATTTAATTTCTGATTGTTTTTTAAGTCACGCCAGGAAATCTGGCGGAGAAATCCCACATAAAAAGGAATTTCGTAAAAATGAATTCTAGTTAATTCCCCCAGTATAAAATTTCACCTGAAAAGTTTACCCCCAGGAAACTTCCATCTCTTTGGTATATTCACCCTGCGCAAAATCCCCCCAGCAGAAAACTCGTCCTCTCCTTTCCACCTGAAAAATGAATGCATACTTCCCAATACTATACGTAAACAATAGGCAAATTTTATAGCTTAAAAACATTTCCCCGGGAGCTGTGGAGATCATGTTGTTTCCAAAGACATAGTTACTGGGCCTTTCACCTATGCTGGACACAATAGCTATTTTAAAATTTTGATCAGATGATTTTGGAAAAAATGGCGTGGGAGGGGGCCTAGTTGCCTTCAAATTTTTCGGTCACTTAAAAAGGGCACTCAAACTTTTAATTTCCGTTAGAAAGGGCCCTTTTTCGATGTTCTTGGCCCACTGGGTCGATATCATCACGCCTGGGGAAAACGAACAAACATACAAACAAACAAACAAAACAGCGAATAAACACGCATCCGGAATCTTTCTTCTGGCAAAAAAAAAATGCAAATTCTACATTTTTGCAGATAGGAGCTTGAAACGTATATTAGGTTCTATAGTAGGGTTTTCACTAAATACACTGAATCTGATGGTGTGATTTTTATTCAGATTACGTGATTTTTAGGGGGGTATTCATTCCTTTTTCAAAAACCAGGCAAATTTTCTCAGGCTCATAATCTTTGATGGATAAGACAAAACTTAATGAAAATTACATATTTGAAATCAGCGTAAGAATCCTATTCTTTTGATAATTTTATTGGTATAAAATTCTGTTTTTCTATAGTTTCGGCTACTATTGAGCCGGGTTGCTCCTTACTTACAGTTCGTTACCACGAGCTGTTTAATATAGTCGCTCTCACGTACAACCCAACAATTTGTTAGATTCACTACCTTTTCTATTCATAAAACTTTCGACGAGTGTCAATTATTTGTGGGTATACTCCTCCGCAAACGCTTCGCAAGTTAGATATGAATGTGGTGAAGCCAAAGAAAAGAACCGTTTCTTTTTACTCAGCAGAATATTTACAAGAAAATCGGTTTTATTTGCAGCAGAAAAATGCACGCAAGCCTTAGCAATGATTAAATAACATCAAGTTTGTGAAGAATCCGATACCAATTAGTTCTAGAAACCAAGTATAGATTTCTAAACAAAATCTCGCTACAACTATAAGTTTGCTATGCTCAAACGAGCATTTAAAACTATCCAAAAACAACTATTTCCCTGGGAAATGCTCTATAAAAATAGTAAAAGAAACAAAGCGACAATTCAGTATATTGAAAGTGAAACATGATAAGGGAAGAAAAAAACACTTTTTATTACCATAAAGTAAGGCAAATAAAATCAAGATAGCAATTAAATTAAGAAATTTTAAATCTAAACGAATCTCACATAATGTGAATTTTACCACAGTTTTATTTATTTTTTTATTTTAGAGGTCACGAGCTACCCATAGGTTGTAGCAATGAATAGTAATGTTTATTTTACTAAATATACATATCTAAGTTTTACTTAAGAACTGGAAATATAATAAAATTTGATTTAAACCCCCTCCCCCAATGTGTGGTTTTCTTGGAACCCAAAGACGGTATTAATTAACCTGCTCAATCTTGTTGTCTCATGCCAATACTGTCCCAAAGTCACATGTACATGTTTATCTTTAAAGGAAATATTCTTTTCGTACCCGTGTTGCTTTTTTGGGTCTATTTTTCTTTTTTTTATTGTTTTTTTCTTGGTTTTATGTATGTTGTTACTTGCTACGAAATGAAACATCTGAGCTTAATTTGTTATAAATATATTTTCTATCTGTGCCATAAGGTTTATTTCGCCATAGCTAAAGACTTTTGAAAATAGCCGGCTATGAGCAAAATTAAATAAAAAAGCAATTTTTTCAACTGAAAGTAAGGAGCAAAATTAAAACTTAAAATGAATAGAAATTGTATCGTATATGAGGGGTTCGCCCCACGTCAATGCCTCGCTCTTTGCGCTAAAGTTCAAACTTTGTTTAAATTCTTTAACAATGACCACTGAATCATAAAGGCCGTTTGATTAGAATAAACAGTTCTTTGGAAAGTACTAAAAAAAAACTTCAGCGTAAAGAGCAAGGTATTGACAAGGGGAAAGATCCCCTCATTTATGTAATAATTTATGTTCGTCTTAAGTTTTAATGCTTCTCCTTACTTTCAGTTGAAAAAACTTCTTTTATTTATTTAATTTCTTATGATTTTTAAATAATGCTGGGAAATCCGGCACCCCATTCATGAAAACATCTTATCCCCCATTAAAGATTCCTCCATAGAAAGATAGTCCCACGTAACCCTCTCGCTTGACCCTCCCCCCCAAAAAAAATCCTCCTGAAAACGTCTGTATACTTCCCAACATCCAATACTATATGTAAACAATGGGCAAAGTTCATAACTTGCAGTCCTTCCCCCGTGGATTTTGGGGGATTAAGTCGTCGTCAAAGATATAGCTATTAGATTTTTCGACTATGCTGAACAAAACAGCTTTCTCAAAATTTTGATCAGGCGACTTTGGAAAAAATGAGTGTTGGAGGGGACATAGTTGTCCTCCAATTTTTCGGTCACTTAAAAAGGGCACTAGAATTTTTAGTTTTAGTTCGAATGAGCCTTCTCGCAATATTCTAGGACCACTGGGTTGATACACCCCTGGGAAAGCCAATAAATAATAATAAACACATATCCGTGATCTTTTTTCTGGCAAAAAATACATAATTCCCAATTTTTGCAGATAGAAGCGTATCAGGATTTTCTGATACGCTAAATGTGATGGTGTGATTTTCATTAAGAATTTTCTATGAATTTTAGAGGGTGCTTCCCCCTTTTTTCGAAAGGAAGGCAAATTTTCACAGGCTCTTAACTCTTGATGGGTAAATCTGAACTTGATGAAACTTATATATTTAAAATCATGATAAAAATCCAGTTCTATTGATGTATCTATTGGTATCAAAATTTCGTTTTTTAAGAGTTTTGGTTGCTATTGAGCCGGGACGTCCTTACTTTCAGTTCGTTACCACGAACTGTTTGATTGACTGCAAATAGGGTTCCAGAGGAATTTTCTTTGTCACTAGCTTATAAGCAAATTCTAAAACAAAAAAACAAAAATGGTTATTGAACAACGTCTTATGGCATAAAATGGTTGTTTTAAACTCTAAGAAGTTGCCTTCATTTACACCTTAATAATATGGTGTTTTGCTTGATAATAATTTGATACATTCAAAATATTTGTCAGTTTTTCTTAGTTAGGAAAGACAACTTAAATATCTTGCACATTCCCCCCTCCCTCTTGTTTTTCTTCCAACGCTAGCATTTTAGTTTTCTTGGTTTAAATCATCAACATTGTCCTTATCAATAATTCTCAGGATCTGTTGTTTAACCTTTGATTTTAGTATTTTTTGCGGTTCCATTTGAATTTTACTACATATTTTTGTTTGACACTAAAAACATTAGATCGGATTAAAGTAAAAATATCCATATTTGTTCGCTTTGGGAAACATTAACCCATTTTTAAGTCACCGAACGCAAAATGCTCATCTACAATAAATAATCTAGATGCTTGTTTTTCATTTTAATAAGGAAATTGGTTGAATTCACAAATCGTTTGATGGTGAGGTTGTAAATACCTCATTTTCCCGCCCACTTCCCACAAAAAGAAGGAATTACAAAAGAACTATAACTTATTTCTTTTTTTTCTTTTAGTACGGGTCCATTTTCGTGTTCAGCTGAAAAAAAAAGTTTTTCCTTTTAAATTAATTATATCAGACGGCAAGGTGCTGTAAATCTAGAAAAAGACAGATGTTTCTAAAGCCAATTGATAAATTAGATAACGCATGTTGAAGAAAATTGGAACGTAAAGCCATATGCTAATAAATTGTTTTTCTAACAATGATAATTAAAACACGACCGTTTTCTGTTTTTTTGGAGCATTGCTGTAATACAGGTTGGTCTTAAAACAAGACTGTTTTCTGGTTTTTTTCCTGAGTATTGCTGTTAATACAGCTTGTATTACAGCAATATGTATATGTATATATATATATCTAAAAAAATCCATAATGTGAGAATAAATACTCATTCTACTCAAAATGCCCAGTGAAACTTTATTCACACGCCAGAAAACAGGATAGACATAGTTTTAGCAAACGCAGCCATCATTTAAGAGATTGCAAATGGACGGTTTTTGCTATTGAATTATTAAGTAGACTCCAAACACTTTTCCATAGCTCCAACTCAATGGCTTACCATCTTAACATTCAGATCAAAGTCTTAATATACAATCTCTCCCTCTATATCAAAGTCTTAGGTACGACTCCCCTAGAGTACCCTCTCAGCCTTCCTGTCGAAAAGAGGCACCGTATTTTGGAAATAAATTCCAATAAAAGATTAGGCCAGTAAAAAATAAGATAATTATGTCCAGTAATTCCAGGCACATACGCAGAAAGGTTAGGGTTTTGCATCCCCGAATTCATATATCTTTCCAAATTTCAGGGCACTTCTTATTCAAATTAGCAAATAATTTTGTTTATTACTTGCTTCTCCTCCAAAAAAATTCTAGTGAACTTGCCTGACTACTTAGCCTGCTTGAGCTACCAAATTAATTTAGTTACCTTGCAAATTTATAAAAGATTCTACCAGTAACCACAGAATCACACTGGAATCTAAACCAGTCGAGTTGAAAATGAAATACATTTTTAAGAGCTGAAGTTAAGAAAATACTTAATAAGAATCTCTTTAGTTCATGGTGACATCTCCAAACTTGCAGTAATGACAAAATAATTCTAGAAGTCAATTGCGATAATCGTGGAACTTGGAAAGAATCTTCGTGACACCCTTCTATTACCAAGTCGATCTCAAGGTTTTAAAGTGTCGACTTTTTCTAGAGCAACTTTGCAAAAAAGGAAACTTTTACCCTCCCTAGAGATATCGCTTCACTGCCTTAAGAGATAATTATCACCCCCTTTCTTCCTAATTAGACTTAAGACTAATGAGGTAAATGCAAAATGCTGACGAAGCTGTTCTAAGCAAGTCCCAAGATATAGCTATTATCAAATTAAAACAAGAAGTTGCTTTAATCAAATATTTCTCTCCGAACGGTTCTTGAACTTTCTACCCGTATTTTCTAATAGTATTCCCGTTTCTAACGGAGTTGTGTCTTTGACCTCCAGAGACTAGTTTCATAATTTACGGTACATAAGAAAAGAATATATCATTTGATGAGTTCCTTCTCCCAACTTCAGAATAAAATTAATTTATTGGCTGCAGAAGCTTGAAGCTGACGCAGTCATTTCAACAGAAAAATAAAAATGGTAAGTTAGTATATCTTCATGGTTTACAGTACTTAGTAAAAGGACTGGTCCCAATGCTTGGTAGGTGATTTGCATGTCCTCTATTTTTCATGGCAGTGGAAGATCGTTTCTCATATAACTCAGTCATTTGAACTCTTTTGCAAGTTCTATTCCATCTCTCTCTTTCTTTTCCCTTTCCCTCTATTATCCTTTTACATTTCGCTTTTCAACCTATAACTGGATTGCTTTAATAGTGCGGTATTTTCCATTCCTTTTTTTTCTAGAGAGTTTTATTACATTCAAATGGAGAAGTTTGCACGTCAATTACTTAGTGACGGTGTTCAATCAGTTGATGACGTGCGAATCACTATCGATTCTGAACTATTCCGTATTCTGAACTTGCATTACAACAGGAATAACCATATCGAGGTGAGTTATCTACTTGTTAGCACTCTCTGTTCTCATTTTAAGAATTCTGTCGAGGAGTGGCACTTTTGGCTTTATGTTGTTGTTTTTTTTTTTTTTGCACTTTTACTACACAATTGAGCTGCAGTAAGAGATCAACATTCAAACTCTTTTCCAGTATGGGAATTTTCCCGGGGCTGATTCAAATTCTCGGGGGAAGGAGGAAAGGAAACCCCAATTTCTTTCTTTCAAACATATTTCGAGGTTGTAGAATTTCAACCAAACTTAATTTTGAGTAAGAGCTAATTTTCAAAAAGTATCTTCTGTAAGTGTAAGATAATTGTGATTAATTTTTTGGGGGGAGGGGCCCTAAATTTTTACTGTCAGCACACTCACCAATAAGGGACAACAATCTCAGTAAATCTCCGGGAAGTAAGAGTTTGTACTCTAGTTGTGTTTTTTATGTAGGGACACAATCCAAACTCTGCCGAGGGGAGGGTATCACTAAATCCTTGTTCCCAGTGTATCTAGCCGAAGAGATAACTGCATCTCAACCGAACTTGGTGCAAAACAGGGGTGTTCTAATTATTATAGTTTTTCCTCTCGGTGTCCGTACCTAGTCTTAGCTTTACAAAGGAGATGGGCCCTATCCCTATCATTCTAACCTCTACCAGTATAGAATCTTAGATATAATTCAAACTGAGCGGGAAGCTAGAGCTTGTCTTACCTGTGCCTTTTCCAGGATTGAAAGCCAATATTAGCTCTGTGAATAATGGGGGAAAGGAGGCAAGAGTCCTGCAATAAGAACATCTGCTGGAAAATCAATCTGATTTTTACAAGATTTACTGGAGAGTTACACCTGATAAGCCTTTTCAGGGTTCAAATACAACCCTATCTCTATAGGGGGTCTCTAAAATTCTTGTCAACAGAAGATTCACCTGAAGACGGTGTTCAATATCGACCAAACTTGACGGGGGGTAACAGCTAGTGTCCTAGTTTTCTTTTAAAGGCCCATGACTAATAAAGACTCTCTGAGGTATGGGGAGGAGGCCTAAGCGTAATTCTATTCTTGTCATAAGGACATGTACCTAAATAATCAGTCAGGTTTCATTTAAACTTAGCTAAGATTTACTAGTACTATTCTCAGTTGTCTTTTTACAGTCTAGGGTTGATCTGATCTATCTGTTCGGTCTATCAGTATAGTAAAAGGGATTGAATACTTATTATGAACTTATGTCAGTTACTAGAATTCACAACACGTCAAAAATCAATAAAATTGGTTCAAGATCCAAATACATTGAAGCGGTGAAAATGTCTTTTTGTATTTAAATCACAGCGAAGAGGAAAGCTTTCTTGAAAATGAATAAAAACTTCTTACAAATATATATATATATATATATATATATATATATATATATATATATATATATATATATATATATATATATATTTTTTGTTTTTACTGACTTAATATTTCTCGCAAATGAACGAATCAGGTTTGAAACGAATTATTTATTTGTCTCTTCAGAAACCAGAAATAAAGAATAACCGTACTGGCTAATGAAAACACGTCACAAAATAAACCAATCTAAATAAAGTACACTTTTTAAAATGTAACATATAAAAGTAATATCTTTCTTTTCTTTGTTTAAAATAATTCAGCCTATGAAATTACATAATTTAATACTGAAAGACCCCAGTAAACCATCAAAAATGAAAACAAAAACTGCTTGAAGGAGAAGGCTCCTGAGCTCTTATCCAAATCTCTCTTTCTCTGTGGACCCCCCTTTTCTCCCTCCCTCAATTTCCCATCTTACTACTCCCTGCTTTTTTTCTTTATCTTTAACTCAATAGCAATCAAACAGTTCGTGGTAACGAACTGTAAATAAGGAACGACCCGGCTCAATAGTAACCGAAACTTTAAAAAGTGGAATTTCGACACCATTAAAGGAGTAACATTAAAACTTGAAGTGAACAGAAATTATTACATATATGAGGGGCTCACCCCCTCTTCATTTTTCACCCTTTGCGCTAAAGTTTTTTTAAAGATCTATAGTACTTTCATAAGAGCTATTTATTCCAATTAAACCCTCTGTGATTCAGGGATCATTCTTAAAGAATTGGAAAAAAAAAATTGAACTTTGGCTTAAACAGCGAGGTATTGAAGATGGGGCGAACCCCCTCATTTACGCAATAAAAATATTCGAATATGGAAGTTCGTTATGTAAGTTAATTCGTAAGTTATGTATATTTATTACTAATAAAAACGTTCATAAATAGAATTAAAGTTCTAGTTCCCTTTTTAAGTGACCGAAAACTCTACTTTTTAAAACAATAAAAAACTTTAGCGTAAAGAGCAAGGTGCTGTGGCGGGGACAGCCCCTTTCTTATACGGAATAATTTCTGTTCTTTTTAAGTTTTAATGTCGCTCCTTACTTTCAGTTAAAAAAAACTATTCTTTTATTTAATAAACTTCTAATTTTGATGATGATCCTTTATATTTCAGGTGCCTCCGCATTTTCTTTATGTAGTGGAGCAGACTTTAAAAGAATTTTTCCGGGCAATTCAAGCTTCTAAGGACCTCGAGCCTTCTTGGAAGAAAACGATCTATAAGATAATAGCTCGCTTAGATGACAATGTTCCTGAGTATTTTAAATCACCAAACTTCTTGGAACATCTTGAATAATTTAGAAAATTATTAGCCAAACTGTTGAAACTCAAAAATGGTCTAACAGAGCACTGAAGAAATATAATAAGTTTTAGCTAATAATTCATCTCCATGACAAACTAGAAACGCAAGAGATGTTGTTTCTTAGAATACTTGTAGATCCTTTCGTGCCTTTATTCTGTAGATATCACTTTCTTTTGTGCGTCAAATGACACACCGAGTCGGCTAGTCACCAAAGCACTTTGCGACATATCCAGAAGTTACTGTTCTTTGTGTTTAAAATTCTAACTTCAAGTTAGAATTTTGATCTTTAAACAAATTAGTGGATAGTTGTAGTTTGTAGTTGAACACATAATTGTAGACTTTCTCGTATGATCTCACAGATCTTATAATGAGTCATTAAGTCCATTTTGATGACCTAATTACATGTGAACCATCTCTCTATGTGGACATCTAGTCTATTCGGAGTAATTTTGCTTTTTTTTACTTATTTGTTTCACTTTATAATCCAGAATTGTGCCTTGTTCAAACCTTGTTATATTGTTTTGTATATATCTAATTTGCTTTTAGCCTAGTTACCTTCAAATTTTCCAGTGCACGCTATTAAGCTTTATATGAAACGATACATTCCCTATTATGTAATTGTAGAAAAGAAGCACGCGAGTGAATAATAAAATATATTGCTAAATGTTTGTTTGATTTATATTTAACCTAAATAGAAAAAGAAGCTATAGGAAGAAAATCAGCTCTAGCTCCAATGATTGATATATCTCCAAGCAGAAAATGGAAATGAGCTATATATAATTAATGATATAATTAATATATCAATTATCTAGTTATAAACTATAAAATAAGATCCTTCTATATATATCAAGTTTCATTAAGATCCGATCACCTATTCGTAAGATAAAAATACCCCAATTTTCACGCTTTCCAAGAACTCCGGTTTCCCCCTCCAACTCTCCCCAATGTCACAGGATCTGGTCGGAATTTAAAATAAGAGCTTTAAAGCACAAGATCCTTCTAAATATCAAATTTCATTAAGATGAAATTTTGTTCATCCAGTTTCATTCTGATCTCTCCGCTTTAAGTATTTTCTAATATTTCTGCCCCCCCCCCCCCAAACTGCCCCCCCCCCAATGACGCTGGATCCGGCTGATATTTAAAATAAGAGATCTGAGTTACGAGGTCGTTCTAAATATGAAGTTTCATAAAGATCCGATCACTCCTTCGTAAGTTAAAAATACGTCATTTTTCTAATTTTTCAGAATTAAACCCCCCTCCCCCAATAGAGCAGATCCGTTACAATTATTTCAAGTACGTATCTAAGACTTCTGCTTATTTTCCCTACCAAGTTTCATCCCGATCCCTCCAATCTAAATGTTTTCCATGATTTTAGGCTCCCCCCAAAACTCCCCCCAGTGTCACCAGATCCGGTCAGGATTTAAAATAAGAGCTTTGAGACACGATATCCTTCTAAATATCAAATTTCATTGAGATCCGACCACCCGTTCGTAAGTTAAAAATACTTCATTTTTCTAATTTTTCAGAATTACCCCCCCCCCCCAACTATCCCAAAGAGATTGAGTCCGTTCCAGTTATGTCAATCATGTATCTAGGACTAGTGCTTATTTTTCCACCAAGTTTCATCCCGATCCCTCCACTCTAAGTGTTTTCCAAGATTCTAGGTTTCCCCCTCCCAACGCCCCCCCCCCCAATGTCACCAGATCTGGTCGGGATTTAGAATAACAGCTCTGAGACACGATATCCTTCCAAATATCAAATTTAATTAAGATCTGATCAACTGTTCGTAAGTTAAAAATACTTCATTTTTTGTATTTTTCCGAATTAACCGGCTCCCCACTGTCCCCAAGATAGTCAAATCGGGAAAATGACTATTTCTAATTTAATCCGGTCCGTTCCCTTTACGCCTGCCGTCCTAATTTCATCGTCCTAGCTTACCTGGAAGTGCCTAAAGTAGCAAAACCGGGACCAACAGACAGACAGACCGACAGAATTTGCGATTGCTATATGTCACTTGGTTAATACCAAGTGCCATACAAATATGACCATTTTGAAATTTACCACTTTTCCCACGAAGCATGGTCGCAGATATGTTTTTTTTCCAGAGGCGGTCATACCGAACAAGTGTCCCTTTAGTATGGACAGAGTCAAACAAAATGAAATCGAAAGCTCTAGGCTCCTTTTTCAGCGATAAAAAGACGATGTCACAGCAAAGTGTCAATTTCTGCCGTTCTATGCCACGGAACAACAATTTTGGCCCGAATAGAACAAATGTTGTCAAAAAAAAATCAAAAAGTGGCAATTCAGCTTCAAAATATCGAAAAAGGCTATTGCAATTACAGCTTCCAAAAACGTACCGGTGGTGTACTTGTCGCCAACAACGGTCCAAAAACGGTGCGCGGTGGTGAACTTGTCTCTAAACTTACAAACAAAACTAGTCGTCATGATAGACTGGTTATTCAGTAAACTAAGAGTTGTACACTTTTGTATAGTTACAAATCATGAGCTACCCAGGCTACCCAGTTCCAATCACCTGGGCTACCCAGAGACAGGGTGAATCTTGGGCGGGTAATGTGACAGGGGTGCCGATGAGCAAAATCTTAGAAGGGGGACTAATGTAACAAAGGTGCCAATAATTGACCAAATTGACAAATTCATTCTAAAAAAGAGTTAAAAAAGCAAAAAAAAAACAGGGAAATAGGGTGCCAGAATTTTTTTGTGTAGGGTGGCCTCCCACTCGGCCCCTCTAGATTTAACCAGTGCCAAGAGCTTCAAAAAGTGTATTTTATACCCACATTTCAACTTTTGATGAGAGCTGCTTCTGGAAAATACGTTAGAAATTACCCTAGTCTACCCTTATTTACCCTTATTTGGTGGGCTAAATTTAGACTAAACGAACCTTAAGAGTGGTAACAGGGCTATGTTTTTTTGTGATTGCTGGAACGATTCTTTTTAACTACGTCTGTTTTAAGTATTGAAGTAATGTACTAAAAGAATTAACTAAAATACAAATAGGGGTAACGATCTCCCTCATTTTTATGGCAACTGTATTTGATTTTGAAAAACGAATGCACCAAAATGGGGCCCTTTTCTTGAAAATTTTTATACAAAATTTAGGAGGGGTTGAGGATTCAAGAGCCCATACCATGTTCAGGATCTCTTTGAATATTCTATGAAAACTAATAAACTGTCACCACCTCAACTCTTCGATCTCAACATTAAAATTTGTTTTGTTTTTTCCTTGATGATTTAAACGCACTGAAACAAAAAGTTAAATTTTATTATAGGTCCAGAGGAATTATCCGTTTGCGTTTGATTTAAATAATAAAGTTTAAACTCTTTGAAAGCAATCAGTTTATTTCTGACTTGCATTTATTAAGTGGCCCTAGGCTATTTGTTACATTCTGCGATGATTTATAGTAATACTGTAGACTTTTCTTAAAGGAAAAGGGGTTGCCCCTGTTACTGGGGGGGGGGGGTCAAGATTGGGTAGGCGGTAGGCCATTTCATTTACAGCATAATTTTGATTCGTTTCAACATTTAATTTCACTCGCTACTGTATTTGAAAAAAAAGGTTTTCTTATTAAGAGGAATTAGGTTTTCTGTTAGTGGCAGACTTTTATCCTCTTCTCCCTACTCCGAATATGTAAAAAAAAATCTGTTTGGGCTTTGACAAAGAGCCCAAGACCTGTACAGATCATTTGATCCTGACAAGCAGAAGCGTCAAGAGCCAAAATATTTAAAGGGGTGGGAGAAACATATTCATATGATAGCTAGTTTTGTTCTGTTATGATGTTTAGCGACCATTATAGAAATTCGATGAAGTTGCGGAAAACCTTATAAGATTGCTGCAGAATCATTGAATTTAGGGCACCTCACGCAGTAAATCTTTGGATTAACTTAATTTACAAGCCTGTTTGAAAGTATGGACAGATTGCCTCTCTTCCCCCGCCCTCTCACGCGTGAGACTTCTGCCAAAATGATCCTGATTAATAAGTGTGTAATATGTGTCCAACCGTATACTCAATGTATGTTTAAAATGTTACTTTACAAGCGTGACGTTGGAAATTTTTTTTCAAAAAGACACCAACAATGTAGAACATCTCATGTCGTCGCCAGCGGTATGTATCTAAGAAACTTTGATCATTTTAATTGCTGTATTTTTTTAAAATCTTGTTCTGGTGTCATATTTAGCTTCTATGCCACCGTAAATATGAAGTGGGGTCCAAAATGCTGCCAGCAAAGTATCATCCGTACTATGACTTACAATGTAATATATCTTATTATTATGATTTTTTTTTTTTATGACTCGTCAGGTAAATCGTTATGCTTCGGCATTTCAAACAGGATTAGTCTGTTACAATTTTTTTCATAATGTGTTCTTTTTTTTCTGCTATTTTTTTCTAGTTATGTGTTTTCAAAAAAATATTTCGTGACTATATTTTAAAACATTAGATATGACGAATACAAAGAAACTTTTGTTAAATCAGTTTTAGCTCCAATCTCCATGAGGAAACCAATTTTCTAATTTCCTTATTGCTCATTTTCTCATCTTAGACAAGAAACCCCTAGAGTTGTTGGGAAACTAAAAATATTTCTTGAAAAGATCTTTGTTGTTCCTTCTTCACTTACTTTACTAATTATGATTATATCAGATGACAGTCAAATGGAACTAATTTGCTTTCAAGAGTTAAAACCTTTTGAGGAGAACTCTGAACTCAGAACAGGTTATTAACTACGACGAACTAATGTAATGGTTACCCGACGATGAATGGAATCTATATTTAGTAAATTTAAATACATTTTGATCAAGAAACAAGAACATTTATCAAAAATAAAACAAAATTAGTTTAAGAGGCTGGATTTTCTTTCACTAGGTGTTTTATAATTAGCAATCAAACAGGTCGTTGGTAAGGAACTCTAAGAAAGGAGCGACCCGGCTAAATAGTAACCGAAACTCTAGAAAAAGGAATTTTGATACTAATAGATGTATCAAGAGAAATTGGATTTTATACTGATTTCAAAACAATAAGCTTCATTAAGTTTAGCCTTACCCATCAAATGTTACGAGCCTTGGAAAAATTTTCTGATTTTCGAAAAAAGAGAAAAACATCCCCTAAAGGTCAAGTGATCTCTGTGAAAATCACGCCATCAGATTCATAGAACCCTACTGTATAGGTTTCAAGCTCCTATCATCAAAAATGTGGAATTTTGTTGTTTTTTTTGCCGGAAGAAAGATCACGGATGGCAAAAAAAGTGTTATTTGTTTTTGTTTTTTCCCCAGGGGTAATCGTACCGAAACAAAGGTCCTAGAATATCGGGATAGGGCTCATTTGAACGGGAAATAAAATTTCTAGTTCATTTTAAGAGATCAAAAAAATCGAAGGACAACTAGGCCCCCTCCCCCGCCTCTTTTTCCAAAAATTGTCCGATCAAAGTTTTGAAATAAACATTTTGTTCATTATAGCTGAAAGGCCCAATAGCTATGCTTTGGGTATGACATGAACCCCCCTCCCCACGGCACCAAGGGAAAGGTCTTTAAGTTATAAAATTTGTCCATTGTTTACGCATAGTATTTATTATTGGGATGCATGTATACATTCTTGGGTGGGGTGGGGACATATTTTCTGCTGGGGGGTTTTCCATGGGGAGGGAAGTTTCCAGGGAGTGAACTTGTCAGGAAGAATTAGACACTGCGGGAATTTGCCAGAATTCTTATACAAAATTCTTTTTATATGTTTTGCTTTTTATAAGTTTTTTCAACCGAAAGTAAGGAGCAACATTAAAACTTAAGACAAACAGAAATTATTACGCATATGAAGGGGGCTACCCCCTCCTCAAAACCTCCCTATTTACGCTAAAATTTGAATTTTGTCCAAATTGTTTAAGAATGACTTCTGAAACAAAAGGACCGTTTAATTAGAACAAAAAGACACTATTTTAGAAATATCAAAAAACTTTAGCGTAAAGAATGAGGTGCTGAGGATAGGGCGACCCCCTTCAAATGCGTAATAATTTCTATTCGTTTTGTTTTAATGTTTCTCCTTACTTTCAGTTGAAATAGTTTGTTTGTTTTTTTAATTGAATTCTAGATAAAGCCTTACATATTCTCTTTTGGCAGATGATTGTATAAGAAATAAAAAAAAATAATATAAAAGCCTACCCTAAAGCGTGGCATGAGGAGCCGTCAGTATCAAAGTGAAAAGGCATTTGCTATAAAATGTAGCTCATTAAAAGAAGTATTATGCTCTTTAATTATGAATTTACATCATCGTTGATGACACCAAAATCATCAATTCTAAATGAGACTTTGGGTAATTTAAGCTTTTGTCTTAAGTAAAGAAACTAAAGCATAAAATTATAACAATAAAGTTGTTATAATTGAGACGTTTAATACAATTTTTCAATCCAAGTTCCGTTCAGAGCAGCACCTTTGAACATAAAGCATCAATCTTTATTTAAACACTAATTCTTAAGTTTTGCTTACCTTCCCCTGTCTCTCTCCTTTTCCATCTTAAAGTTCTCTCTCCCTCCTTTGCTCCCTCTCAGAATTTCAATAAACCACCGTGAAGTATACTTTAAAATGACTTTATTCTGATGCTACAAAAGACGGTAAGCAACACATTGGTACTGCTACTTATATACCAAAAATCTGAACCTAACACGCTCAAGTTCAAAATGTTCATTATTATTCCTTTAGATTCAAAATTATTTACAGCTTTTTACTATTTTTAAAAATTTTCTTTTTCTTTTCATTTTTGCAAAAATTGTTGAATAAATATTGAAGCTTTACATGTCAAAGGCATCGTTATTGTATCAAAAAGACAAAAATAAAACCTTCGTTGTGTAAATGAAGGGTTACTAATAACAGCAGAATTAATCAACTGTTAATAGTTCATATTCAACTCTTTTTTAGTCCATATTCTTATAAAATTTACCTGGTGTAATATAACGCCTTTAGAATTGCTGCAGCTTAAATTGAGCCCAAAATTTAATAAGCTTCTAGTATGTTACTGTAAAGCAGCATGGGTGTCAACCAAAACACCGAAACAACTAACCAGTTTTGCTTAGTCTCGTCCACTATTAGCAGCAATAAAGAAAAGTGAAGGCAAAGTAACGGTAGATTGAGTATGAATATGTAAAATCGCTTTTTCCATTATGAAAATTACTGTTAAATTGAATTTGGATAAAAATTACCGTCCTCAGAAGCAACTTCAGCATTTCTGACCGTTTCTGAATGGCCAACCGCTAGAAAACCGTTTCTGAATCGGATTCTGTTTCCATATCTAAATCATACTTGTTTTATTATTTAGTACTAAACGTTTTAAAATTTAGTTTACTATCGACTAAAGTTACTTTTTAGTATCACAGCAGTAAGAGCTGAAAGCTAAAAAATGTTGCTCCTGCAACATTTATATCGGGAAAGCCGACGAACGGCTGTTGCACTACTTCACTTTGCCCAGAAAACATAAATTCTACTTACATTCGTTTTAAGTTTTAACATTGCTCTTTGTATTCTCCATATGACTTCAGGTAAAATCATTAAAAGGTATCAGGTACCCTTCAAACTTTCTTTTAAACATCGAAAATAAAAAGGAACTACGAATCATTAAAGGAATTAAAAAGTAATATTATCCTTATCAATTCTAGTTGCATTTCTCTTGTGTTCGGTTGCCCTGGACACTTTCAATTGCAACCGTGATGAAGCGACATTAAGATACTTTGTGGACGTAATGAGAGGCTTTACTAGCTTCAAAGGTCTTCTAAGCCAAAAAGCCTGTCACCTAGTGAACCTTTCAAAACAAAAGTCTGTTCTTATCCGAAAATTAAAACATATTATTGTCCACGCTTTTCTTGAAATCCTTTTTTATTATGCTTTTAGTTTGGGAAATCACATTCTAGAATATCTTCATTCCAAACTTTGCCTTCGTATTGCAGAGACCAGCAGAGACTTTGACATGTTCAATTTTTCTTTCTAGTCTTTTTGAAATCAGATAAGTGACTCACTCAAGTAGGAGAAAAATATTTTTTTATTTTTATTTTTGTTTAAAATAAATTTATAATTTTTGTTAATAAGAAAACAACACAGCGTTAGTTAATTAGACTACTTTTATGATTCCTCAAAGGACAGGATCCTTTGGGCTAATTCCCCTAAATCTTATGAGAGTTACAACAATTATGAAATTTCTTCTGTTCTTTCACGCAGTTTATTCATTCAAGTTTGTGTTTTTTAACACCTCCCATCCTCCAGAAAACATTCCTGAATATTTGGCATCCAACTCTGCGGTTAAATAAGAAAGTGGAAACGTTACCATTTATGTAACCCATGCAAATATTAAAACAGTACCTAGGAAACAATTTTGACTACTGAACGTTAAAAACGTTGGTGTTAAGTTACGAAACTTAAAAATATTAGGCTAAAACATACGCTAAAATCGGTTTGACAACAATTAGAAATACTGAAAATTTCATAGATTCAAAGGGTATTATTTGTGCGCTCAGAAAGTTGTTCTTGCGTTCCTTTTCTTTGAAACTACCCCTCCTCCCTTCTTAAAAGATTAATTTGAAAAATCGACAAAGATTGTTAGCAAAAATATCTTTATCTAGGTAGAAGAAAGAGGGGTTTTGTAACAAGGAGTTCCTTTGTGATGTATCCTTAGGGAATAAGGGTTAACTCTTTAATATGCTGAAGGCTGCAAACCTAGGCTGCGAAACTTGCAGGTATCACTACAATCATGGTTGCTGAGAATTTGAAAGATTTAGTCAGACAGCGTAGTAAGAAATAGTAAAATGCAAGGCATGCTAGGAAATTGAGGGAAAGTAGTAAGTTTGGATTGAAAAACTTCAAACAAAACATTTATGATAAAGGTGAAAAAACAGGAAAATAGTAGCTATGACGTAGTTTGTAGTAAGTAAAAAGCGACCTCGGCTATTATCAGTCAAAACTAAAGAATCAGATTCTCAAGAGAATCAGAGAATCAGATATAAAGCTTCAAAAATCCAACTTAAGCGTAAAGAGCGAGGCAATGAGGAGAGGGCGATCCCCCTTGTATACGTAGTAATTTCTGTCCGATTTAAGTTTTCATGTTGCTCCTTACTTTCAGTTGAAAAATCTTTTTTTTATTTGATTTCTCGTCGTTTTTTAAATAATGCTGGGAAATCCGACTTCCCCTCCATGGAAAACTCCCTTCCCCCATGAAAAGTACCTCCATGGAAAATTCTACCATGTAGCCCCCCCTCCGCCAGAGAAATCTCCCCAGAAAAACATCTGTATATTTGTCAATCAATGCTACATGCAAACAATAGGCAAAGTTCATAGTTTGCAGCCCTTCCTCTGAGGACTTTGGGGGGTTGAAGTCATCCTCAAAGACATAATTATTAGGTTTTTCGAATATGCTGAAACAAATGGCTATCTAAAAATTTGGATCGGGTGACTTTGGGGGAAGCAATGAGTGTGCGAGGGGGCTAGTTGCCCTCCAATATTTTTGGTCTCTCAAAAAGGACATTTGAACTTTTGATTCCCAATCAAATTAGACCTATCCCGATTCTTTACGATAACTTGTTCGATACGATCCCCCCCGTGTTAAGCAAAAAAAAAAGAACACTAATAAACACGCAACAGTGATCTTTCTTTCGGCAAAACAAATGCAAAATTCCGCATTTTTGTACATACAAGCTGCTACGATCAGCTGTCTGGAAAGATAGCTGATCGTTGGCAGGTTAGTATCTAGGATTTCTTTTTTGGAGGGGGAGGGGAGGGGGATTATAACAGGATTTTTTCGTGGGGGGGGGGGGTTGCAAAAAACTTAAAATACATAAAATAAATTTTCATGTTTATTTGGTACGTTCTTACGATTCGGAAAAAAATTTCAGCGGGGAAGGGGGGGGGGGGAGCAAACCCTCTAGTCCTCCCCTGTATACAGCCTTAATCGTTGGTAATGCTGATGGGGCCGAACAAAAAGCAGAAGTTCTCTAATGAACCAAGGTCAAAAGAAAATATGCAAAGCGAGCGCAAACCCATGGGATAGAATAAAAATAAAGCTCAGGCCAGGTCGGGTGGGAAAACGAGAAAGCACAAATCTAAGGCCTTGGGTGACATGGAGATACGATGAACGGTTCTTAGCAGTAGCAGTAAGGCGGTACTTAAACTGAGGTAACCAGTATATCTAGTATATATTTTCTGTAAGGAATGTTTATTTAGCGAGGTCCTAATTTTTCAGGTCTTGATGTCCTAAACATTAGATAATCTCTTGCTTTGGTTGAAAAAAGAAGGAAAAAAAAAAACAAACAAAAACAAAAACTAGTAAAACCAAATAGGTAAGAACTCCCAGGATGTCTTTTTCTTACTCAGTTTAAGAGAGGCATACTGAAATAGAAACTAGAAAGTTCAACAAAATGTAAAGATGATACGAGTTTTCTGTCTATCAAGCACACGAGCTTAATAGTTATTAAATAATAAAAAAACAAGTTTTTTTTAATTGAGCGACATTAAAACTTAAAACGCACAGAAATTACTCCGTATATGAAAGGGGCTTTTCCTCCTCAACGCCCCGCTCTTTACGCTAAAGTTTAACTCTTTCTATTTACTTTACTTTTTAAAAAAGTAAAAAACTTTAGCGTAAAGAGTGGGGCGTTGAGGAGGGAACAGTCCCTTTCATATACGGAGTAATTTCTGTTCGTTTTAAGTTTAATGTCGATCCTTACTTTCAGTTAAAAAAAAACTTGTTTTTTTATTTAATTTCTGAACATTTTGAATTAATGCATGTTTTGATTTTGGCTCTCTATTTAATAATTAAAACCAAAATTTGCATATTAATTTTTTTTTGATAAATGGTTTTCTCATAGTTTTAATTCGAAGATTTTGAGGCCTATTTGCCCTTCAATTTTTTGATTACTTAAAAAGGCAACTAGAACTTTTAATTTCTTACGGATGTTTTCATTAGTAAAAAATTTACGTAGCTTACGAATTAACTTACGTAACGACCCTTTATATTCGTATGTTTTCATTACGTATATGAGGGGGTTCAACCCCTCGTCAATACCTCGCTCTTTACACTAAAGCTTAAATTTTCTCCCAATTCCTTCCCTGAATCACAAAGGCCGTAGAATAGATAGTTGAAATTACTAAAAATACTTTAGCGTAAAGAGCGAGGTATTACGAGGAGATGAACCCCTCATATACTTAATAATTTCTGTTCGTTTTAAGTTTTAATGCTACTTCTTACTTTCTGCTGAAAAAAACTTTTCATATTTATTTTTTTATTGCTTTTTTAAATAATGCTAGAAAATCATGCGCCCCTTTCATTGAAATTATCTTCCCCCATGATAAATTCCTCCATGGAAAGATCGTCCCATGTAAACCCCCCACAACTTCTTCCCCCAAACCAAAAATATCCCCCTGAAAACGTCTGTACACTTCCCAATAACCCTTACTATATGTAAACACTGGTCAAAGTTTGCAACTTGTAGCCCCTTCCATGGGATTGTGACATAAAGACATAAAGCGTCCCCAAAGACATAGTTATTAGGTTTTTCAGCTATTGTGAATAAAATGGCTATCTCAAAATTTTGATCCTGTGACTTTGTGGAAAATGTGAGCGTGGGAGGGGGCTTCGTTCCCCTCCAGTTTTTTGGTCACTTAAAAAGGGCACTAGAACTTTTAATTTCCGTTAGAATGAGCCCTCTTGCGACATTCTACGACCACTGAGTTGATACGATCACCTCTGGGGAAAAAAAGAACAAAAAACAAAAAAAGAAATAAACACGGATCCGTGATCTGTCTTCTGGCAGAAAATGCGAAATTCCACATTTTTGTGGATAGGAGCTTGAAACTTCTACATTCGGGTTCACTATACGCGGAATCTGATGGTGTGATTTTCTTTAAGATTGTAGGACATTTAGGGGGTGTTTCCCCCTATTTCCTGAAATAAGACAAATTTTCTCAGGCTCGTAACTTTTGATTGGTAAGACTAAACTCGATGAAACTTATATATTTAAAATCAGCATTAAAATGCAATTCTTTTGAAGTAACTATTGGTATCAAAGTTTCATTTTTAGAGTTTCGGTTACTATTGATCCGGGTCGCTCCTTACTGTTCGTTACCACGTACTGTTTGATTTATATAAATTTTATGTGAAAAAAAAATACTGTTTTCCTTTTTACATTACGTGAAAGAGACCATTTTAAGCGAATATTTTTGCCTTTTCCTTCTTTTAATTTTATTTAGGAACCATTAAACCGCTATATCACGTCTAAGAAGAATCATGTGCCCAACAATAAAAGATTCCGGCTACAATTCCAAAGTGTCCTCTACTCGCTTGCCGCGTGTTTACTCATCACCGGGGGCTCAACCCCCGTCCTTTGTTATCGCGATTGCAATCGATTTAGAGTCCTTTGAAAAGGAAAGGATACATTAACATACAACTCACCCTAGCTTGGCATCCCCCGACTTAGATTATATTTTTCGGTCATCTAATGTCTAATTCTATGACTAAGAGTTGGCAGATGCAAATGTTAGCCCAATAAATTTTTTGTTCGTGTTGATAAATGAAGGAGAAAGAGCTCAATTAAAAATCGAAATAGTCAATCATAATCATTAGGGATTTTTGTCTAAATACACGAATACAGAATAAACTCATCACTTGCAGCGGCATCAATGAGAGGGGGGTATTTAACCTCCCTCCCCATAGATTTGTATCTACTTTCATAGATTAAAGTGTTATCTATTCTTCGCTTTGTCGCTTCAAAAAAAATATTTATATTCTACCTTTTAGGCATGGTCTGTCCTGTTTTAGGAAAGGCCCTCACCTATTGATATAATAATAATGACTTGAACCAAGCTTTCCAGATATTCCCTTCGGTCGGTAAAATTGACTGGAGATGGAAACCAATTTGCGCATTTTATCCTCATTACTGTTGTCTGCAAACTACTCATAGACACAAAATAAAGAAACCCCATAAAATTAAAAAAAATTAGACTGAATTTAGTCTCGACGGTGTGTCGAATATCGGTATAGTATTTTGACGTTCATTAAAATAGATTTCTGAGCATTTCAATTATAATTCAGAAAAACTTATAAAATGCTATCAGTTCCAAACATTGGTCCGTGAAATTTAACCGCAAATTTATATTTCCCATCTTTAAACTAAAGACAGTCATTTTCTAGCAAGGTAACAATGATACGGCTTATTTTTTCGTTTTATTCTCTTAGGGATAGCAGCCAACTGTACGATTGTAAGAAATTGTTTAGAGATGCATCTGAAAAAAGTTCTACCTTTTCAGTTTCTATACTTCTTATATTCTCAGACTCAAAATACCCGGACAAAGTACCATACGGCATAGAAATGGCAATTTAATAATCCGTCCCACACGATACTTTTTGAAAAATCTTCGCACATCAGTAATGATTTGGGGATAAAACAGGTGGTTCGAGAATCAATCGAAATTAATCTCAAAATAAATAATCATATTTCTTTGAACAGGGACTTAGGGGAATACTCACTAAATTTTTTATACTCAAATTTAATTAAAAATGACCTTAAAAATATTTTACTAAACCGATTTATAGTAGTATTGAACCAGCTACGAAAAGGCCTTTGAGACAGGCTGCTAAGAATGCAAGGTTGGCTCTGAGAAATTGCATTTAATCACTCTGTTCTCTTTATTTTGAATGAATTTATATTCTTACTTCATTCTTTTTGTCAGTCCTTGTTGAACTTCGTTGAAGTAAGGATGCTAGGGCTGTTTTTAAAAAAGTTTAAAAAAAAATATTATTAGTTTTAATTCTCACAATTTAATGTAAGTTTTTATATATATATTTATATATATATATATATATATATATATATATATATATATATATATATATATATATATATATGTATATATATATATATATATATATATATATATATATATATATATATATATATATATATATATATATATATATATATATATATCTCTCTCGTTCTTGTATTGTGCTGAAGACGGCCCTTGGACATAGGGCCGAAACATTCACAGAACTGATTTCCACTTTTTGAAAAGAATTTTCCTATTGTTTCTACTTTGTATTTGTTTGTTATGGAAAGGCAGTGTGGTCTTCGTCGCTATTTTCTTTACCCTAAAGTTCGAATTTTGTTAAATAATGGCCGATATAAGGAATAATTTATTTGTGTTATTTTCCAGCCAATCTTAGCATTTAATTTTACCATAAGCAGCTTCATAACTGTGATTTTATGTGATAACAAACCAAAGATGTTGTATGTCTTCGGCTTGTGATTGTTATTAAATAAAAATAAAAAAATAAAATTTCCAACGTAAGTAAGGAATAGCACTAAAACTTAAAAGAAACATAAATTATTACCTATATCTTTTAAAGATATTTTCTGTCATGCATTTCAGTCATTTTAGAATTGCTCAACTTGTGACCTTTATTTTCATAAAAATATTTTCTATCTCTTTGGGCTTTTTGTTACTATACCTTACAAAAATATTTCCTCAAATATCGCTAATTTAAGTTACGCGGCAGAATCTTTCCGTGGAGATGTTTCTCGTGGGGGAAGGGAATTTTTCATGGAGGAAGAGCCGGATTTCCCTACATGATTTAAAAAGCGATCTTTTTTAACGAGCATTTAGATAAAAAACAAGTTTTTTCAACTGAAAGTAAAAAGAAACAATGAAACTTAAAACGAACAGAAAATATTACTTAGGCTATATGATATGGGTTGACTCTCCTCAATAGCTCGCTCTTACGCTAAAGTTTCTTTTTTAACTTTTAAAAGAGGTTGTTATTCAAATTAAACAGCCTTTATGATTCAGGAGTCATTCTTAAACAACTGGAACAAAAATCAAACTTAGGTTTTTATTATTTTACTATTAGTTTAAAAAGTAAAATTAATGTTCAAATTTCCTTTTAATTATTCTTGTTCGGTGGGCCAAATTCAAAACCTGCATTAACTCAAAAACATTCAGAAATTAAACGGAAAAAACAAGCTTTTTTTAACTGAAAGTAAGGAGCGAGATTAAAATTTAAAACAAACAGAAATTATTCCGTATATGAAAGGGGCTGTTCCATTCTCAACGCCCCGCTCTTTACGCTAAAGTTTTTATTGTTTTGTAAAGTGAAGTTGTGAGAAAGAGTCAAACTTTAGCGTAAACAACGGGGCGTTGAGGAGGGATCAGCCCTCTTCATATACGGAATAATCTCTGTTCGTTTTAAGTTTTAATGTCGCTCCTTTATTTCAGTTAAAAAAATTTTTTTTTTTATATCTAATTCTTAGTAAAGACTAGCCAACCATGCAGTTTTTACTTAATTCAACTGGTATCATAATAATCTGACGAAAAAATAAGATTTGACGGGGATTTGATTCTGTCAAGAAAAACTACCGCACAAGATATGAAAAAAACAAAAACAATTGTGACTATGCTTGCCATAAAGAAGAGAATGCAGAAACTCCCCTCCTTGTATCGATCTGATAGACGCAGGCACACAATCATTAATTTATTCTGAGGGATGAGAGGGACTGACTTCTTGAGGGGGGCTGACATTTTAGGGGGTCAAAAGTTCATAACAACGGATAAAATTTTTTAAAATGATCAAACAGTTTGAGGTAACGAACTGTAAGTAAGGTGCGACCTGGCTCAATAGTGATCGAAACTCTAAGAAACAGAATTTTGCTGCCAATAGATACATCAAAAGAATCGGACTTTTATGCTGATTTGAAATATTCATCAAGCTTATTTTCGAAAAAAGGGTTAACACCCCTTAAAAGTATTAAAATCTTAATGAAAATCACACCTTCAGATTATGCATATTAGAGAACCATAAGAGGTTTTAAGCTCCTTTTATTTTTATTTAAGAATTAACGACGCTTCTTGACTACTAAGGTCCCTGCTTCGGCCCTGCAGTGCATACCTGCAGCGTGGTTCGATCTCTGGGTCCCGTATTACCAAGCTAAGGTCAAATCCACTGCGCCATGGTTTTAAGCCCCTATCTACGAAAATGTGGAGTTTTGAATTTTTTGCCAGAAGAAAGATCACGGATGCGTGCTTTTTTTCAGGGATGATCGTATCGACCCAGTAGTGCTAGAAATTTGCGAGAGGGCTCATTAGAATGGGAATTAAAAGTTCTAGTGTCTTTTTTAAGTGACCAAAAAATGGGAGGGCAACTAGACCCCCCCAACGCTCATTTTTCCCAAAGTCACCGGATCAAAATTTTGAGATTGCCATTTTGTTCAGCATAGTCTAAAAATCTAGTAACTTTGCCTTTGTGGACGACTTAATCCCCATTAATACTATTACGTAATAGTATCGGTTATTGGGAAGCATACAAACTCCTACAGGGGGATTTTTCTTGGAGGGGAGAGGGTTATGTGGGAGGATCTTTCCATGAAGGAATTTTTCATGGGGGAAGAGAATCTTCCATGATGGAGGTGCCGGAGTTTCCATCATTATTTAAAAAACTATGAGAAATTAAATAAAAAACAAGTTTTTTAACTGAAAGTAAGGAGCAACATTAAAGCTTAAAATAAGCATAGATTAATACTTATATGATGGGGTAAACCCCCTCGTCAATACCCCGCTCTTTACGTTAATATTTTGTTAGTACTTTCAAAAGAGCTATTTATTCTAATTAAACGACCATGGGGATTCAGGGGTCATTCTTAAGGAATTGGAGCAAAATTAGAATTTTAGCGTAAAGATCGAGGGATTAACGGGGGGAAGAACCCCCTCTTATACGTAAAAACTTATGTTTGTTTTAAGTTTTAATTTTGGCCCTTACTTTAAGTTGGAAAAAACTTGTTTTATTTATTTAATAGCTATAAGAAACCATAGACATAATTCCAAAACTTCAGAGAGAATATGTCTCCAAAAGCCATTTTTGCGTGTTAGCCTGGAGAAACCTCACTGCGGAAAAACTTTAACAATTTTTCCAAAAAATTGGACTTTTCGACATTTGATATCCTTTGCCATTAAATAACTGCTATAACCTGACAGCTTTGACGGTGTCCATTGATCAAGATAGAATATGCCGGTTGATGGAATATATTTTTGGAAATTAAGGTAGAAAAAAATTATTATTATTATTTCTTCTAATTCATCAATAGGAAGTTGACTTTTTATAGCATTTGGATTCATATTTTAAGATCAAAACCATGTAGGTGCGTTAGTTCTGCCAGATATGTTCATTTTGTTATTTGACAAATTTATCTGTCCCCCTTTAGCTATTATTAAATTTAAAATTTGCTGAATAAGGATAATTTAAAGATTAAATTTGCACATTATTTTGCAGAATCTTATGAGGGTTAAATGTCAGATGATGGTATCAGAAAGCATAATTAGTTTTCACTTTTGATATATTAGAGTACATGAACTAGAATAGAGACGAATTGAAGAATTTTTACCATATAAAACGTTTTGCAAATAATGGATTTATGCCTTCGAAGAGGGTTGAAATTTCAGAAGAAGTGACTTAATTTTTTGAAGATATCTAATGAAAGCAAAACCTTTTATCACTTTTTTTTCTTATTTGATTGAACGTAAGATCAAGGCTATGGCAATTGCAAGGCATTTATTCTAATATAATGATATACAAAAAAATGCTATGTCATGTCAAACCTTTCATTTCGTTCTTTAGGTTTTCAAAAAAAGAGTAGTTTACCAACAAGATAAATGTACTGAGGTGACTAAATATAAAAATCTGGAGGGACATGGTCCTCCGCCGTCAAATCATTTTACTGAGCCTTATTAGTCAGTCTTCATTGGCTTAGGAAAACGATTCTTTTGGGTGTTCACCTTCGTTAATTTGGAAACGCTAATTTTGGTTTTGATTTCCACGAAATTAAAAAGAAGTTTTTCATGGAAAGCAAAGAATATGACTTTCGTGACTGAATAGATGTAAATAATGAATGAAGATATTAAGTCTAAACGAAATAGAAATTACAACGAACAAGAAAACAAGAACAAAAAAGGTCCTTGTTAATAGAAATAACAGCAATAAGGGTAATTTCTTCATCCCTCTAGTCTCCCAAAAGGCTAGGATGTCCTTTACACTCTACTGAAAACTAAACACATTACTTAATTTGAAGATTTTGTTCATGCAATAGATGCTCAACATACAATTCAATGAATTTGGAAGGAAGAAAACAGTGACAGTAATAAGGGCTTTTTTAAAACAGTAAACCTTTATTATCGCTTAATAATTTTCACTAATGCTCATATCGAATAATTCTTACTAAAATTAACTGTTGTGTTGCCACCCTCCAAATTCCTCAAAAGGCAGTAGTATATTTTCCTCTTTTTTGCATCCAAATAAATGCTTTAAACTAAAAATTTATTTTCCGATTGATTTGCACTAAGTTAAAAGGAATAAATCTAAAAGGAAGAAACCATTGACGAAAATTTATTTCGTGATCCTATCTAGTTTCTAGTTTTTGGTCTAGTTTTGGTCCTAGAAACTAAATTGATTGTTGTGAATATGCTGCTGTCGGAACCAATGCTTCCTGAAGGTTTGAGCAGTGATTAGTTATTAATATTTTCATAAAAATTGAAAACTGTATACAAAATATATTTTGTTTTCATTTTAATGTGAATGACACACTAAAATTGACGGGAGGGGGCGATAGGTGTTGCTGTTAAATTTACTCTTCTCTTTGGTGGGTAGATGGGCGGAAAACTCACTGCTGTTTGTGGTAATTTTTATTCATTTAGTTTTTGGTTTCTTGTCCATAGCAATTTCTGTTTACTTTAGGTTTTATTTTTTCATTCATAACAACTTTTGTTACTAATAGTTGCCAAATTTTGTTTTTACTGTATCAATTTTCCATTGGAATTAGTTTTTTTTTTTCTGTATCAATTTTCTATTGGAATAGTTTTGTATAGGTTAAGTGTAGGATTGTTAGCTAATCAGTTTTATTGATAATTATTTTATATTGGTTAATAATAAAATAGTGATAGGATTTGTCACAATGGGAGTGGCTGCATTATGATTTTTAAATTTTATGTCCAAATTAATAATCAAAGATCACGGAATCATTGAATACCAGCTTTGGAAAATGTCAGACAGTGGAAATAGTGTGTTTCTTGTCACCTAACATATGTGAAGTGTGTATTCCATTTAATACACTTTGACTCCAAATTTCTATTCTGAAACCCGGTGGAAATCAAAAACCACCACAAAAACAATTTACTTAATAATCATTGATTTTGGAATTTTACACTTTGGTTTTAACCATCTTTCATAATTGAGTTTATTAGCACAGTTACCTAGTTTATTCCTGAATAGTTGAGATTCAAAAGAGGTACACCACGCTTGTGTAAATTTACAAATTGGGGGATAGGAAGATTTGGAGGGGACACAGGTGTCAATTTGGGCCATTTAATCATCCACATTGAATGACAACAAAACAAGTTTTTCAAAGAAGCTTAGTTTTAGGCTGTTTACATGACTTGAGTGTCCCAGATAAAAGTGTTATCAAAACGAATGAAAGTTAGGAGATTTTTAGAATTCCATGGTGGGTAAATAAGTTTGAAAACCAACATTAAGAAGACTAAGCCACTTAGACTATGAATAAATGAGGCTGAAGAGGTGGTGTGAGGTAAAACGAAGACTGATTAATTAGATAGCTTTATTTACCTGGGAGCATTCTAGTACCGATAGTGGATGCAGGAATAAGTCAAAAGTAGAAAAGCTAACCAAACTAACATTAGAATATTGGAAGTCAAGGTAATGACAGCGGTCAAATATGGCCCTGAAATATAGGCACTTCAAAAAACAGGAAAACACGTGTTTTCGATAGCTGCAAACTGATTGATTATCTCTAAATTTTCAATTTGTGGTATTTTGGCAGTGTTAATGCTGGTTTAATGAGATTAAAGCTCAAAAAATTATAAATATTATAATTTATCACGATATAGAGGGTCGAATCTTCTCTCCCAGAATTTTTTGCCACATTTAATCTGATGGTGTAATTTATTAATATTATGCCACGTTTTGGAATATTTTACTCTTTATTCAAATTTACCCAATATTTCTTGTGCTAAAAACTTTCGATAAGTAATTTGTTGGAGCCAATTTTTCAAGTCAAGTAAAAATGACATTGAAAAATGAAAAATGAGCCGTATCAAACAGTTCGTGGTAACGAACTGTAGTGAGGAGCGACCCGGCTCAATAGTAAACGAAACTCTAAAAAACGGAATTTTGATGCTAAAAGATACATCAAAGGAATCGAATTTTCCTGCTGATTTTAAATATATAAGTTTCATCAAATTTAATCTTTGTCATCAAAAGTTACGAGCCTGAGAAAACCACACCATCGCATTCGGCGTATCAGAAAACCCAATAGCAAAAATTTCAAGCTTCTATCTACAAAAATGTGGAATTTCGTATTTTTTGCCAGAAGACAAATCACGGGTGCGTGTTTATTTTAGTTTTTTTTCTTTTCTCCAGGTGTCATCGTATACACCAAGTGGTCCTAGAATGTCGCAAGAGGGCTCATTCTAACAGAAATGAAAAGTTCTAGTGCCCTTTTTAAGTGACCGACAAAATTGGAGGGCACCTAGGCCCCCTCCCACGCTCATTTTTTCTCAAAGTCAACGGATCAAAATTTTGAGATAGCCATTTTGTTCCGCATAGTCGAAAACTATAATAACTATGTCTTTGGGAAGGACTTACTCCCCCACAATCCCTGAGGGAAGGGCTGCAAGTTACAAACTTTGACCAGTGTTTACGTACAGTAATGATTACTGTACAGACAGTAACCATAATGGTAGGCTACCTAATGGTAGTGTACAGACGTTTTTCAGGGGGGATGTTTTTGGTTTGGGGTGAGGTTGAGGGGAGGGGGCTATGTGGAAGGATCTTTCCTTGGAGGAATAAGTCATGGGGGACGAAAAATTCAATGAAAAGGGCGCAGGATTTTCTAGCATTACTACAGAAAAACGATGAAAAAATAAAGCTGAAAACGTTTTTTTCAATTGAAAGTAAGGGGTAGCATTGAAACTTAAAACGAACAGAGATTATTACGCATATGAGGGGTTCTAAAAATACTTTAGCATAAAGAGCGAGGTATTTAGGAGGAGGTAAATACCTCACTCTTTTATACTAAAGTATTTTTAGCAATTTCAACTATTTATTCCACGGCCTTTCTGATTCAGGGGTCATTCTTAAAGAATTAGGACAAAACTTATGATTTAGTGTAAAGAGCGAGGTATTAACGAGGGTACAAACCCTCTCGTATACATAATAAAAATATAAGGATATAAATGTTTGTTACGTAAGTTAATTCTTAAGTTATGTATATTTTTTACTAATAAAAACGTTCGTTAAAAATTAAAAGTTCTAGTTGCCTTTTTAAATAGCCGAAAAATTGGAGGGCAACTAGGCCTCCTTCTCCACCCCTTTTTTCTCAAAATTGTCTGATCAAAACTAGGAGAAAGCCATTTAGCCAAAAAAGAATTAATATATAAATTTCATTTTAATAATTTATGTGCGGAGAGCCAAAATCAAATATGTATTAATTCAAAAACGTTCAGAAATTAAATAAAAAAAACTAGTTTTTTTAACTGAAAGTAAGGAACGACATTAAAACTTAAAACGAACAGAAATTACTCCGTATATTAAATGGGTTGTCCCCTCCGCAATCCCTCGCTCTTTACGCTAAAGTTTGACTCTTTGCCACAATTCTACTTTTTAAAACAATTAAAAGTTTAGCGTAAAGAGCGAGGCGTTGAGGAGGGGACAAACCCATTTCATATACGGAGTAATTTCTGTTCGTTTTAAGTTTTAATGTCGCTCCTTACTTTCAGTTAAAAAAACTAGTTTTTTTTTTTATTTAATAGCACCAAGGCAAAAATATACTAAAGAAAATTAGCCTGTTTCTGTAGATGCTTGAATTATGCAGGATTATCTTAGTTTTGACAAGATTTTTGAAGAAACTAAATTTCAGCTGGGGGGTAAAGGGGGGTTTGGGGAGGCAGTTTCCCCTCCTTGCCGCATGGAAAATTACGTCCCTGTCTCTATGTATTATTTTCAATCTTCTAATTTGTCGGTTTTACTTACCGCTCTTTACCCCAAAGGGTTGACCTGTAGCATAGGTTTAAAAAAAAAGAAAAAAATTCTGCTATTTCGTTTCTTATGGTCATATTCATAGGACTACTCTATCGTTTTAATCGACAAGTCAAAAAAAGAAGACATTTCGTTTTGCTAATCAGACATCTTTTATAGAATATCAATAAAAAAAAAAAAATTCGGGTTGAATATAAGCGTTTAATCTTGAGTATTCTGAAACTGCATGAGACAAAGAAAGCGTCCGCTCTTTTCTAACTATGCAGTAGCACACTCCGAGGCTGCAAAGATAGTTATTAACACCATGGAGGCATTGCTGATTATAGGCTGTTGAGGATCATTTGACGCAATAAGTGACAGTGGGGTGTCACAAAGTTGCGGTTGATCTTGCTGTGTCAATAGATGTTTACTTCTCAAATTCAATCCTTTGCGCTGTAAATCCATGGGTATTATACTTCGTAGGCAGATGTCTTGCCCCACCCAGGTGTATCTTTTGCATCGGAAGTATAGCTATTTAAACTTGAATGACCTCGTAGTCTTGACTCAAGCAGAAGAAATTGCTGATTACATGGTTTCCCTTCGAAGCAGCCTTCAAGAGCATTAATGCTTGCAGTATCAAAAGAGGGTACGAGGAAATGCTTCTTGGCTGGGTCCAGAAAGGTGGATGATGGCATTGTAGTCAATTATACGGAAAAGCACCGCGCATATTTTAGGTTCCCAGAATGAAGAAAAATATTAAAAGAAACCAACAGTTTTAAATGCAGAAAATAACAAGAATGGCTGATATTTGTGAATACTATAGGTTCTAGATGTTATAATTACTCAGATTTTTAACTTTTCTTTGTTATAATTGAGCACAGAATATGATCTGCGGTTTCCCTTGATATTTTTTTGATGTTGTTTTCTTCATTCCTCTTGATATTTCTCAAATTTTCTCTTGAATTCCTTGAAAGTCTAAGCCCACTTACAAGGCCTATAAACCCAAGCTGCCAACTATATCAACTGATTTGCGTGCGGGGAGGCAGCAAAAGTCTATATAGCCTGATTCCTAGGAATTATTACCCCGGGCTTCTGACTCGAAAGAGGTGTGGAATGTCTGCATTGACAGACTTGGTTAGGGCGAAGCCGGGTCAAAAGCCTGAAAAAGCATAACTAAACTAATCTTAAACAACAATATTGACAACTTCTCAAAAGTCTTATCTTGCGTAACAATTCTTGACAATCTAACATTTCCTCAAATCTAGAATTCCAATAACAAATTTTGAAATTTCGAAGAATTTTAATCATGTTACTTATTAAATGTTTGCAATGGACTCTTCAGATCTTGTTTTCTTAGTTGATTAGTTTGAACTTGAATTAATGATCTTGACTGTGCTTTGGAATGGTGTTTAGCTTATGCAACTGTCTACTATGTTTCCTTGAAAATAAAAGGACAAAAAAGAAGGAGCGTCATAATCATGAAATTAGTATCAGTTGCTAAATCAGTTCATCAATCTCAATAAGTAACCAAAAACTGATTGAAGATCAATAAGCATCTAATTCTTGTGACCACACTTGAAAATTATCTTATAGTTTGTGCGGTTTAAAAGATTATCAAATATAGAGCATAGCGTCAAAACTTTCACCAGGATTGATGAAGTGGAACTCAATTGCTGAAATTTCCTATTAAGTTGTTGGTCTTCACTTCAAAGGCGATGAAGCTTAGAAAAGTTGATTATAGACGCGTGCCACCGTACGTTCGTTATCATTCAAGTGCAAATATAACTTCCAGACCTTTGCAAGGTTGTTTGTTAGTATGACCTTACGCAACAGACCATAGGTTACGCAGTAGGATTAACAGTTAGTTTATGACGGAAGTTAACTATTTTATTATTTTCAACTTTGCTTTGCTTCCACTGCCTATGATGTTTACTAAATATACGCAACATCGGTCAAGACTGACATTAAAAGTATTCTGTTAAAACAACCGAAGCTATTCCGTATAAAAGGGGGGGGCATCCTCAACCCCCAGTCTTTGCCTTAAAGATCGGCTACTTGTTCTTATTTTTAAAAACGGGGGCTCCAACATAAGAAACGTTGATTCCCAACAAAAAAGTAGTTCATTTAATAGACTTCATATAAAGGACCCTACTATAGCTGTATCTAAACTTACAGAAAAACACAACCAAAAGACTTCAACCCATAAAATATACCAAAAGACAAAAATCCTTTTGCACTAGCTACATCTCTACATTGTCATAGCTGTTCTTCTTCTCTTTTGTTACAAGTATCTATGTTCTTCTTTATTTTTCCATTTATTGAATTGTCTTTTGTCCAAGCAAGTACAGTGGTATTTTTCCTTTTTATTTCCTTTAATATTTTGTGCATAATCCCATAGGGGTTACTTAATAAAACCCCCAAATTTCATTGAGTGTAGATAGTCTATATTAGAATAACTTATTAAAAAATGCATCAAAAGATAAAGAAAAATAATAAAGAATATATTATTAGGGCTACATAAGTGACCATGGGAATATGACAGAAAAACAACCCCCAGCTATTACTCTTTTTGTTTTAATATGTTATCTTCAGAAAATTGGTATTTTACGTTATTACAATTTCCTTGTAAATGAAAGGGGCGGGGGCTCCTTCTTTCTTGAATCCCTGCCCCCTTATGGTAAAGTCTTTATTGTCAATCCCACAAGAACAACTACTCAAAGACAAGGAGCATAGAAACTGAATGAGAGGCAATTAAAAAGAGCAATAAAACTTTAGCACGGACAGCAAGGGATTAAGGAGAGAGCAATCCCCTCATATATTGGTACTAATTTAGTGGTTGGCCTCTCCAGAAGGAATCATGTTAATAAAACAATTCTTACTTCATCAAATGGAGAGTCAACAGATATTTTAGGCACCTCTTCTTTGATTCACTTTTCCCTAATTTCTTCACTTTTTTATATATATAAATGAATTTTAACAATGGATTGTTACTGACCATTGTCTCGCTTGTTTGCTGATAAATTAACTAGAAGAAAAGGATCAGCCTCGGGATTTTTTCTTGTTTGAATTAAATAAAAAGACAAGTTTTTTTTAAACTGAAAGTAAGGAGCGACATAAGAAATGAAAACAAACAGAAAATATTCCGTATATGAAAGTGGCTGTCCCCAACTCAATGCCTCGCTCTTTACGCTAAAGTTAGACCCTTTCTCAAAATTCTACTTTATAAAACAATAAAAAACTTTGACGTAAAGAGCAGGGTATTGAGGAGGGGACAGCCCCTTTCATATACAGAATAAATTCAGTTTGTTTTCTGTTTTAATGCCGCTCCTTACTTTAAGTTATAAAACTTAATTTTTTAAATTTAATTTATAAACGGTCTTTGATTAATGCAGATTTTGAATTTGGTTCACCGAACATGAATAATTAAACCAGAATTTGCATACTAATTCTACATTTTGTTACACTCATAATAACCGAAGTTGGATTTTTGTTTCAGTTGTTTAAGAATGATTTCTGAGTCACAAAGGCTGTTTAATAAGAATAATAACACCTTTTAAAAGTAAAAAATTAACTTTAGCGTAAGAGCGATCTATTGAGGAGAGGCAACCTATATCATATACGTAATATTTTCTGTTCGTTTTAAGTTTTAATGTTGGTTCTTGCTTTCAGTTGAAAAAACTAGTTTTTTATTTTATACTGATCGTTTTTAAACAACGTTGGAAAATCCAGCTCCCCCTTCATGGAAAATTCCCTTCCTCAACGAGATCCATGGAAAGATTTTCCCACGTAACTTAAATTAGCGATTTTGCGGAAATAATTTTGTAAAGCATAGTAACAAAACGACCAAAGAGGTCACTGGTAATTGCCACAATATTTGCACACATTTTAAAAAGGGATTACAACACTTCAAAAACCTTAAGAATGAAAACAAAATTTTGAAGCTTAGTAGAAATCGTTGTTAGAATCATTACTAAAATTTCTTTTCTTATAAGCATTACTTATGTCTTTTTAAAACATGAAAAAAAGTTAAAAATCTTTTTAAGTTCAGTCAAGAACCTCTAAAGTTATTATGTAGACTGCAAAAATATTTACGGCGCCTAAGCATTGATTTCAACGTTTTAATTTAAACTAGAAAATACCGAGAAATTTAAAATTAGTTTGTTCTTTTGTTGAATGAAACCCACTCGCTATGTGATTACGCTTATAGGTTTGAACTCAACCAGTTATATAATGTCAGTAGAAAGGCCCATAAAGCGAAAATTTGCAATCATTGCAAATAATGATTAGATATTTTGACAAGGGATTACAGCAATCAAAAACCTTAAAAAAGAAAATCAGAAGTTTCAAGCTTAGTACGTATCGTTGTTAAAAATCGGACTAGCTTCAAATCAAATATTTATTAAAATACTTCAGTACAAAAATACATTAATTTGCGTAAAGAGCAAAAAACTGGTAGTTGCAAAAATACTTTTATACATTTTAACAAGGGATTACAAGAATTCAAAAACCTGATAAAAAAAAGCCAAAAGTTTGAAGCTTAGTAGATATCGTTGTCATAAATCTTGCTTACTTAGACTAATGTCTCCTGCAGGGGCTGACTCAGCGTAGAGAGTGATGTTAGCTTTCTCCAACTAGTGCGACCAGCAGCTAACGCTGGTACATCGTGGACATCGATGTTTGCCAACTTCAATTATTTTGAAAGACTATTGGAACATCGATGTTTCGGCCTGCCGTAGGATCGCTCCCAGCCGGCTTCTGCGGGATTAAAGTCCAACACGATTTTCGCAGGTAGGTGTGATAATATTCTAAGCATTCTAAGGAGATGACCGTACCATCGTAGAGTGCGCTCCGCAATTTGTATAGAAAACAGTGTCTGCTGCGTTGTCTGTAGTAACTTCTCGTTGCTGACGAAGTTGAGCCATCTCAGGCCTTCTCTCCTCCTAAGGCTTTTCACCTAGAACAGGTGTACGGCCTTGAGAGCTATGATTGTGGTCAGCCAGGCTTCTGTTCATAAGGAATTACAGACCTGACCAGGGAGTTGTAGTTTCGCAGCTTCGTCTTTTGACTAATACTTAGTTTCCACCATAGGTGGTCATTTAACCTTCCCACGGCAGCAGATGCCTTGGATATTCTTGCTTGTAGTTCAGGGAGAAGCGAGCCGTCAGCGGCAGTGACAGAGCCCAAGTACGTGAACTGCTGAACTACGTCAACAGTAGTTGTTTGGTTCAGGGCCATAGGAGGGTTGGGGATGCTATAGGATGGCATCCTTTAGCATCATAGGATTCCGCTATGAGCGCCAGGTCAATGGCAAAGTCAGCGTCTGAGAGGATACGATTGCAAAATTTAAGTTCAAATCCAAGCCTTAAGATCGTGTTCGCCATGGCGTAGTCTATGATGACGTTGAGCAGTTCGGGCGCAACGGCTCAACCTTACCAAACCCCTGTACAAATTTGGAAGAACGGGCTTTGTCAGCTGTTGACTTGGACGCAGCTCTCTATTTAGTTATGGAGTGCTTCGAAGAGTCTCCAGTGCTAATCTGGCAGGCCGATGGACCTCATGATGCTCCACAGGGTATTCCGGTCGATTCGATCGAAAGTAGCTCGGAAGTCGACAAAAGTGATGAATGAGAGTTTCTGTCAAAACTCTCTGGTTTTCTCGACTACTTGACGGACTGTGGATATTTTCTCAATGATCGATCACTCTGACATAAAATAGGCTTGTTCTGGTAGTCAGGTTCGGTAGATAATATTTGGAGAACGATCTAGAAGCACCATTGTTAAGAGTTTTCCAGGTACTGAGAGAAGGGCCATTCCCCCGTATAAGACAAAATCACTTCGCCTGCCTTTTCTCTTCTATGAGGGGATGATGATTCTTCTTCACCAGTCTTCCAGAATGACTTCTGTTTCCAACACAACAGAAAAGAGGGTCTGCAAAAGAATGAGCATGGCGGGGCCCGAATATTTCAGCAACTCTGAACTTATGCCAATGTTGCGAATCGGATTTGCTTTTACAATCAAATATCTTTGAAAAAACGCTTAGAAGACAAGCGACAATGAGAATCTATATATAGAAGCCTGCCAGGTGCCAATTGCCGGTGCCTGGTAATTGCAAAAATATTTGCATTTATTTTAAAAATGGATTACAACAATTTAAAATCTTAAAAAAGAAAACCAAAAGTTTGAGGCGTAAAAGATATCGTTAATAGAAATCAGACTTGTTTTAACAATAAAATATCTTTGAAAAGACTGTAATATGAAATCAGGGAATACTTTCTACGACTCAATATATTCCACGGAAGGAGAATTCCTTCGCCCGCTTTCTAGAACGATTAAATGGATCACATGTTTCCAATCCTCTCCACATAAGAGTAGGCAAGCATCTCAATGCTACGGATTTTTGGACAAATTAGATGCACCTGCCTGTTACATTCCATTGATTTAAATCTTGATACAATAAAATTCTTATTTTGAAAAATTGAAAGAAAGTCTCTTTTTTTGCGTGTTTCATTTTTCAAAGATTGATTTCGCTAGAATCAAGATTTAAATTAATTTAATGTAACAGGCAGGTGCATCTAATAGATCAAAAAATAGTAGCATTGGGATGCTTGCGCGCTCACATGTGGAAACAGTTGGAAACATGATCCATTTAATCGCTCTAGAAAAGTGGGACAGGGAATTTTCCGTGTATGGAATAGTTTATCACGTAAAAAATATTCTCCAAATTAAGATATTAGAATTGCTTTCTTTGTCTAGCTGCCTAGCACTCCGTTCCAACTGAGGGGAAATCTCTTTTGATTCCTAGCGCGGACATAAATCTTCGGAATATAAAAGTTCCTTGAGAAAAAACCATCTTGAGATAAGATGAAATCTCCAAAAAAGACCTTGAAAGAAAAAAAAGGCATTGAAAGAAAATAAAATTTTGACAAAAACTTTGAAAGAAAAAACACTTAGAAAGAAAAATTAGATGCTAAAAAAAAATATCTTAAGGTGTTACGTATTATCCCACATGTGTACCGTCATTGCATGACATCCCACGTCTGATCTCCTCAGTTACAACAGGGGGTTACCCACTTGACTGGAAGGGCCCTGACCTCTAACAGTTCACGAGAGAATGCGTCATTCCCAGTAAATTTAACATGTCACGCAAGATTGCGTCACCCTAAACATAGATAAACAATCTCCAAGTATGTAACATACAGGTGTACGTACGTGAAACCTCACTTGTGCACTATCCGTAGCTACAATCGTGGACCCCCCAATTGACTGGTCGCCCTGACATCTAACAAGTCAAGTGAGAATGCGTCATTCCTAATAAATCTAATATATCAAGCAAGATTGCGTCACCGTCAACATAGGTAAACAATCTCCTATTATGTAACATACCACTGTACGTACGTAACACCAAAATTTTGCACTATCCACAGTTACAACCGGCGATTCCCCACTTGACTGGTGATCCCTAACCTCCAACAACTCCTCTTATGTAACAATCAAACCTGAAGTTTCTCCTGGTCCTCATTGGTTTTTTGAACATAAAGACTAAAGGAAACATGATTTGTTGGGGGCCTCTGAAGATTTTTCTGCTCCCCGTAGGTTTTTAAAAAATCAAAGAAAAACACTCTCTATTATGTAGCAAGCACCTGCATCTCTTGGAAAATAAACCTTATCACGCAAAAATCGAAGAAAACATGATTTGGCGAGGGCCCCTGGCTCTAATAGGTTTTTAAACAATCAAAGAAAATATTAAGTAACATGTACTTTTGCATCTTTTAGAAAAAATTTCCTATTACGGAACAAGCACCTGCATCTTGAAGATCTGTGTCTTGAGGTGATTAAAAAAAACTAGTTTTTTTCTTAACTGAAAGTAAGGAGCGACATTGAAACTTAAAACGAACAGAAATTACTCCGTATATGAAATTGGTTGTCCCCTCCGCAATCCCTCGCTCTTTACGCTAAAGTTTTAAATTGTTTTAAAAAGTAGAATTGTGGCAAAGAGTCAAACTCATGTAAGTTTACATAGACATATATAGATATATAGGGGCATGGCTTACAGGCTTTGCCCTGAGAGCTGTGGTGGGGTTGTCATCCTAAAAAAAAATTACAGATCATTTCAACTATATTTAACAAAATTACTATCTCTAAATTTTGATTGGATGCGTTTGAAGAAATGATATGCGTGGAGGGGAAGGGGGTAGCTGCTTTCCGATCACGTTCGTATATTAAAAAGATCACTAAAAATTTGAATTCCAACTGAATGAACTCCATTCGAAGTTTATTCGATCACCCTTTCTATAAAAATCTCGTATGCCCCTAGGGCATAACTTACAGCCCTTGCTCTGGGGAATGTGTGTGTGTGAGGGGGGGGGGGTTGTCATCCTCAGAGACATAATTTCCCGACCTTTCTACTACGCTGAACAAAATATCTATCTCAAAATTTTGACTGGGCATGTTGGGGAAATAATTGGCGTAGGCGGTGGGGCTGTTTTCCCTCCAATCGCTTTCAAATATTAAAAAGGGCACTAAAACTCCTGATTACCAATATTATGAGCCCCCTTCGAAGTATATACGACCATCCTTTCTGGAAGAACCTTATATGCTTCCAGGGCATAAAATACGATCAATAAATTACATAATTTCAGGATCTTGTAACTACATTGAACAAAATAGCTATCTCAAATTTTGTATTTGAAGTGTTTAGGAAAATAATTGGCATGGACGGGGGGGGACTGGTTGCCCTCCAGTCATATTAAATCTTAAATCAGGGACTAGTCCTTTCCATTTCCAATCGAATGAGCTCTTTTTCAAGTTTCTGTGACAACTCCTTATATACGGATGTACCCTGGTCTAAAACCAAATATATATATATATATATATATATATATATATATATATATATATATATATATATATATATACATATATATATATATATATATATATATATATATATATATATGCAATAATACATTGTGCCCACATCGGTCTTTACTTAGTCAGTGCTATTGCGCTACCTATGATGGTGTCCTATAAGTTACCTATTGCTATTTGCTTATATTCTTGCAGAATTTTTCTAGAATTTTACCCTTCAAACTATCTTTTTTAGATGTAAAAGTCAAAGATCTTACTGGAATTCTATTTATTTTTGGACAAATTATCCTTTTTCTTCTATATGTTTTTTTTCTCTTTTCCTCAACTAGTCTCAATTTTAGCAAAATTTTATCCACTACACTGATTGTTGGGTAAATGACACCCCCTTTTCTCTTCTCGGACTTGTGGTAATCTATTAACGGCTTGAAAGGATTTTTGGTGATTTTTGCCACCTATCTTTTAATTGGGTGGGCCTAAGCTTTGAAAAACTTGGTTGAAAACCATGTCTTTTATATGAACTAGGCATGCAAGTGTTTAAGTAGGGATTTCAGAACCAGCCCTCCGAAAACTCAATATTTATAAGATGTTTTAATAAGCTATAAGATTTTTCAGGCAATTCATCTACATTGTTTTTTAAATTCGGGCTCCCTAAGGGTTGGGAGTTTTTTCTACGAAGTGAAGTCTTGTAAACAGGCTTATCGGAAAGGAGTAATTTCAAACCCAAAAAACAGTGAGTTCTAGTTGTTCTTTTATTCCTATAATAACTTAACAATGTCAATCGATTGATTGATAGTCAATTTAAAACATGATTCTTCCCTTGATTGACATCCGTTAGCATTTACCGATTGGATCCATCTTAGGCACTCCTTGATTTACATAATGAGGAAACCCTTTAGTTTATCTAATCAGAATTCACGAGGAAACGACAGAGAAGTCGAAGAATTGCCTTGTCACAAAGACCGATCAAGAGAATTTGAAAAGCTCATTGAAGTACTTTTTGAAACTCTTCAAGCTCGTTCTTTCAATTTGAAAACCGAATTTATTTCATTTGTTGGTTCTTTTATTCTGAACGTTTCATGTCTTTAAGAATGTGTTATATGTTTTTCAAGTTTTAAAACAGAGAATTAAGAGCATGTCTTGTATTAGAACACTACCATTAGTGACCACCTTTAATGTCATTGTCAATGAAATCACAACCTGAAATACAACCCCTAAAAAATCAAAAGCTATTTAAGAAAGCTTACCCACTTATCATATCGAAAAAAAAAACAATTGAGAAGCAGAAATATTTATTTCAAAACAAATAAATGAACTCTTATCAAAATTAAAGTGTGGAAAATAACACTATTGCTTTTCACTTTTTTCGACAGCAGAAGAAACTAGACCTCCGTTGCCTGTGCAACGGGAAG
This sequence comes from Artemia franciscana, assembly GCF_032884065.1. NCBI lineage: Eukaryota > Metazoa > Arthropoda > Branchiopoda > Anostraca > Artemiidae > Artemia > Artemia franciscana. Next base: position 35,374,479 of record NC_088869.1, on the reverse strand, counting down.
TGTTGCAGCAACTGTGCCCTGTTCCTTAGGGCACAGTTGCGGAGCAACACGTGCAACTGTGCCCTACGGGACACAGTTGCGGAGCAACAGTCTCCATTATGTCCTTCAGAGGACATTTTTCTAATGCGGCTTCGATTGTTATCTTGAAGCATCTTTGATATGTTATATAGCACTACTCGATAAAAATAAAATAGACATCAAAATCGAAAATTTAAGAAAATTTTCAAAAATCGGAACGAGATTGACTTTTCCGAAATTATTTCCGGGAAATCTGTAAGAGCTACGGAATTGCATGCTTCAGTTCTCGAAAACATCAATAAAAGTTCTATATGAGTTCATAATTATTTTATCTCTAAAACGTTTACTTCCGAAACTAGGGCCGTGTTAACTTGACGCCAATTCGAAGTATTATGTTTCGAGACGCACATTTCGGGAATTATTTCCGGGAAATCTGAAAGAGATACGGAAATAACGTCTTATAGTTTTCTGCTTAACTTTTGATGGTCTAAGCTAGGAAAATATAAAACAAACCAAATTCACCAAAAAATTTAAATTGCCCCGAGGGCATGACCAAACTTCCAAATAGAAAAACCCAAAGAAGGAATTTTATTTCGGAGAAACTATTGTAAGCTCCAGCTGTTAGGAGATCGAGACCTGTCGAACCGCGTTGGAAAAAAAAATTCTAGCTGGTCCAGAACAGAAGTTACCTCTAGAACGTCGAAACTTCGGAAATTATTTCTTAGAGAACGAAGCAACTTGGTATATAGAACACTTCACTTCTTCTTGCATACTTTTCATAGCACTACTCGATAAAAATATAAGAAACATCAAAATCGAAAATCATAGAAAATTCCAAAAAAAATCGGAACGAGATGGACTTTTCCAGAATTATTTCCGGGAAATCTGTAAGAGCTACGGAATTTTGTGCTCCGGTTCTCGAAGAGACAAATGAAAGTTCTACAGGAGTTCAGCATAACTGTATTTCTAACAAGTTTATTTCCGAAGCTAGGGTCGTCTTAGCTTGACGCCAAACATCGAACGCAGAGTTTCTAAGAAAAAAACGGTTTTATTTTTTTTTATGGAAAACTGTTAGAAATTTTAGGAACTTTTCTGAAACTTTTTTACTCTGTTTCACGTTTCCCTTCCCTCTGAAAAATCTCAAATTTTTAGCTCTTACCACTTCGGAGCTACAGGTCGCTGATCACGGTGAAAAAAAAAAAAAAAAAAAAAAATACGAAACAGTAGTGTTGCTCCGCAACACAATTATGAATAACCCATAAAGAAATCTCCAATATAAACTTATCTAAGATGATCTTATAAGTTCTGGGTCTCTTATTTTTGGGGGAAGAAAGAGGTAAGGTGATCTTTAGACTCTAATCAAACAGTTCGTGGTAACGAACTGTAGTAAGGAGCGACCCGGCTCAATAGTAACCAAAACTCTAAAAAATGGAATTTGATACCAATAGCTGCATCAAAAGAATTGCATTTTAATGCTGGTTTTAAATATATAAGTTTCATCAAGTTTAGTCTTACCCATCAAAAGCTACGAGCCTGAGAAAATTTGCGTTATTTTAGAAAATAGGGGGAAACACCCCCTAAAAGTCATGGAATCTTAACGACACCATCAGATCACACCATCAGATTCAGCGTATCAGAGAACCCTACTGTAGAAGTTTCGAGCTCCTATCTACAAAAATGTGGAATTTTGCATTTTTTGCCACAAGGCAGATCACGGATGCGTGTTTATTTGTTTTTTGTTTTTTTTTCCCAGGGGTGATCGTATCGACCCAGTTGTCATAGAGTGTTGCAAGAGGGATCATTCTAACGGAAATGAAAAGTTCTAGTGCCCTTTTTAAGTGACCAAAAAAATTGGAGGGCACCTAGGCCCCCTCCCACGCTAATTATTTTCCCAAAGTCAACGGATCAAAATTCTGAGATAGCCATTTTATTCAGTGTAGTCGAAAAACCTTATAACTATGTCTTTGGGGACGAATTACTCCCCCACAGTCCCCGTGGGAGGGGCAACAAGTTACAAACTTTGACCTGTGCTTACATATAGTAATGGTTATTGGGAAGTATACAGGCGTTTTTAGGAGGATTTTTTTGGTTTGGGGGAGGGATTGAGAAGAGAGGGATATGCTTGGGGAACTTTCCATCGAGAATTTGTCATGGGAGAAGAAAATTTCCATGAAGGGAGATCAGGATTTACTAGCATTATTTAAAAAAAAACAATTAAGAAATAAATGTGAAAAAGCTTTTTCAGCTGGAAGTAAGGAACAGCAATAAAACTTAAAACAAACAGAAATTATTACCCATATGAGGGGCTCACCTCCTTCTAATACCTCGCTCTTTACGCTAAAGTATTTTTAGTAATTTCAACTATTTATTCTACGGCTTTTTTGATTCAGGGGTCATTCTTAATGAACTGGGATAAAATTTAAGCTTTAGTGTAAAGAGCGAGGTACTGACGATGGGGCGAATCCCCTCATAAGGTAAAGGATACGGCATTAGACTTTACAGTCCCTACCAGCGGTGCTGATCTCCGTTTCTTGGCCCTTCAGCCAGGAAGTGCAATGGGGGGCTGGGGGCCAACCATCCTGTGCTTTCGCACACCCTTCCTGTTTACCTTCCCCAGATTTCTCCAGGTACCCATTTAAAGCTGGGTCGACTCTGGCTAAGCTTACAGAGTCACGCCACTGACTCCCGTCCCAAACTGAACAATTGGTTACACTGGGATTTGAACCCGCGTCCTTTCAGACAAAGGATCCCAAATCCAGCGCACCAACCGACTCGGCTAGGACCCCTCATATACGTAATAAAAACATGAGAATACAAAAGTTCTTTACGTAAGCTAATTTGTAAGTTACGTAAATCTTTTACCAATAAAAATATTCGTAAAAAATTAAAAGTTCTAGTTGCTTTTTTAATTAACCAAAAAATCGGAGGGCAACAACTGTACTAAGGCTTACAATACCCTGCCGCTTGAACTGAGAGGTAGGAGCTCCCTTGGTTCTTTCAAAAAGAGAATAAAAAATTATCTTGTTTTGAATTAGTTTAATTTGAATAATGAATCTAATTAGAAAAGTGATTTTAGCTATTATTGAGTTTTTTTTGTGGGGGTTGGAGTGGTTTGCTCCTGGATGAAGAGGTGGGGACTTGTAAGGATATTTTTTTTGGTAGGGGCCATGGTTGTATCGAGAAGTGGAGGGAGAGCCATAGTGCGTATTTATTTTTGAGGTGATATGGGACTCAGCATGCAGTTTTTGCATAGAGATGAGAGATTAAGTATGTTATGACTGTTATAATTTTTTTTAATAAACCCGAATGAACTAAAAAAAAACTAGGCTTCGTCCCCCGCTCTTTTTTTCTCAAAATCATTCGATCAAAATTACGAGAAAGCTATTTAGCAAAAAAAAATATGCAAATTTCGTTTTGATTGTTCCTCTGCGGAGAGCCAAAATCAAAACATGCATTGATTCAAAAACGTTCAGAAATTAAACTAAAAAAACAAGTTTTTTTTAACTGGAAGTAAGGAGCGACATTAAAACTTAAAACGCACAGAAATTACTTCGTATATGAAAGAGGCTGCTACCTCATCAACGCCCCGCTCTTTACGCTAAATTTTTTTACTGTTTTAAAAAGAAGAATTGAGAGAAAGAGTCAAACTTTAGCGTAAAGAACGGGGCGTTGATGAGGTAGCAGCCTCTTTCATATACGAAGTAATTTCTGTGCGTTTTAAGTTTTAATGTCGCTCCTTACTTCCAGTTAAAAAAACTTGTTTTTTTATCACTAATGATTGGGTGATCATACCTTAGTATTAACGGCGAGGGGTTGCCCTCTACCTTGGACCAGGCGGATATCTTAGGGCACCACTTGTCAAGCCACGATCGGCATCTTTTACCATTTTGCGTCACATTTTGCACTACACTTGGCAGAGACTCCTCACCTAACACTTCAGGCTCAATTCCTCTGGCCTTATTAGTGTCTAATACACTCTATTAGTTCTGTGCACTTGCTGAAGCACAAGAGGACTCTTTTTAAGGGGGGCTTTTTAAGAGGACTCTTTTTTGAGGGGGGGTTGCTCTAATTTTCAGTTTTTTCTGTAGATAAGGCTAACATGGCCTAATCAAAATAGTTCAAGCTCAATTGACAGATCTTCATCTATCCGGACATTTTGCAGAACGTCACTTAATTCTATAAAACTCCCTATTTGACTGAATGTAGGAAATTCTATTAAAGTAGAAATGACCGCTGATGGGCCTTATACCCAAATCATTGATAGTATTTTAGTTTTATCTTTGTTTTATCTTATCTGGTTGTATGTAGCTGCGATCTGGGAAGACAGGAAATTCAGACAAACTCATTATTATAATGTTCAGTTTATTCGTAACATAATATTTTCAATCTTTATATAAAGAGAATTTCGAAGCATCATTTGAGTGTTATTGATTTATTTGAGTACTTTTGGACGCAGCATATTTTGATTTCAATCTAATGGGTGCACAAATAAACCGAAAGGTCTGGCTCCAATCACGGCTCTATAATGGAGTCTCTCCACAATGGCGCACTTCCAGCATTTTTATTGGGAAGGCAAGAGGGGTCAACATCCAGAGAGTCAAGGGGCATGGACTATATAATATTTTTCTCTCTTAATTCTTGGGAGGCAACCGTTCCCCCCCTGATTTTGCTCTTACAGAATTTAAGAACTTTCCTCTTTGGCCTTTTAAAATCATAAAACTGCTAAAAATTCACGAGGCAAGCACAATTATTATAAACTATTCTTTTATGAGTCTCATGATGAATTCGGGCTTGTTGATGCTAATTTCCAAGTCGACGATGTTACTGTTTACATCTCATCTACTCCTGATGTAACTTCCTGGATGGCAGCTATCCTTCCGAAATTTCAGCTTTAGATTGACTCTAGACGAACATTTTCCAAACAGGGAGGTTCTATGAGTTCTATGAGACCATATTCTACCGTGACCGATACACTTTACTTGTTAGTTGCAAAATGACCAACTAGCATTCTATTGCTACTTATGCCTTTCCAACCTAAATAAGACTTGGCAGCTTCTTTATTAGTCATAAGCTCAGCTTCCTGCCTGTGCACCTCTTCCTTCCCGCCAGAATATATAAATTCCATGTCAATTAATTACATGTTTCCTATCCTGGAATATGAGTTTCTGAAACTCTTAACAAGTCGAGCTCTAAACATTGGAATTCGTCAATTGAAATAAAAATGCAATAGTTGTTTTTCAACATTGGAAAAGTTCCAAGTTGCAACTTTCTTATTATATAAATCATTGAAATTATTATTGCTTTGGGAAAAGCAGCGGTTCCCAAACCAGTACAGAACAGGGACAAGTGCGTCTTATAAAGCCTGCACAAAGTGCGTAACCCAGTTTAGAACCGTACATTAAGAACTACCATGAGCCTCCAGTAGGAAAGTAGGCCTTGTACAGCTCAGGGCCCATCTCGGTCCCAATACGGTTTTCCAAACTTGGTGATAGTAGGAATCCCAATCATCGTCCATAACAGACTTCCATGGGCATCTCCCTCTCCCTCCATGGTGTACCTGTGCTGAGTTTTCTAAGGGGCTTATATTGATGGATTTTGCAACATCCATCAGTTTTTATTCAGTGCATCTAATGTTGGTGCTTTTAAACTTGCTGCTATATCATCCGCAAATATAATTGTTAATGCATTTTCAGGAATAGATTTAGGGAGATCATTTATATATATTAAAATTAAAAGATGTCCTAAAATTGAACCTTGCGGTACACACAATATTATTATTCGATGTCTCAGACGAATATTCACCATCAATATCCACCACAAACCTTCGATTGTGCAAAAATGATTTAGTTAACTTTAAAGGTACTCCTCTTATTCCAGTATTTTCAAGTTTTTTAAATAGACTTTCGTGATTCAAAGTGTCGAAAGCTTTCTTAGTATCAAAAAACAATATAGCTGCTAAACAATCGTCATCTAAATTATCATTAGTAAAAGTATGTGTTGCGGCGACGGCATCTTCTATCGATCTACATTTAAAAAACAAAATGAAACTTCAAAAAAAATATGTTTTCCAGAAATGATGTAAGTCTATACTTCATTATTTTTTCAGACATGAAAAGTTTCATCTTAACGATAACCTATGAGATGGTTTTAAACAGAATTTAATCAAAGGTAAAAGTACTGGAACTGCCAGTGGGATGAACAGTATAATTGTATAACAGTATAATTTGAAGAATATTTACCTGGTTTCTCCTCAGAAAGTTATATATTTCTTTATGCGTCCTTTTTTGAGGTATCGAGAGTTGGTCATAGCAATGTTCCCCTTCTAAATATTTGTAAATCAAAAACCACCCATAAACATGTTCATCATTACAATATAAAGTATCTTCAGTATGTTCCTGTAAACAATTCGTATTTGTAACTCTGCCAGTTAACATTAAGAAGGTAATAGGTGATCCTTTAGCATTAACAAATGTTTGGCTGTGATTGAATGTCATTTTTGACCCATTCAATGACGAAATAGCTAACAGAAGAAATACATTTTTGGTCCTGATTATAATTGCTATATTACTACTCTAAGACCCCAACAATAATGTCATGGAATGGACTATTACGAAGGTCACTCGTCAATTTCGGGCTACGGTCTTGACAATTTGTTTGCTAAGCTGTTTCGCTCTTCACTAACCCTGGCTAAAAATATATTTTCCGGTTGCTGCGGATTTTGCACCCTTTACAATACACGATTTGGGGCGGCGGGCAGAGATTTTATAGAAAGTATCTCACAGACTCTCAGGTCCAGCGCAACATCCCTTTGCGAGTGATTGAAATCACAACAAAGTGAAAAAAGTTTAATAAGGTCCAAAAATACCTCATCACTGCTCCGTCTCTACTAAGGTCAGAAACGAAAGACATCACTATTGTCAAAGAAGAAAAAGAACCCAAGAAAAAGAGTTCTTAGATCGAAAAAGGATTTCTTTTCCTAGAATGAACCGACATATCTACCTAACAAGGAATCTCATACCACAGTCACCTCATGTCTAAAACTTTCTAATGCAGAAAGTGTAGATGTCAGTGTAAAACATGGTTACTATAAACAACTCTACCCAAAACAATTAATTTCTGAAAAAATATATTTTCAAATTTATTCCAATGAAGACTACTTCATAGATTTATCATCCATATTTATTGATTTAAAAGTTTTGGCAAGGAAAAAGTCTGACAATCAAATTTTCATCACTACCGATGGAATACACAATGAAAATTGCGTACTAGACGATTTGTTAAAACAAATATGTGTCTACATAAATGGAAAATTGGTTAGCACTAGTAAAAATCTATCAAACTATGCAAGCTACATACCATTTCTGTTCATGACTCCAAAGTCCTATAAGAAATTGAAAGGTCAGGTGATTGGCTATGATTCTAGATCAAATATTGAATGATGGCGAACTCACTTGGGCGGTGAGCAAGGAGTATAATTTAGTTGTTAAACTAAAATATTAAATTTTTTATACCTCGGTGGAAGTCTCCCAATGTTAAGATTGAAATAAAGTTGTAACTTGCTGCGTCTAATTTCATTTTGAGAAAAACACTTGATGCAGCGCCCAATTCAAATGTCAATCTCACCTTGGAAATACTCCTTTTACGAAAAAATGAGTTATGATTTTTGTTGAAAAAAGTGGTGTTTGAATAATTAAGAGCTACCGGAAATAACATCAACCTGCTTTTTCCTCACACAGTCGCCTATCAACGACACGTTGCCACTGGTTCAATTACCTCGACTGGACTACATCGACTTTTCATTTATCAACGGTGAAATTCCTTAAAAACTTGTTTTGGCATTCGTAAAAAGTGCCAGTGCCATAGGATCATTGACGAGTTCCAAATACAAATTTGAAATATTAGGAATTTAATCTCTTGTGTGTAAACTAAATCGAATTCCTCTCTATAATTTATTCTATGATAAATCCTTTTGGATCCTACATCGGTTGACAATGCAATACCTGGATTGAGATTCACAATTATTTTAAAATAGTATAACCAATGGAATGTTTGCAAAAAGTTACGGTATCATTGCATTAGACTTGTCTAGTACTCAAGATACGGATGTTAGCCTAACGGGCACTGCACGCTTAGAGTGTATCTTTGCCGAACCATTGACAGAGAGTTTAGCACTAAATCAATTTGAGTGTAGTACTAATCTCAATAAATAAATTTGAAACCTATTGGGAAATTAACCCCCACGGTAGTGTTCTATTAGACTTGGTACTATGAACACACATAAAATATCGACGTATTTATCTTTGTTTCATACATATCCAAATTCAATTCCTATTGCATACCCTCGGATTTCCTTGAACATATTTATAGTGCTATCAATACCATTACCATTGTTAATATAATTCATTGGCTATGCATCTTTCAAACAGCGAAGAAAATAGAATTTTTTTATCCTCTTGGTCTACCATATGCATTCAACACACCTTACATCAAAAGTCTCCTAAAAAGAAGAGGGAAATCAGTTTTGCAAAATCGGAAGCAAGTACAAGATTTATCAACCAAAAGCAGTGGTTCTCATGCATTATTATATTTTATTTTTCGATGTTGTGATTATACTTACAATGGCTTTCTCAACTGTTATGAAAACAATCCTCTATTGAACGACTTCACAATAGAAAATACCCTCTCTCACCTGTATAATATTGATTTCATTGTCCTAGGAATAAATTTTTTAGTAATGTTTGTAAATTTGTTGATTAATAGATCATATATGTACAATAAAAAAACGTCTTTTGTCCTTATCTTTTGGATTTATTCTTCTTCCTCGTCATTTAGATGGTCATCTATAACGGTTAGTGATGGCACTGAATTGGGATTCAGCTTGTACTGATCTTGTTTTGCAAAGCCAGGGTCATATTTTCTGCAATACAATGTAACTTCATTTTTGTTATGTCTCTTTGCGAAGTCAATGATACTATTATGATTCATATTATATAATTCACAAGTTTCAATTTGTTTATTTGAAGTAATGTCATAGACCATATTCTCATATGGAGAATAACTACCATTGCCCTCAAAATGATGACGTAGAAAATCATACTCTCCTAGTATTTTGACAATTGAAACATAGTCCAAATTCGTCCTTCCATAACAATTCAAATCCACGACGATACCTATCCCTTAAAAATGAAATGAAATTACGTTTGGGGATCATACCAGGGTAAATGTTTTTTCATTGACCACAATTATCATAGTGACAAGTGGAACCTAGGTTTCCTCTGGGGTGAGAGTCATAAGCCTCTTCAAAACAAGAATTACTATCCTTAAACTGTACCACATATCCTCTAAGCAATTTACATGGATTGCAAAATCCACACTTTTTGTTATAGTAATCAACACTAGTGTCTCACATGACGATCAGCTGCCCAATGTATATAAAATAATGGAAATGTGTAGAACAGTTTTTACTTTGTTGACTCCCGCACCACCAAATAGAAAATGATTTGCGAACAATAGGAATGTTACAGTAATGTTTAAAATACTGAAATGTTTAAATGTAACAATAGGAATGTTACTTGTAGAGAGTGAGAGGAGTGATCGATTGGCGTAAAAACCAATTATATCTGTTTCGAACTTGATTTTAAAATTGTCGATTGTTCTTACAAAAAAATAAAAACTGAAAAAAATCATCAAAACATGAATGTTTTATGGGTAGTTTTTCAAAAGCAGATCCATAGAATCATTTTGTTTTGTTTCAATTAGCATACAATAAATTTAGTAAATGCATTTCGCCCAGAAGGTTGAAGCCACACAAAATAATCCGAAGTCCGAGAATCATTTTCCATGATAGTGTTAAGCATTCTTTCGCAGAATATTTTCTTTTGCACTGTAAACTTCTGAAATTGATAATTTAGACTCAAACATTTTTCCAATGTCACAAGATTTCGTATGATTTTTCGTTCCTCAATTCCAACTATTTTTTGTTCTTGAAACTCCCGCTGCCGATTATAGACTAAACTAACATAGCTTAGTTGCTACTTTGTGTATGCTCTCAGTGCTTCTTGGTTTCCTATAGAGAGAGAGGAGTAAATGATCAACTAACTTACCTAACAATAAAAATAATAACTATAAAACATTCTTTTTTGTCAGAAATGCTATAAAAATATGCATTTTCCCTATTTTTTCATGAGATTTGTCAATCCGTTATCCTCAATGTGCTTCATGATTGCATTCAATCCATGTTGTAGTCTTGACCTATACATTACATTCATTTTTGATGCGAAACATAATTGTTCTTCCAACTTAAATTTACTCTAAGATATAATATGTCTACCGAATATCTCTTGTCTTCACATGGTCACTGCCAGCTCCTTCAAGTTGTAATAGTGTAAAACCACTCATTTTTAAAATATTGGAACGTTTTTCAACGTTAGCTAATCAAATGTCTAGAGGGGAACTGTGATACTAAATAACTCACCATCAAAATTTTGTACCAATGATCACGTGATGCTTCCCAGATTTCCACCTTGCGCCTGTCCACTTGTATCCAAAGGCTCTTTTCACCGAAAAATAGCAGCTGGCATGCGTTTTCTGGAAATATCGCCGGAAGCTGATATAGTGTCATGTCTATAGGGCTGGGTTTGTATTCATTGAATGGTTTCACCAAGAAAACACGCATGTAATATTTCCAGGAAATGTTATGGCTCTCTTAAAAGTTTAGCTGGATACGACGGGCTAACAACACCAATAGCACATTGGGATAGGACTGCGCTTAAATTCATTTTGGGAATACGAGGGGTTAGCAGCTCCAATAATACTGCGGGATAGGGCTGCGCTTAAGCGAATAGAGGGTATACAAGGGGTTAGCAACTCCATTAGTACATCCGAATAGGGCTGCGCTTAAACGAATAGAGGGGATAAGAGGGATTAGCAACTACAATAATACATTAAGATAGGCCTGCGCTTAGACGAATAGATTCCAATCTACTATCGTCTTTTTGCTATTTGGAGTTTTTCAGATTTAGGTTTTTTAGCTTTTCGTGGGTGCATTGTGCCCGAAAATTTTCGTTTGAGATGTTTACTTTGCCTTTTTTAGGTTTTAATTGTCTAAAATTACGAATTAGGATTGTTAGTTGACTGTTTATATGTTTTTCAGACTTAGGTTTTCTTAGCTTTTAGTGTTGTAGTGTCTTAGACTTATTATATAAGGTGTTTACTTTGGTATTTCCTCATTCGGCCTTTCAGAAATTATGAATTAGGATGGCTAGTTGGCTATTTGAGTTTTTTCAACTTTAGATTTCCTAGCTTTTCGTCAGTGGTGGATGTCTGAAACTTATTGTTTGAGATACATACTTGGGCATATCCTGGTTTGACTTTTCTGAAATTATAAATTATGATGATTAGCTGACTATTTAGGGTTTTTCTGACTTAGGTTTCTTAGCGTTTCGTGGGCGTGTGTTTTCTTAGGCTTAACATGTGAGATGTTTACTTTGATATTACGAGGTTTTACTTAAATAGCCAGATAACTGTCCTAATTCATGGTATTTAATAAGATAAAACCACAAAAATAATAAAGACAACTTCTCAAATAATAAGTTTCAGGCACAGAACACGCAAAACATTCTAAGAAATCTAAGCTAAAAAATACAAAACAGGTAACTATCCATCTTAATTCATAATATCAGATAAGATAAACCAATAAATAGCAAAGTAAATATCTAAAATTATAAGCTCCAGAAACTAAACACCCACTAAAAGCTAAAAAGCCTCAGTCTGAAAAACCATAAACAGCCAAATAACCATCCTAATGTATAATTCCAGACAAGTCATCACGAAATACCAAATTAGACATCTCAAATATTAAGTTTCAGACATCAAACGCCCACGAAGTGCTAACAACCTACATCCAAAAAACCTAAAAGCACCCAAATAACTATCCTTATGCATTATTTCAAATAAGTCAAACCATGAAATACTGAAGTGAAAATCTCAAATAATATGCTTCAGACATCACACACCCACGAAAAGCTATGAAATGTAAGTCTGAAAAACCTCAAACAGCCATCTAACCATCCTAATTCATAATCTTGGATAGGTTGAACCAGGAAATACCAAAGTAAACATCTCAAATAATAAGCTTCAGACACCACACACCCACGAAAAACTAAGAAAAATAAGTCTGAAAACCTACAGACACTCAACAAACCATCCTAAATATTCAGATAAGTTAAGTCATGCAATACCAAAGTAGCAATCTCTAAAAATAAGCATCAGATCGAATACACTAACGAAATTCTGAGAGACCTAAGTCTGAAATACCCTAAACAGCCAGCTAACCATCCTAGTTCATAATTTCAGACAAGTCAAACCACGAAATACCAAAATATACGTCTCAAATAATAAGCTTCAGACACCACACACCCACGAAAGACTAAGAGAAATGAGTGGGAAGAACCCAGACACTCAACGAACCATCCTAATTCACTGAGACAAGTTAAACCCTGCAATGCCAAAATGTACATCTCAAATAATAAGCTTCGGACACCAAACACCCACGAAAAACTAAAAGAAATAAGTCTGAAAACCCCCAAACACTCAACGAACCGTCCTAACTCATTCAGATAAGTTAAACCATGAAATGGCAAAATAATAATCTCAAAAATAAGCATCAGATCAAACACAACCGCGAAATGCCAGGAGACCTAAATCTGACAAACCCTGAACATTAGTTATGATCCTAATTCATAACTTGAGACAAGTCAAACAGGGAAACACCAAAGTTAACATCTAAACAATAAGCTTCAGATACTACACCCACGAAAATCTAAGAAGCCGAGGTCTGAAAACCCTAAGCAGCCAATTAACTATCCTAATTCATAATTTCAGACAAGACAAACGATGAAATGCCAAAGTAAAAATCTCAAATAATAATCTTCAGACACCACACACCCACGAAAAACTAAGAGAATTAAGTCTGAAACCCCCAGACACCCAAAGAACCATCCTAATTCATCAAATAAGTTAAACCCTGCAATTCCAAAATAAAAAACTCGAAAGTAGGCATCAGATCCAACACACTCACGAAATCCTAAGAAACCTATGTCTGACAAACCCTAAACAGCCAACTAAACTTCCTAATTCATTATTTTAGACAAGTCAAACCGCGAAATACCAAAATATACATCTCAAATAATAAGCTTCAGACACCACACACCCACGAAAACTAAGAGAAATAAGTCTGAAAAACCCCAGACACTCAACGAACCATCCTAATTCACCGAAATTAGTTAAACCATTCAATACCAAAATAAAAATCTCAAAATATAAGCGTCAGACACCCATGAAATAGTAAGAGACCTGAGTCTGACAAATTTTGAATTCATAATTCATAATTTCAGATAAGTCAAACCGAGAAATACCAGAGTACATAACTCTAATAATAAGCTTCCAACACCACACACACTCAAAAAGCTAAGAAACCTATGTCACAAAAATCCCAAACAGCTAACTAACAATTATATTTGTAATTTCAAATACCTCGAACTAGGAAATACCAATGTAAACATCTAAAATAAAAGATTTTAGACTCCAAACACCCGCAAAAAGCTAGAAAACCTTAGTCTGAAAAACCCCAAATAGCAAATAGACACTAAGAGTTTTAAGTCTTAAAAACCCCAAGCAGTCAACGAACCATATTAATTCATTCAAGGTCAAACTAAATTACACCAAAATAAAAACCTCAAATAATAATCCTAAGACCCCACATATCCATGGGGTTCTAAGAAACCTAAGTCTGAAAAACACTAAACAGCCAACTAACCATCCTAATCCATAATTTCAGGCAAGTCAAACCAGGAAACAGCAAAATAAACATCTAAATATTAAGCTTTAGATACTAAATCCACGAAAAGCTAAGAAACCTAGGTCTGAAAACCTGAAGCAGTCAACTAACCATCCTAATTCATAAGTTCAGACAAGTCAAACTAAAAAAATAAATAAATAAACATCACAAATAATAAGCTTTAGACACCACATACAACCAAAAAGCTAGAAAACCTTAGTCTGAAAAACCCCAAAAGCAACTAGACGATAGGATTATGGTCCAAAAGACACATGAAACAGGCTGGGGAGAAGGATCCCAGAGGACGAAAAAAGTCAGGGGTGCAAGGTCCAAAAATGTCAATCCATAGTAAAATATACACAAAAGTGTTAAATAAAGACAGTCGAAAAGGATAATGTCCCCCCCCAACACCCTAGATAGCCCTAAGAAATTAAGGGGGAAAGGACCACACGGGAAAAATCTAAATGTTCTATTTTGAGGCATCAAAACGCTAAAGGCTTAAATAAAGGCATGACAAAAATATAGAAGCCAGAATTGAAAAATAGCCGAAACCCAAATGCTTGTTTCGATGCAACCAAAGCGCAAACGCTGAAATTTAAGGCTGTGAAAAACCTAAATGCCTTAAAATGAAAAATGTCAGTTTTACTCATTTTAAGGTTTATTTATTCATCTATATTAGTATCTGTTGTATGCTTTTTTGCTATGATTGTCTGTATAATTTATGTTTGTTGTGGGTTTCATTTCAATAACAAAAGATTTTGTTGGTTTTAAGTTTGATCAAGTCAGTTTTTAATTAATGCTTAGGGATTTATATCCTATTTACACCTCTCTCTTTCAAATTTGCTTTCCGATGTTTTTGGTTTATTAATATCTCCTTGGTGGAGACTACTTTCAGTTCAAATCTCAGCTCAATAGGAGAAAAAAAAGTGACGAATTTCCATGGCTTACAAGTTCCACTTTGGGCGTACTCCCCCAACCTTCTTCCATCACGCAAATTGGAACTTCTCATGATTCTAGAACACATCGTCAATGCAGTCAAGTTTGTCGGCACTGCAAAAATATAATGTTTTCTGCACATAAGTTGTTTTGATCACATACTTATTCAATAAATATGTATGCAATTTGTTCAGTGGATTCTGTAAGATTTTTTATTCCAGGAAATCACAGTGATTGAATCATTACCGTTTTTAATTTAGCCTATTTGGGCCCGCTATGCCAAATAATTGTTTTTACCGTTCCAGTTTGAACAAAGAGCTACCTACCTACCTTCAAATTAAAAAGTTGACAGTGGAGAGGACGAATTTTGCAAGGGCTTTAGTCCTATTTGGTGCACACAAGTTAAAAGTCGTTGCATATTTCCAGTTTAGGTAAAATGCTAAAGATACTATTTGCATTCTTTTCTGCTAACATCACCATCACATGCCATTTTAACAGACAGTTGTCTTCGATTTGTTTTAGCTGTTTGTTTCAGTAAGTGATCCATTCACTACTATTACTATACAAATCTTAGGGAACAAGGATAAAACGGAGTTGGCCCAAATATTTATTATTCTTTACTAGGTGTGTTAGATCACTGTTTCGTCAATGGGCATGGATTAAATAAAAACAAATATTTTCAGCTTTATGAACGAATGGTCCGTATTTCAGACTATAGAAAAAGATAATATCGATCGTAAGTTAAACGTGACTATTTTATTCTAGTTCCCACATCAGAAGCCAATGACAAAAGCCAGTAAACAAAAGCCTAACCGTTACATCACAGGAAAGTTTAAAAGTCTTTGAAAGACGATATAAGGCACACGACACGCGTCTTAAGCGTCTATATAAGAAAGGGGCGTCAGTTTAAAGGGACGTCTATTATGACGCCGCCATCACCTGCCTCTTTAATAAACAGTCGTCTTTGATTTAAAATTAGGGAACGAATAAAAATGCTTGGGCTTAAAGGGCGACGGTTGACTTGGGGAAGAAACATCTGGAGTCGATTTAAAGGGAAGGGTCTACATTTAACAAGAAAGCACGATTCCTCACAGAAATCATGCGGAATCCTTACTATTTATTATTTAATAGCAATGGCTATACTTAAATTTGATTTATAGTATTGGAAATTTCAAATATCCAGATTGTAATTTCAGGAGCACGCTGATTTTACACCTTATGCTCTACTTTTTTGTTTGAGAGTCAACTTAAAGGTAATTCCTATGATTTTGTCTCATATATATATATATATATATATATATATATATATATATATATATATATATATATATATATATATATATATATATATATATATATATATATATATATATATATATATATATATATATATATATATATATATATATATATATATATATATATATATATATATATATATATATATATATATATATATATATATATATATATATATATATATATATATATATATACAGAGAGAGAGGGAGGGAGAGAGAGATGGAAAACTTTACTGTAAGAAAAAAAATACTAGAAATGTGGAAACTGTAAAGTAAACTTTAAATCCAATGTTTTTTTTTATAAAAAAATCGACCAATACTTAGAATAATGTAAAATAAAAATGTTCTTTCTCTGCAGTTTTAAAAGTTCATCCTTTGGTGTAATTTCTGATTAAAGACGCCAGCTTATTTTTCATTCACACGCTAATTGACTTATTGTAGAAATTTAATTAAGACCCTAAAATGCGGCAATAACATGGGTTGAGCTTTGAGTTGGATCTAGCATAAGTTTACAAATTTTAAATGGTCATAATTCTTTTTTTAAATAAGAGGATAGAAATCCGCTCTAAAATATCCGTTATTCCAACTGAAAAGTGGTTCCAAAGGACCTAAATATGCATAATCGTTCCAAGAGGCATACAAGCAGATTATTCTTTTATTTATAGCTAACTAACTGGTTAAGCGTTTAAAAAATTACTAAAGCATGATGACTAAAGGAAAAAATCATCAAATTAATTTGTGTGATCATTTTGTTCCAAATTAAAGCATTTCTTTTTTAATCAATCAGTTCGTGGTAACAAAATGTAAATAGGGAACAAACTGTTCTAATAGGAATTGAAACCCTAAAAACTGAAGCTTTAATAAAAATACATACATTGAAAAATTTCCTTTTTGCTTTTTGATTTAAAAAATTTTCCACAACATAAGTTTTTCAAAGAAAAGTAAAAAGTTCCGTTAAAGCAAAAATGAGCAGAAATAAAGTCAAATTATCTTCCAAGCTTAAAACTACCACAAATCAGTTTAGCATTCCAGTTTCAGAGAGAGTAATGCTGTGCGGTGGAGCACTCCATCATAAAGATGCACATAGTCCATACAAAATAAACGGTTAAAATAAACATTTATTTTAAGCCTCATTTAACTAGGTTTATTCATTTAGGGCTGGATAAAATTACACAGAGTGGTGTAGAATTTTACATAAATCATTATGGAGGAGGGAGGTGGATTTTCCTGGGGGTGGAGGGGGTGTATTTCTATTTCTAAAACTGTGCTTTCGTACCCAAATTTTCTATCTCCCGCCTTTGAGTATTTATAAAAGAAGATTGTGGGGGGGGGGGGGGGTAAATTGGGGATGAAAGCTTGCATTCAGATTCCTACAAGTACAAAGATGGAGTTATGGAGGGGGAATCGTAAACAACACCAGGACAATCCCCTGGTGTAGAGGGGTGGCAACTGCTAAAAGGAGCTTTGTTTTCATTCAGATTTAAATGGCAATATTTCTCATTTTCCTATTTATATACATCATTTTATGTATTCTTGTTCCTCAGGCGGTATTTCCCCCAACTAGTCTCCATGAGGAACATCCCTATAAAAAAAAAGATGGTTTGAGGAATCCGCCTTGAAACCTGAGAAAATGATGACCTTTTAATCAGATTTCTGGCCCCCTCCTGATAAGGGGGAAAATAGTTCACCGGAAGGAGGCTAGTTGACCTCTGTTCTGTCTTGTCAAAAGGACACGTAAGCCTTTAATTTTTATTTGAATGAGCCCTTTCCTGATCTTCTAGGTTCCTAGCCAACCTTTCCATTTATTGTTTATGGCATATGGTAGAAATTTTGTGGAATCTAATTTGTACTTTCACTGGGGCTGCTCAATTTTGAGTGTGGGGAATTTTCAATGGGGGGAGAGTTTCCCTGGGGAAATTTTCCTTGGATGGGGGATAATTTGCCTGGTAAAGGTTCTAATGAAGAATATTCTGCAGATGGGAGGATATTTCAGCAGGGGGACTTACCCAGGGGTAGTTCTCTGGGGGAGGTGAAACGCCGGACCCTGATGACTCAAGTACTTCTCAGTTATTAACTTAAGAACGAAAATTTGGTCAGCACATCGTCTCCCCTTCCTATACCCACTTTGTTCTTCTCTTAAAACTTTAAATACTGCCTATCTAAGTCTAAAAAGTGTCATCGTACAAAGTAATTTGCTTCTTAGAGAAACCAGGCTAATACGTCTTTAATTGTCCTAGTCACTCTCATCACCTTTTCTTAAAAAGGAGTTTAATAAAAGTTTTCTAAAAATCACTTGGTACTTCCTCTTTTTCAAAAATTAATTTTAAAAAACAGTTTCCGAAAAAGAAGCTTTCCAAAGAAAAGTAAAGGCCATATTAAGTTTAAGGTCAGTAGTAATAAATTTCTATAATAATTGAAACTCAAAATGAAAAAAAAAAATATTAAAGAAATTAACCCAAAACGAACAGAAGTTATTGAAGTTATTTAAGTGCCAATGATGTAGTAGGCCTTAGACCTTTTCAGTTAGGGAAACCCAACACTTTGAGCCAACCGCTTGTTTGAGTTTTAGCTTAATTAAGTCAAACAATTGTTTGAAGTTATTTTGTTCGTTTTAAGATTGATTTACATATTCAATTTAAGTTTTACTTGTTTATGATTTATTTCTTCATTTATATTATTACCTGTTTTAGGTTTGTTTGCTATGATTGTGTGTATAAAGACCTTATATACCCCCAAGGCATAACTTACAACCTTAGCCCCGGACTCTAGAGAGGTGTGTCAGCCTCGGGGGTTTTGTGATATGATACTTGGACTACTTTGAACAATAGGAAGTCTCAAAATTTTGTTTGTATGCATTTGGGGATAATAGGACGGGGGGATGGATACTTCTCCTCCGATTACTCTTGACTCTCAAATGGGGAATTAGAAGTTCAACTTCCAATGAAATGAGTCTCCTCAAAAGTCTATAAAAGCATACCTTTCGTAAGAACCTTACATACGATCGGGGCATAACTTACAACTCTTGCCCCCTGACTCTCGGTGGGTATTTTAATCCCAGAGGCATCGTTACAAGATTTTTTTATTTGAGAAATTGGTTATCTTAAGACTTCCATAGGATGCATATGAGGAATAGAGTGCAATGGGAGGAGAGGGCTAGTTGCGTTCCAAACACTTTTGACTCTTAAAAATGGAACTAGAACTTTCCTTTTCCGTTCAAATGAGCTCCATCCGAAGTTTCTATGGTCACCCCTTCCATTACAAAACTTAAATGCCCCGGGGTATAAATTACAATACTTGACCCTAGGTTTTGGGAGGCTGCGTCAGCCCCAGAGTCTTTGTCGTATGATCTTCGAACTATTTTTAACAAAATGGCTATCTCAAAATTTCAATCAGGGAGAGGTCAAAAAAATTTGGGAAGAAGCGATCGTGGGGAGGCTAGTTACCCATTGATTACTTTTGACTATTAGACAAGAACTAAAACTTTCAACTTTCAATCAAACAAGCCATTTCCAAAGTTAATAGGACCACGCCTTCCATAAATACCCTATATGCCACGGAACTATAACTCAAAGCACTTGCCCCCAGGTTCTGGGGGTTATGTTGACCCTAAAGTCTTGTTATCCAATCTTTGGACTATTTTGAACAAAATAGCTAAGATTTTGATAGGATATATTTGAGGAAAAGAGCACGTGGGAGAAAGAGAGGGGCTAGTGACCCTCCAATCATTTTACACTTTTAAAAGGAGCACTCGAACTTCGTATGTCCAGTCGAATGAACTCCCTACGGAGTTTTTACGACCACCCCTTTTATATGAAGTACCTCTGGGAAAAATAAATAAATAGTAAAACATTGAAGCCCTGTGGCCTTTAATATATGGAACGCTTTAGTGTTGACTCTGATCATATTCATAACCTTCTCTAAATTTACAACCACCATATTTAATAAAAAAAACTATCTACCACACTCTTGGGGGCTCATTTTTTCTAATCTTTTTAGTATTGTCACTAAATCTTCTTCAAAAAATACACCTTTCTTAGCTTCCAAAGTGTTACAGACTTTTTATTCTTTTCTAGATCGTGTCCGGTAACTTTAACATAGTTTAGCACGTTTGTTTGTGCACATAGTTTTGGCCCTGTCCCTACCTTTAAATGGGACAAATCTAGATTGACCGTTCCCTTAGAATTTTGTAACTTACCAGTAAAATACTTTACTATAAAATCATCTGCATCTTCCGGGTCTTCAGTCATTTTATCTATGAAATCCAATTTACACCTTCTTAATTCATATTTTAATACTTTCTCCACTTTCCTGGCCGTCTTTTTATTTTCATATGATCTATCACTCAAATATTTCTTATACAAGCCCCTCCTCTTCTTAACTAAACTTAAAGTATTTTCACTAATATTCCTAATTGCGTTTCTAACTTTTTTCCATAAGACAATATCTTCTACTTCAAGGAATATTTCTCAAAAAAAAAAAAAAAAAAAAAATCCGTTCATCTTCTAAATTGTCAATTTTTAGACTCTTCAATTCAGTTTTCAACTGTTCCTGGAGAGTTTCTCTCAACTTCTCATCTTGTATTCTACCAGCCTCATAAGGTACAAAGCCATTTGTACCTTCAGGCTCCTGATAAGGACTACAATCCAAAAGAAATTACTAATTTTCGTGTCAGATCTAATAGGGTATACTAACCGGATATATCTATGGTTTAAGGAAGGATTTACCTGTTAAACTTTGACAACCTTGTAATCTATAAATATCATACAGACTCTAGGAAAGATCTTATCGAAAGGGAATAATTAGAAGGTCTAATGTAACCGGAAGGATCTATTTTACGGAGAGTAAAAGTTTAATAGACTTTTAACTGGACACCTAAAACTTCAAAACAGCTGGACAACGTTTATATACATTGTATAAAATATAATGGTATGTATACCCCGTAAATGTTATGTTGCAAAAATGTACGCTCAATAATACAAGAAATTAGGCATTTTGATTAAGTCTAATTTTCTATTTGAATTTCGGTAAAATAAAAGGTGAAAAATAACCAATTTGCATTAAAAGCCAAAACTTTCTATATACTGATACTGATTAAATAGCCACAAATTAAATGAACATACATATTATACTGACTCGCAAGGAAATTATGTATTCGGTAATTGTGTTGCGAGAGCAACACTTTGGTTTTGTCGTGTTTTTTTTTTTTTGTTCCTAGCACCCCGATTTCAGCTTATTCCTAGAAGGTGGTAAGGGTCTAACCTCTGCGGTTTTTACGGAAAGTGTGGACCTTAGGCCGGATTGATGAATATGACTTTACATTTTGGAAAGCTTCGTAGAACTCTTGCCTGGGGCCAAAAAGGATGGTTTTTGCTTGTCCTTGAGCCAGAGCCTATAGTGTGTGAAGTGAAGAGGAGTTGCATAGCCTATGTCAGAGAGGACTATCTGAAGTTATGCAGCCAAGCTTTCGTTTCATCAAACCATGTTTCTGCTTTCGAGTGGAAAGCTCCGTTCTAGCAGGCAAGCAGGCAGGCACCAATTTCAAATTGAAGATGGACTAAAATCTATAAGTGTTAAATATATGCGACATTTACCCTGCCCCACAGCCAATATATCTTCTTTGAGTGATAAATAGAAAAATTTAGAGAAGCAAAAAAGCGGTATTTTCCCACGGGTCCGAAAGTACTGCCATCTATTGTGTCTACCCATTTCTGTTCGTGATTTCAGCTGAGTTTATCATTCGGTTTTTCGCACTTGGGATTGCGGTAGAGAAATGGTATCAGATGTGCCTCTTAAACTTTAAAAGTTCTCTCATTGCTAAAGAAATTAGAGTTTATCCTTTGCTCCTTTCTAAGTGATGACGTTAGAAAGTTGGTCTACGGCAAAAAAGTCAACTTTTGAACTAAGACAGAAAGATTTTTTTTTCGACCGCAGTCGATAGCTTTTGATGAGCTGATCAAAGTATATGTCATCCATTTTTTTGTACAAAAATTCCTTCATGAGATATACCAGTTTGAAAGTTTAATGGGGTTGACAACTTCAGTAGTAAGGTACACACTTAAACCAAAAATAGGCCGATACCAATTGTGAGACATTTAGAGGAGTTGTAAGCAACAGTCGGCTGTTAGCCCATAATCATCCTCGGCAATGAGGGGTTCGCAACTCTTACTAGTTGGTGTACCTTTTTTTTGTTTCCGTTGTATTTGATGGTAAGACCAATTTGGTTCCAGTGGTAAGACATGTAGGGGACTTGTAAGTAATAATCGGCTGTTAGGCTACAATCATCTTCAGCGATGAGGGGTTTGCAACTTTTGCTAGTTGCAATGAGGGGTTTGCAACTTTTGCGAGTTGGTGTACCTGTTATTTTTTTCCGGTGTATTTGATGATAAGACCAATTTGGTTCCAGTGTTGGTAAGTAAGACATGTAGGGGACTTGTAAGTAATAATCGGCTGTTAAGCTACAATCATCTTCAGTGATGAGGGGTTTGAAACTCTTGCTAGTTGGTGTACCCATTTATTTGTTTCCGGTGAAATTGATGTCTTATCACGGGAGAGGGACTTGTAAGTAAGAATCGGTTCACTTTGGGCTAGAAATTTGTGCAAATTGGTGCACATTGTATTCGATCTCTGTAAATCTGACGGCAAAAAAGTTAGTATCGATGGTCTATCACTCACTGTAACCTAGAATTAAGTATTTACGCAACGGGTGCAAACGATGCAATGAGGTAGTTTCGTAATAATTAATAGAGTATCATCTATGGTATTTTGATCCTGTAAAGTTACGGATAGCTTTATAATACCAACTAGATTATATAAGATATTGCTCCAAGTTTTCATCCATCACGATGTCTACGACTGAAAAGGATAAAGGTCATCCAATGGTCATGAACAGTTACGGACAGCTTCATAATACCCAATAGGTTGTATAAGATGTCGCAAGTTTTCACCAGTCCCGATGTCTACGATTGAAAAGGATAAAGTTCAACCGTCTGCAAAGTCAATTTAGTCCCTGTTTTCGATGTTCTGTGTTTCTTTAAAACCTGACTTAACCTATAGCCATGTGATTACGGATCGTGTCATCAGTTCAGGAAAAAACTCTTTTTGGAACATATCATTTTCAGAACCTAGATGGGTTGACAAGTTCAGCGTGTAACAGATAGCGAAGAAACAAAACCAAAGTGTTACTCTGTGATGAAGGGTTAGCAGATTTTGGTAGTTGGTATACCTATTATTTTTTGCCAGTGTATTTCATGGTCGAAACGATATGGTACCATGTCTATCGGAGGGAAATGGACTTGTAAGTAGTTATTCCTTCACGAGATACAACATTTTGAAAGTTTAGATGGGTTGACAACTTCAGTAGTAAGGTAGACACTGAAACCCAAAATAGGCCGATTGCATTTGTGAGACATGTAAAACACTTGTAAGTAACAATAGACTGTTAGACCATAGTCGTGTTCGGCAATGAGGGTATAGCGATTTTGGCTACTTGGTGTACCTATAGTTCGTTTCAAAAATCAACTTTTGAACTAATAGATAGAATTTTGTTTGTCAACGGCGATCGATAGGCCTTGATGACGATACGGTACCATGTCCATCACGGGGAGATGGACTTGTAAGTAAGATTCGGCTAAAATGTAAAAGGGGTATTCCTGTTATAGATTTTCCCTGTTTATATTATACAGATCTTAAAGTCAACTGCAGTATTTGCTACTGGAACTATTTTTATCTCGACGGAGATAAGATTAATATCAAATAGGGATAAGATGAATCCCAGTAGCAAATACTGCAGTTGACTTTAATCCTTATTCGGAGGAACCAACTATTTACGCAACCAATACAGACGGAAACAATTCAGTAGAGTCGCAGCTATGTTTTCCTCACTATACAAACTCACGGATCAAACAGTTCGTGGTAACGAACTGTAGTAAGGAGCGACCCGGCTCAATAGTAACCAAAACTCTAAAAAATGGAATTTTGATACCAATACCTACATCAAAAGAATCGCATTTTAATGCTGATTTTAAATATATAAGTTTCATCAAGTTTAGTCTTACCCATCAAAAGTTACGAGCCTGAGAAAATTTGCGTTATTTTAGAAAATAGGGGAAAACGCCCCCTAGAAGTCATAGAATCTTAACGAAAATCACACCGTTAGATTCAGCGTATCAGAAAACCGTACCGTAGAAGTTTCAAGCTCCTATCTACAAAAATGTGGAATTTTGTATTTTTTGCCAGAAGGCAGATCACGGATGCGTGTTTATTTGTTTTTTTGTTTTTTTGTTGTTTTTTTTCCCCGGGGGTGATCGTATCGACCCAGTTGTCCTAGAACGTTGCAAGAGGGCTCATTCTAACGGAAATGAAAAGTTCTAGTGGCCTTTTTAAGTGACCAAAAAAATTGGAGGGCACCTAGGCCCCCTCTCACGCTAATTATTTTACCAAAGTCAACAGATCAAAATTCTGAGATAGCCATTTTATTCAGCGTAGTCGAAAAACCTTATAACTATGTCTTTGGGGACGACTTAGTCCCCCACAGTCCCCATGGGAGGGGCAACAAGTTACAAACTTTAACCAATGCTTACATATAGTAATGGTTATTGGGAAGTATACAGGCGTTTTCAGGAGGATTTTTTTGGTTGGGGGAAGGGTTGAGAAGAGGGGGCTATTCTAGGGGAACTTTCCATCGATAATTTGTCATGGGAGAAGAAAATCTCCATGAAGGGAGCGCAGGATTTACTAGCATTATTTAAAAACACAATGAAAAAATAAATATGAAAAAATCTTTCAGCTGGAAGTAAGGAACAGCATTAAAACTTAAAACAAACAGAAATTATTACCCATTTGAGGGGCTCACCTCCTCCTAATACCTCGCTCTTTACGTTAAAGTATTTTTTAGTAATTTCAACTATTTATTCTACGGCTTTTGTGATTCTGGGGTCATTCTTAATGAATTGGGACAAAATTTAAGCTTTAGTGTAAAGAGCGAGGATCTGACAAGGGGGCGAACCCCCTCATAAATGTAATAAAAATATGAGAATACAAAAGTTCTTTACGTAAGCTAATTTATAAGTTACGTAAATCTTTTACTAATAAAAATATTCGTAAAAATTAAAAGTTCTAGTTGCCTTTTTAATTAACCAAAAAATCGGAGGGCAACTAGGCTTCCTCCCCCGCTCTTTTTTTCTCAAAATCATTCGATCAAAATTATGAGAAAGCCATTTAGCCAAAAAAAAAATGCAAATTTCGTTTTAATTATTCCTCTGCGGAGAGCCAAAATCAAAACATGCATTGATTCAAAAACGTTCAGAAATAAAATAAAAAAAAAACAAGTTTTTTTAACTGAAAGTAAGGAGCGACATTAAAACTTAAAACGAACAGAAATTACTTCGTATATGAAAGAGGCTGTTTCCTCATCAACGCCCCGCTCTTTACGCTAAAGTTTTTTACTGTTTTAAAAAGAAGAATTGAGAGACTTTATGTCACTATCTTTTTGAGCTTAAACTTTTTGAAAATGAAAGAAACAAAATGTAATTTCGGTTATTTTTAGTAGCAGATATTTAATTACTCTTATATTGTTAATATTGATGTTATTTGGTTTATTAAAGAGGCCCGCTATGCCATTTGAGCATACTTTAACTGAACAAACAGACTGGACATCGTTAAATTTTCTCCCCTTTGAACTATTTAAGTATATTGTTGTTGTATTTGTGAAATACTCATGTGTTGTATTTTGTAGACTAGATAGTGAAATACTCTTTATGGGTTTAGTCACTGAATAAAATATTCATAGTGATACTCACTTAATATTTTATTGATAATTTTGTTTGGTACAAAGACATAATAATATTCAACAAGGAGAGAGCTATAAACTTAGATACTATGGCAGAAAAACATCGCAAAAGAAGCTGAATTACAGTGTGGGTCGACCATTGTGATTAGTAGCTAACGCGGATTCAGTGTCTTACAGGATAACTTTTTTAGAAGGAGACTGGATAAGAACCCACAGGTAGCAAAGATCTTTAATGGTAAATGAGCACTGGATCTGACTTTAGATCCAGTTCAGGCTTTGCAGCTGTTTCGGAACTTCTTTTCTTCTTAAAATTAATTTTAAACCCAAAAATGAGACGAAATAAAGTTGAATAACCTTTAAAGCGTAAAACTACCACCAACCATCATCAAAAATAAATTAAACCCAAAGCGAACAGAAATTACAAGAAATAACTGAGTCTAATTCAAAACAAGCAAAGAATAATATGAACAGGCCTGACAACCCCCCTGCATTCTCAAGATCAGAGCATAATTTATAATTTACTGACAAAAAAAATGTGACCGTCTATTGACAGTTGATATACATATACTGAAGTTTATTCCTCAAAGTTTTAATAAATATTTACTTATTTACGTAAAGAAAGTGGAAACATCTAAAATGTATTTTGTTTCCAGTGAAGTGCAAATTATGTTAATCAACTGTTAATCGACTTTTAATATTGTCGTTGTCTTCAAATTTTTGAGCCATATTACAGAATCCCAAGCGAGGCATACGAAATAACCTTAAACCCTCTGTCATCATGGTTGCAGCAGTAGCTGCAACCTAGTAAAGAGTGAATCACAGCCCATATTAACCAAAAGTTGTAAAACGCGTTAAGATAACACTATCCAATGAAACAAATGGCCATCTTACACTGATTCGTCTTAAAAGTAAACGTTTATTGCGAAAAGTAATTCAGGGTGATTTCAAAAAGAGTCTAAAACCTCCTCGAAAATGCGTCAGATTAAAATTAAAACTATACCATTGGAATCAGAATGGTCGAAAACGTACAAAGGGAAATTACAGTCCTCATCCTTGAAAAACAAGGAAAATCACTTTTTTTTGCCTGGGTAGCACTGATCTATCTCCCGTTTTTCTTTTCTTTTTTTTTCTTCTTTTTTTGTAGCTGGACTAGGAGGTGGCCAGAACATCATAAAGAGATGTGCAATATCTCATTCAAACGGAAACTAAATTTTCTAGTGCTTATTTTCAATTACCAAAAAGATTGGAAGGCAACTAGCCCCCTCCCTAAGGGCCCCCTTCCCCCAAAGTCATCCAATCAAAATTTTGGGATAGCCATTTTGCTCAACATAGTTCAAAGGTCAAGTATCTATAGTTTTGGTAATGATATGACCTTCCGTAGTCCCTGAAGAAAGGGCTGTAAGCTGAATCGGTATCGAAAGTATCGATATCACGCCTATCGGTATGGCTATATTGTTATTGGGATATTGGTATTGCGGGTATCAGGATTGGGCATATCACTACCTGGTGTTTTTTTCGATCATGGTTTTCCAATATTTCCAACGTTTTCTATGGTTTCCCAATATTTAAAAACAAATTTACCCAAGACCCCCCAAGAAATGTCATTAGATCAAATTAAAAGTGCACCATTGGAATTATCATGGTTGGAAACTATGTATAAGAGGATCCCGTAGAAGGAGGCTGTGGTGTCTCGGGGTCCCCCCAAGATTTTTTGGCACCCTCAATCCATTTAAAAAAAAACTTGTCAATTCTGTCAATTATTGGCGCCCTTGTCATATTAATTCCCCCCCCCCCCAAGATTTCGCTCTAGATCCTCCTTTGTACAGAAGAATTACAGACCTTCATCTAGAACAATTAATATCACTTTTGATTTAATAGCGTAGCGGTTTGTTTATCCTTAAGCAAATGAGCTAGTCTTTGAGACTAGCGGTAGTCGCTAGTCTCAAAGCGATAGACAAAGGGGAAAACACTCTGATTTGGAATCTTGTTACTTCACAGCCTATCTAATATATATATATATATGTATATATATATATATATATATATATATATATATATATATACATATATATATAATATATATATATATATATATATATATATATATATATATATATATATATATATATATATATATATATATATATATATATATATATATATATATATATATATATATATATATATATATATATATATATCATCAAAACCAGTACAAATAAACCAACTAATTATATTTCCCTATGTTTCTAGTATTATAAAAAAAAACTAGCGCTTTACTGAAAACACAAAAGCCAAGCGTAAAAACAAGAAAATTGATTTAGGGGTCAAAAGTAATGTAGCGTGGAAACAGTAAACTAATTTATAAAGCTTTTCATAGTCTTACACCAGCTGTAACATCAGCAGCTTTCAATATACAATTAAAATTATGCTAAAAACATAAGCATAAAAATTAATATTATTTTAATAGCCCAAAAATATTAAATTGTGAGAAATACGCTTTAGTATTGCTCGAAATGAATATCCAATAAGCTATAATATGAACTATGGAAGTCTGGTTATTTCTCTATATACAACAGAGAATTCCAAGTTAAGATAAAATTCTAAAGCTGGTCTATAGTCCTAATGTTATCAAAGCGGTTTTACTTCGAAATTGTCTACAAACTAATCACGACATGTTCTTTTCAAAAAAAAAAAAACAAGAGCCAGTCATTGGACTGAGCCATTCTGCAGAAGTGCTAACCAATTAAACGACAAAAAAACATAGCAACACTGCTAAAATGCTTTATTTTTATACTGTAAAAAGGGTCCTTAATGGGTGTGCTGTTATTCTACCAAAACTCCTATATTATTTTGTTTTTCCGTAAAACACTGTTTTTTTTATAATCCTAGAAACATAGGGAAACATATTTAGTCGGTTTATTTGTACTAGTTTTATTGATATATATTATATAGGCTGTGAAGTTATAATTTTGTTCGTTTTAAGCTTCAACTTGGCTCTTTACTTCCCTCCGACAAAACTTTGTTTCTTTTTAAATTAATTTTTTTTTTATTCAAATTACCTATAAAGTAAATTTCATTGGCTTGCGTCATAGCTCAAATTTAAGGTTGAATTACCGAGAGGAAAAAATACAAAGGGGAAACAGTCTCAACGATTTTCAGACATACAATTCGTTGGCAGGGAATTCATCAACCTCCTCCCATTTCCCTTGTTAGAACATGGCTATTTGGCCAGGAGCAATGTGCGGCTGTACTTTTCCTTTGTATTAGCCCATGGCTTTCTTTAAATTAAGTTACTTTTATTTTATTGAATATTATTTTTTTTAATCACTTTTCAAAATAGAGACCTGAGTGAGAGAAGAGTTGCATAAGGTTTGATTGTATCGAATTGAGAGTCGAATGGGAGCTGAGCTGCAGGGGGTTTTAGTAGCACGAGAATTCAGTTAAACGATGGTCGAGTGGCACGAAGGTTCAGTTTCATGGATTCAGTTACACGGGGTTCAGTAACACGAGGGTTCAGATGCAATGGAACCACTTTTCAGACCCCGATGATGCTAGTGGCGACGTCTTGCACATCCTCTAAATTGTGGATTCAGTTGTAAATTAATGGATTTGTCGGAAGAAATATTGCGAGACCAAAACAATTATGAGAAAAGTTATATATGGATGTGAGAAGGGGAGACTGATTATTTTGATGAGGGCTTCGGGGTAGTGTTTTGCTCTTGTTTCAAAAATAATTTGCGTAACATAATAAATTACATTTTATGCTTAACAGTACACATGGTGGAGAGGAAGGGGTCTTCATGAGTAGAACTAAGAAATTTACAAAGAGAGGGAGGGTTAATATTACCAGGAGCATTCTCTTATTGAAATTCAAGTGGGAATAATGATCATTTTACTAATTGTGTACATGTATTATAACATCATCTTTTCCAGGGGCCCCATGTTGTTGTCTCTGGTCGGCATCACATAAAAAAAAAAAAAAAAAAAAATCAAGAACGGAAGTTGAAAACCGTTGAAATTATGACCTTATTTAAATTTTTGATATTTTAGACCCCCCTTCCCTCTTTCTATCACCTCATAAATGTTTGGGGGGTATACTTTTTCAATGATGATAATCATTTTGGAAGCACTGTCAGACAAATAGTAAACTTGAATTTAAAAAAAAGGGGTTTGATGGAAGTATCTTCCTTATATTGTAAACGGGTTTACATCAATTTGAATTAAACAGTTTGTTGCAACAAATCGTAAGTATAGAGCAACAGTTGTCAATAAGGACCGAATCTCTAAAAACAAATCTAGATTAGAAATTACAACCAAAACCAACAATATAATTTATGCTGGTTCTAAATACGTAAGACGTTTTAATTTTTGCAAATCAAAAGCTAAAAGCACATGAATATATGCATAATTTTATTAATAGAAAATAAGCTCTCCCAGAAAGAGGAAGGGCATTGATATGAATTAATCAACGAAATTCGCAATGAAAAACAATACGAAATTACAAACTTTGTAAATAGAAAGTTGAAACTTTTCAAGTCAATTCTTCATCGAGATTGCTTGCCCCTTCGGAAGTATTTTCCCCTGTCTCGGAAGTTAAGCAAATTTTATTAAGCTCGTAGCTCTTGATGTGTGACATTAAACATATTTGATATACTTGTTTGATACTTGAATAATATATTTGAAATCATCATAAAAAGCCGATTCTTCGGACGTGTGTAGTGTTTTCAAATCTCCCTAGTTTTGGGACTTTTGGCCCAAGACGCTCCTTGCTTACACTTCGTTACCACCAACTGTTTGATTAAGGTAAATTTTCAAGATGTTTGTTTAAACTTTGCTATTACTGCTCGCTTAATTGCACAAAGCAAGGGCTATAAATAAATGGTGGCTTATGACTAGGAAATGTCTCCTTATTCCAACATGTATACGGTCAAATTACCTACCTACGAAGAGAGAAAGGAACTTGAGGAATATACATATGCACTTAGTGGATTGCCTAATTGTTGTGACTTCAGAAAAGCAAAGTTCGAAAGTCGTTATGGCCACTTGCTTTTCCTTTTGATTGCCGAGTGAGGTCGAATGGACCAAGCGGGCCTAAATAGGTAGTTTGGGAGCAGTACAAACTTTTTGAATATTAAACAAGGAACAGTTCAGAAGCAAATATGGGGTTGATGAGAGACTTTTGCTCGAATTATGGAAACTTAGCAATTTACAAGACTGTTTCTATGCTGTTCAGAGGAAAAATACTTAATTGTGTGTTACATTTAAGTCAAAAACAAAAATAATATTTAAAACCTTATGCAATTTTGGGGGCTTTTTGACTTTATTACCAAATAAAGCTTCAATAAAAGTTTTCTCAAATGAAATTAAATAGTTACATTAGAACTTAAAAAGAAGATAAATTATTCTGCAACTCATGATTGTAAGTACCCCCCTCCAACCCCAAGCCAAACAATTTCTGATACAGTTAGACTTTTTTGTCCCAAATGAAAGAATTCTTGATTATATAGTAAATGGAATGGGATAGAAAGGCTCAAGAACGAAGAAGCTTATTGATAGTCAAAAAATTAACCATAATGAACATTTACGTACAAAAGACTCTGCTAGTAGGCAAGTTCCGAGTTTCTTAGTTCCTGAATAAAAACAAAAAATTTAATAAAAGCACTTTTGATTGCAACAGACTCAGCTATTTGGTAAATTTTGAGTCTTTTAATTGGTGACTGAGTATCAAAAAATTAATAAAAAGCACTTTTGCATACAAAAAACTCAGCTAGTAGGTATATTTCGAATGTGTTAGTTGCTGACTGAGCACGAGAAATTTATTAAAAGTACTTTTAACTAAAATAAACTAAGGTAGCTGATAAATCCCGAGTGGTTTGGTTGCTGGCTTAGTGTAAAAAATAGTAAAAGGACTTTTGACTAAAATAAACTCAGGTACTGGGTAAATCTTGAGTCTTTTAATTGGTGACTGAGTATAAAAAAAAATATATAAAAAAAAGCACTTCTGTGTACAAAAAAATCCGCTAGTAAATAAATCCGAGTGTCTTAGTTGCTGACTGAGCATCGAAAATTAAATAAAAGCACTTTTGATTACAATAAACTCAAGTAGTTGACAAATTCAACTTTGATAAATTTTACTTGATGGCTGGGTACCGAAAAATTAATAAACCAACAATTAAGAGTCTTTTCATTTGTGATAGAGTATCAAAAGTAATTAAAAAAAAACGCCTTTGCATGCAAAAAAAATCAGCTAGTAAGTAAATTCTATTCTCGGTGCCTTTTAATATAATACATTTAAAATCGTGCTTTATATTCACTCAGTATAGAAAACGTAAGAAATGTAAACTGGTTTGCTTAACTGGTCATTCCTATTATTTAGTGAAGGTTGAATATATGTTGATCATTTCTTGACAGGTTTATTATGTAGCTGTTCATTCCTCTTATTCAGTGAAGTTTGAATATATATTAATCATGTCCAAACAGGTATATGGTTAGAACATAGGAATGAGAAAAGATACAAAACTTTTCTGTTTGGGAACTGCTATGTTTTGGAACAAAAGTCAAACAACCCTGGTTGACACAAAAAAATGAGAAAAGAATCAAATCAATTCCGCTTTGATATTGTTATTTAAAAAAAAAAAAACGAACAACCTAGGCTGAAAAAAGGAATTAGAAAATAAAAAAAGCAATTCCGCTTTGGTATGACTATTAGTAGGACGTCTATCTCAGAATTCCGATTTTTGGCAATAACTTTACAGAGAATACTAAGAAAACACTTTCACATGATTCTATGATATGAGGTAAACAGTTAACTATTATGTAAAAACTAGGTGTGCATAATAGATCAATAATCAAAAATGATCGTTGGTTGCTATGGCCCCACTGGTATTGGTGGCTAGGGTTTTGTATAGGTAAAGAATTATTTATGATGTAACACCCACGTTTGCGCAATATGTTATCCTCATTTGCATCCGGGGGGAAGGTCCCTGCTTGACTAGCGGCCCGTAAGATTTATCAAAACAAGTGTCATTGACACGCAAAATTACGTCATCCTCAATAAACTCGTATAGGTAAACAATTAACTATTATGTAACAACCATATGTACATAATCAATAACACCGTCGTCTTGCCCTGAGAGAATTGTCGTTAAGCTTCTTTGTCATTAACGACAAAGAAGAAAAGAGTAGCGTCTATGTGTCTTGTAGAATCTAATGGGCCCCCGCTACTCTAAATAGTGCTAGTTCAAACTTATGCGTCAGGCTGGGGTTGAGTTGGATCAAACGGGGCTCGATTTATATAGGGTTAAGCTAAATAAGTCTAGAGTTAAACAGGGGTTAATTTAGACGGAGGTTGAGTCGAAAAAGTGTCCAATTAAATGAGATTGATTCGCACATGAGTTAAGTTGCATGGAGGTTGTGTTATGTTGGGATCAGGCGCAAGAAACTTCATTTACAAGGTGGTTCGGTTAAATGGTGGTGAGTTGCACATGGGTTGAGTTGCACAGGTTTTCAATTGCACGAGGATTTGTTTAAATAGGGTTAAATTGCCTGGGGGGGGGGGGTCAATTGAATAGGAGTTCAGTTAAATGGAGTTCAGTTGCACGACAGTTTAGTTGTGCGAGGGTTCAGTTGTACGGGAGTTGAATTACAAGGGGTTTCAGGTAAATAGAGGTTTATTTGCACCGGGGATCAGATCACCGAGGGTTCAGTTACATGGGTTTAGTTGCACGCGGTTCACTCTCACGATGCTACAGTTACACACGCACCCTTTTTTTTCAGGGACCATTATGAAATTAAGCTTTTATTTTATGCTTAAAATAGCTCTTCTCTAGAAGTGCAGCTGTTCCCTCTCCACCTGATTGCACCCAGAATAGAAACTTAGAACCCCCCAAAAAATTACAGCTGTTTCTTAATAACAAATGCAATATGTAGGCTACACAGTGGACAAGTTCCATAACTTACAGCCCTTTCCCTAGGTGCTGCGGGGGGGGTCTTATTGCCCCCAGAGGTATATTTATTATATCTTTAAGCTATTACAAATCAAATGGCTATCTAAAAATTGCCATGGAGGGAGGGACGAGGAAGGGATGACCATTTGCCTTACAATCCCTTTTGTCATTTAGAAAGGGCACGAGAACTGTTGATTCCGTTCAAAGGAGCTTTATCCCAATTTTCCGTGACAATTGCCTCGATGTGATCATCCCTAGGAAAAAAAAATAAATTAACACGTATTCACGGTCTTTCTTCTGGATAAAAACTCAAATTCTACATTTTTGTAGATAAGAGTTTTAAACCTCTTCTACAGGATTCTCGAATATGCTGAATCCGATGGTGTGATTTTCATTTAGATCGCTTGAAATGTTGGGTGCTCTTTTTTTAAAAGCAGGTGCATTTTCGCAGGCTCAGTGCTTTGATTGGTAACATTAAACTTAATGAGTTTTGTGTGTTGGCAATCAGGATAAAAGTGAATTCTTTTCATCTATTCTTTTGCTCTATTTATACCTTTCGTTACCATGTTATATTTGAAATTCAATGCCACATGACATTATAGACTTTGAAGCTGGGAAGCTGAATAGATAGCTCTTCTAAATTATGATCGATTCGATATCTCAGACTTTTCACTAAATCGAATTTCGGATTTCTTTGGGCCAAAATTGATAATTCATCCTTCGAAAAATCAGAAAATGCCACTTTGACGTGAAGAGATGTCTATTTCTCAATAAGAAGATGTCTATAATTTTCAATCTTAATAATTTTCTAAAATTTTCAATTTCCATTTGAATGATCCATTTGATATTTAGGGACAACTACCTCAATTTTATGCAGCCCATGATTGAGCACGATCTCCAAAAAACGCAAACGCATATCCTTGAGTTTGGGTTAATAAGAAATTTCGAATATTTGTTCATACAAATATTCGTATTTGTAGCTCTGACTCCAAAATTTAGTAGCTCTGAACTCTAAAGTGTGATCATCACAGGAGGGAAATACAAACAAACAAAAGGAAAAAAAAACCTCCGCAACCATCCTATTCGCAAAATGACTGAATTCTGTAGTTTCGTAGATAGGGGCTCCCTTGAAAGTTTTCACAGAGCTCTTTACTATTTTTCAAACAATGTTCAGCGTCTTTCATTAATTCATTATATAAGATTGACACTCATACTCATTTACTAGGTTTCAATTCAAGCAATACGTCCATGGAGCTATCTGAAGTCTACCTAAAAGTCATACATGACTGAGCTTCATTGTTTTTAAAGGACTCAATCATTATTTTAATATTAATGATTTTCAAATCCATCTTACTTAAAATTCATTAATTAATGTATTTTTTTTATTTTAAGAATTGACCATCACACCATTCGACTTTGTCAATAGAATTTTTCTACTTCAGTAAGTACCTTTTTCTGTATTCTATATGGAACACCTACGGAAAATCTAGCTCAAAGAATCAAGCAAATTTCAATTAAAACCATTAGCTACACTTTCTCTCCAGCAGTTATCACTTAAGCTCGCCATATGCAACAAAGAACGCAGTCTAGGAGGTGAAAGGCTTCCAAAGAAAATCCAAATTTAGATCTGAGTAAGCATCTACAGAAGTCAAACCATTTAGAGTAATGAACGGCAAGAAAGGAGTGACGCTTCTCAATACCAAACAAAACTCTTAAAAAAAGAATATGAATTCAAACTTAACTGAAAACGACAGTTAATTCTGAAAGTAGAGTTTTTTTGAAGGTTATAGTTAGCCGTCAAGACTTAGTGGCATAATAAATTGATGTATTGCTGAAACTAGCTGAAAACTATATGACAAAATTCATAGAGTGGTGGGAGTCAGATTCCTTCTGCAGATAAAATAAATTCCATGTTTTTCTGGGGATTCTCACATATGAGCGTTTATTTTCTTTATTGTTTTTTTTTACCAGGAGCCACTATAATGAGCCCGTGATCAGACAATATAGGAAAAGGTATCCGTTAATTAAGGCACTGAGAAAAAAAAGTTACTTTAGTGGAATTATTGATGGTAGCACACCTCATGTACAACTTAGTTTCTGTTTGTTTTTAGTTTTGCTAAAAACTTTCCTTGATAAACTTTATCAAAGAAAGTTCAGAATTCATTAGAATTCATTAGAATTTAGGTTGCTAAAAACAACTTAGTTTCTGTTTGTTTTTAGTTTTGCTAAAAACTTTCCTTGATCCCATTCGATCTAATTTCTAAGTTAATTTCGGTTCGTTTTTAATATTTAATAAGGGTAAACTGAATTTTGAGGGCTCCTACCCCCATCGAGTTTGTACTAAAACTCAGATTATGCGCAACAATGCTTCAAGAATATGCACAATATATTTTCATTTCACGATCAAATAGGATTTTCCCCAATAAGAGGTATGAAAACTTGTTTCATTCCACTTTTTCACAATTTGATAATTATGAATTAGTGTATATCATTAAAATACCATTCCCTCAAAAAATGGGGACTTACCAGCCCGCCAGTTCTCAAATTGTACATTAAATCTAAATTCATTTACCCAAATAACAGTGAAATCAAGAATGTTCAGATCCAGGGTCATTTTTTTATGAAAAGGTAAAGGGATAATTGAAAGAGTGAGGAGATTTCATACTTTTTAATGTACTTAATTATTTTTTTGCCTAAATAAAAATAGTAGAATTTAGGCTTTTGATATAAAAAAAGTTTTGTATGAAAGTTATGAGGGGCTCATGCAGAGTCAGCCCCACCCCCACCCCCTGCCTACACGATGACCGACCGTCCCTCCATAAGATAGCTGATCCACAATTGTGCATAACTGAACATAATTTAATAGAAAACAAGCGAATCAACCTAGATAAACCAGCATTTAATATAAACGTCCATATTAGTCATTTTTCTTGTATGGACTACTTGACTTTACAGGAACGATTACGCCACCTTGCAGCATTACTTCCTCTACAACTGGGAAATTTAACATATAGGTATTTTGATGTATTTAAATCGATTGGCTATT
Source organism: Artemia franciscana (assembly GCF_032884065.1). Classification (NCBI taxonomy): domain Eukaryota; kingdom Metazoa; phylum Arthropoda; class Branchiopoda; order Anostraca; family Artemiidae; genus Artemia; species Artemia franciscana. The sequence continues at coordinate 35,337,605 of NC_088869.1, read as the reverse complement.
TCAGAAATTTCAATCGATAGCAGCTAAGTCCTCTTTGGAGCGAAATCACAATTTGGTACCACAAAGTGGCGGAAAACCCAACTTTCCCGTGGCCAATCTTTTGGGTTACTTAAAATGGACGTTACGAGTTTTAATTTCGATTCTAGTAAGTTCTCTCTCAGTCTTTTAGGAATCTTGGTTTGAGACGACCATCTCTGGGGAAAACAAAAAATAGATAAATAAAAACAAAACTCGAAACTGTATTCTTTCTTCTTAGGAAAAATCAGTTCTAGACTTTTGTAGTAAGCAAATTTTTGAATAAGTGAAGCGTGACAGCAAGCGAAGGGTGTTCGAACGCTCAATCTGTCGCTTTCAGGGCTAAAGAAGAAATATTTCAACTGCTTTGACGAACTTCAATGAAAAAAAAATTGTTGGTACTTTTATGGTTCTATATGATAAAGACAAATGGTGTCTCTCAGCTTATATAATTAAATTTTAGATAATTATATTTTTATATCTTACTACAGATTGAATATTTCCCTCACTTTCCTGTGTGTGATATTTCCCTTTTTCAAACTTGAATATTCCTCCACGTTGTTTGAAAATTAGGTTTAGTAAATTCTAAGTTTCATAGAACACGAACTTAGAGTTTTGAGCCTCTATAATTGGAAGTATTTACTTTAGTACAGAAGCCTAAGGCATCAGTTTGCAAATCTCATGAAGTTCAGTTACCAGAATCCCAACTCCTAAGAAATTTCTATCCAGCCTTTTCCCTGAGGCCGAGCAATTTTCAAGCGGTGAATTAACTCAACTTGAGAAAGGGAACAGATATAAAGTACAAGGATTATATCAAACACCTTAACCATTGAATGTTTAAAAGTTTGTCTTAGCTCCTCAGAGAAAAAAAAATATACGATCCTTCAAATCTGATCTAATGTTGTTCAAACCATAAAAAAGATTTATTCCATAATGTTATCCAAGAAGAAAACACGAAATATCTCTATGTACAATAGTGAATGAGAAGTAAGACGCGTAATACTTTAATCGATACTGGTAAGGAGCAAACAAAAAAAGGAAATAAAAGGTCTATAAAAAATACAATATTGAGGGCACTAAGATGAAATAAAAGAAGTGTAAGAAGTGAAAATGAAATTAAAGCTTGGCGTTGTAATTCTTCTCGACCAACAAAAACTAAATGATAATGATAAACAAAAAACTAGCGTAATGGCAAATCACAATTACGCAACTTATTCTTTTTTCCAATCGAAATCATCATTATCACTATCATCATTCTTGGATCAAATTCAAACAGCTAATAGACGAAAATAGTTAATTGTGGTTTATTAGCTGTTTGCTTTTAACAAAAACAAATGCAGAGATGCCCCACGTGAAGTCTATTACGTGATACACAAGAGGCTACACACACTAAAAATAACAACAGCAAAGACACTAAAACTGGATGAGCTCCAGAAAAAAAATAAGAAATTAAACAAGAAATACAAGATTAAAGACAAAATTAAAAACGAACAAAATGCTTGTGAATATAGGGGGCTACAACCCTTCTGAATCCCCGCTCTTTACAAAATACTTCTGCATAAACAAGACTCATCCGTAAGAAAATCCACAGACTCCATACTAATAGCTGGCTTGTAACTACGCAACGCTCTAAAATCGTTAGTTTTACTGGATAAACGGCCCTTTTTGGTGACTCATGCCTTATAGACCTTATAATTTTAGAGGTGAATGTGCCAGCGAGTTCCTTCACGATCTCTTAGGTTGGGACAACATACAAATAAGGACGAAATGGCAGAAGTCAAAACTTGAACTTCTGCACTTGATCTGCGACTGCAATAAATAGAAACTACGACTACTTGCAACTGGAAGAACTTGCGAATGCGACTACTCGTTACCGTTGCTCCTATTTCGGATTTTGTATTTTGACTACTTGTAACTCTCACTGTGACTACTTACGACTGCAGCTACTAGTTGCTACGACTGTGAGTAAATGTAGTTACAACTGTTATTGTTGCAGATAAAAATGCGACTGTGACTGCCACAGCTACTGCTGTTTTTACTTCTACAACAACTGTTTCCACTTATAATGCCACTACAGCTGCTGCCTCTACTATTGCCATGGAAATGAAATAAAAGAGTTAATATGCATACAGATTTTCAAAAGGTCATGAAAGCAAAACCTAGGAACAGAATAGGGTATTAAGTTGAAACTTTCAAATAAAAGCTAGTGGGGAGGTGTTAAACTTAATCAAAAGACACTGTTCATATTTCCTATGTGTAGTTGTGAAAAAGGGAGTCCGTGAAATATACCAGAAACAGCTAAGTTTATCACATTTCAGCTAAAGAAGGAATCCATTCGCATATATCTCTGTTTAGCTTACCATATGAGTGGCATTATCTAGCATTCATGGATGCCCAGTGAGGAGTGATACAGACCAATACTAACCAAAATACCAGAAAAGAACTATAATAACAGTTAATGCATCAAAAGAATTTGATTTTATACTCGTTTCAAATATACTAAATTCATAAAATTTATAATGTAAAAAAGTATAAAAAAAAATTAAAAAATATAAGAAACCCAAAGTGGAAAACGCCAGTCTCAGAAGAGTTACCTGATTTTCGGACAAGGTGGGAGACGTCCTCAAAATGACAAGTAATCTTAATGAAAATAAACAGTGTTAGATTCAGCAAATAACAAGCTCCAATTTACAGAAATATGGAATTTTCCAGTTCTTTGCCATAAGAAAGATTACGTGTGCGTGTTTGTTTTGTTATCCCAGGGGGGGGGGGTCATTCAAAGCCAATGGTCGCTGAAGATCAGGACAGGGATTATTTTCATATAAATTAAAGGTTCAAGTGCCCATTTTAAGTGATCGAATAGATTTAGCACCGGAAAGTGACGTCTTATGCCATTTTGTGGCACCAAACTACCATTTTATCCAAATTGGACCAAGATGCTAACAATTGAAACTTCCGTGATGGCTAATTGATCTAGATCTATCAGAAAACTATAAATAGGGTTTGGTGGTGAATTGGTTTTTGAAAAGTCACACAGTCCGTACAAGATAAACCGATAATATGGGCATTTATTTTAATGATTGATTCAACTAAGCTGATTCATTTCATTTTTGATAAAATAACGTTTCGTGACAGATAATGCTAATCAGTCATTATGAAGGAAGGGCGGTGAGTCGGTGGATCGGCATGGGGGGATGTCAGATGCCAAAATAAGTTCATTTCAACTCCCAAGCTGTCCAACTCTCCATGAGCCCTCAGATAAGTAAAGAGAAGACATGGTGGTGGGGAATGGATGTATACCCTCTTTTCAGGGAGAGATAATACCTCCCTTCCATGTCATGAACATTTTATTTTACCCTTTAGTTAACTAAACTGATTTTCTTCTTGTTTCATAAAATCATATGCAGTGATGTGTAAGCATGCATCACCTATTATGAAGTGTGAACGGCAGTAATCTAGGAGACGGAGAAGGTGACTAAGATGCCTCCAAGGATGTAAAATCATAATTCTCATTGAACATTCAGATAAATACAGAATTAAATTTGAGGAAACGGGGAAGGTAAAAATTGATATCTAATACTTGTTGATTCTGGTGATAGCTTTGTCAATGCGTTTGTTGTTGATATTGTGTAGGGAGGGTGAGGGGTACTAGTGCCCTTTTCATTGCGACAACCTATGTAACCCCATATATTTCCCTCACATTCAAATAAGCACAGAGGCGGAAAATGCTGGACAAGGCATCATAAGACTTGCAGGAAATTTCTTAGGGGAAGAAGGAGCTGCAAGTGCTTGAAAGTGCTGCAAGGGACTCTTTTACCAGCAATTTCAAATGGTAATATTTTTCTTTTCCTGTTTGCTTATAATGCTTTCAATTACATGTATATAATGTGTTTCAACATCAGAAAAACCTGGCGTAGAGGTCATGATGGCTTCAGCTGCGTAGAAGATCAAAACTCAAGCAGGATTTCTCTCCAACGAAGCAATAATTCCCTCTCCGTCCAAACGAAATTCCTTAGTAAAAATATTATCAAGAAATTATCCATCAAAGCTACTATTCAACGAAAGTTTTGTCAAATTAGTGAAATTTCGCCCAAATTCTTATTATAGTTTAACGTAGTAATTCTCGAGGAGAAAAACTTGATAAAGGGGGACGCTACCAATCAATTTACAATTATTGATATTCCCAATTTAGAGCAAGAAACTGGGGGTATATGGGGCTGGTAGCAAGGATGGTTTGAAGCGGAGGGTACTCACCCAATGTTTTCACAAAGTCGTAAAAGCCGCTTATTTTGAACTTATTGAGGTGCTAGGTATTCAATTCCGAAACAGCCTATGTTGCATTTCCCTCTCCTGGAAAGACTTGCATTTTGAAACTTCACGGTAAAGAAATAGTTGATTTTGTTGAATCTTGGTCGTAGATACTGAAAGCTGAATTCACATATAAATAGAATAGAGTCGTTTCATTTTATTCCTTATTTTAATTGTTTAATTTTGTTTTTAAATAGAGACGTTTAGATTAAACCAGGGTTAAAGGAACAGGACTGGTAGTAACTCATGCCTCAAAAACCTGCTTATGCTCGCATTTGATTTTTTTTTTTTTTTTTTTGTCAGGTCGTTCAGAACTAGTTACTTTTCGTGAAGTCTTTTAAGTCGTTTATTTTGGCCTCATCCAGTTCCCAAGCATTCAATTCAGTCAGAGACGGTGTACGTTGTATTTTCCTCCTTCTGAAAAGACTTTGAAATTCTGAATAGAAAAATGGTTCATTTTAGCACTACTTATCTTCACTCGTAGATACTAAAAACTGAATTAACATGTAAATAGAACAAAGTTGTCTGGTTTTATGGTTTAATAATTATTTTTCATAATTTTAGATTTAAAAAGAGTCGTTAAAAGTTGTTTAAGTTGTTTAAAAAAGAGTTGACTGTAGCCTTGCAACTACCCTTAGAAATTTGTTTATGTTCGCGTATGATTTGTTTTTGTCTTGTGGTTTAGTAGTTTGGAAAAATTCAACTGAAGCCTGACAAGATAATATGAACAAACCAAAAGCAAGAGAAAAGGTTACGTATATGGAGTGTTGGTCGAACTTTCACTACGACTGAAAAAGAAGGCTAAAAAATTTCTAAAAATAATTGAAGAGTTATTAGAATTCACAGGAGCCCCATGACACTCTTTCAAAGCAAGCGTATACAGGCCCGTGAAAAAACTTGATTACAATACAATGTTGAGACGAATACAAAGCTTGAGCAGGTCAAGCAAGATTTGGATGTGCATCCAGAATTTTGTTTTCCCAGGACAGGAGTACTTTTGAAGATGCTGGAACAGCTCATTCAAGTCGGAAGGTAACTTTTTGCCTGGGATGAAAGTAATGTGCAACATTACAAATGTGTGCCTCCGGCTCTTTGCGGTAATTTTAATGTCATGTCATTGGTCGACGCAAATGAGAGACGAAGTCAGATATAGGGCAAGACAATTCTGATCAAAGACTCAGAAAGATATTTTTACTTGTGTTATCAAGCTAGAATACATTATGTCATCAGTTACTGATGTGAATGACAATTGTTAAGACTTCCTGACAAAATTTTACGTTGAATGCAAGAGACATCTTGGTTGGAATACAATCTACACAATCTTCTGTGTTTGAGCTGTGTAAAGAATTAAGAGTCGATTACACTGAAGAACTTTTTAATATTTCAACAAGTAGTGGAGTTCTTGTCGAAAGTTATAGTGACGATTTTGAAAGTATAGTTCATAAGGGTACAGGAATAAGGAAGCTAATCTTCAGTGAAAACCTTGTTTTCACTAAAGACCTAAAGAATTTTCACCGTGGAAGTACCTTGTTTCATGTGGTTCTAATCAACCAAAGCTCAGTGCATTTGATCCTTCAGTATAAAAAGGCAACACTGCCGCTTTCCTCAGGGATGGTACGAGGATTACCAGTTTTTAGAATACAGTATCAAGAAAAATGCTGCCTTCTGCTGTGTGTGTTTTCTTTTCTCTAGTGGTCTCAGGAGCGACCAATCAAGAAAAGTTTGAGTGGATGACGGTGTGTGGCAATATCAAAAAATTAAGAGCAAAGTAATAGCGAAAAGAGGAAAATTAGCAAGTCATTTTTCCTCCGAGCTACACAAAGCAGCAGTCACACACATCTCTGAGTCACACAAAACCAGCAAGTTATTTTTCCTCCGGGTCATACCCAGCAGCTTTGTCCTGTTTTTGTCCCTTCGTAATTAACAGTAGTCATGTGGATTTCCTGCTTGGTAAAAGCATTCGAACTAATGTTTTGCAGCAAACAAAACGTGAATAGACAAACAGAACAATTGTGAAAAGTTTCTGGAAGTTGCAAGGACCCTACCAAGATTGGTATTGGCTTTAGGAGAATTGAAGAACAAAAAAGCAACTTTGTTCAATTTTTCAACTTCTAGCGAGATAAGTGGTCTACATACCCGATGTAGACCATTCAAATTTACTTAATTACAAACAATTTATCAGAACGAGTTCATTGGCTTTCTTTCAGAAAAAATCAGGGAGAAAATCCTCGACGAAGTGAAGGGTTCAAAATTTTATTCTTTGATGGCGCATATTATACTCGGTGCTTCACATTCTGATAAGTTTGGGGTCATAAATCAGCAATAACAACTCGGAAGGGACACCTAGAAGGAAACTATGATGTTAGGGAGGCTAAAGAAAAAACGGACAGGGTATGGCAGAAAGTATAATTGGAACACTGTCAGAGAGAGAAATTCTTCTGGATAAACTAGCTTCCCAGTTTTACGACAATGCAAGTTCGATGTCTGGTCAATTTAACAGAGCCCAGTGGAAAAAAACTAAACTTCTTAATCACCATGTACCTTATGTTCCCTGTCGGGCCCACAGACTAGACATTGTGAAACAACATAGTTATGATTAATCTCTTTTGATAGTCGAGGTTTTCAACATTCTTGGTGAAATATACGTGTTCTTCTTCTCATCTGCAAGCCATTTTGCCACCCTTAAAGAAATATTCTATTTGATTAAAAACAGCTTTAATCTCCAAAACTTATCGCAGTATCTATTAACTATAAGGGCTGAAAACATGGAAGCAGCAGTTACTTTATTTAAGCAATAACTTCAGCCATTTACGGAACAAAACACATAAAGAACACCGATGTGAAGACAAAGCTACATGCTAGAAACCTTCTGAAACGGATTCTATCTTAGAATTTGTCACTTGCCTCATGTTTATAAGAAAATCATGTACAAGATCAAAATAGCAACAGAAAAACTTGACGAAGAAGAGATTCACATCATCGAAGCAATTGAGACGCTTGAAGTTTTGAGGAAAGCTTTTGAAAGAATTTCGGAGGATGAAATGAATGATTTCATTGGCAATGCAAAAGTGTTTGCCAGAACGAGAGAAGCCGATCCAATGACAGTTTTGGTCAGACATCATCGTCGGTGACTTGGACCATCTCCTTTCGACAGCCGAGCTCATTCAAGCTGAGGTATCAATGTATCAGTTCTTTGCACAACATTTAAGAATCCCGCGTAAAAGGTTTACTAGAATTAAAGGAGATTATCTCAGGGCTACCTCGTCAATTTTTAGTCATTTTACTCCTTACTTCAGCCTCCTTTAAAAAAGAGATTTTAGTAGCAGATATTTATCTAGCAATAACATTTTTTCCATACCAAGAAAGAACTTCAGATTCTGCTGCATTTTAAGTAGAGCTTGAAGTTCTGTTTCAGTTTTGCCCAGACATTACTTGTTTCAGAGAAGTCCTAGGCGAAGGAAATAGCCTGCAACATCAACTTAAGCATGCTAATCACCTCTGAAAATTGGCGGCGACTGAACCTGTTGCAGTTGCTGCTGCCAAAAGAACATTTAGCAAGCTCAACTTTGTTGAAAATTTTCTGAGAAATGTCCAATCTAATGAATCCCCTTGGAAGTTTTTACGACCACTCGTTTCATATGAAGTGGCTCTGGGAAAAAATAAATAAAGCACTGAAGCCTTATGGCTCTTTACCATAGGCAACGCTAGAGTGTTGCCTCTGACTAAGTGATATCATAAGTTAGTTTGATTTCAGATATTTGACAGTTAAGCTGGGTTCTATCATTAGCAAAGCCAGTAAGTTTATTAAGAGAATCAAATCCATTCTGAGATGGATACTATTTAGTGCCAGAGGACATGCAGCAGTACTTGTAAAAAATAGAGTTAAATAATACATGCTCTATCTTATCCCCATATTTGAGAGTTTTGACAATAAGTATACTTAAGAGACAACCAATGTTTTTTACTCTAAGGATAGAGTTGCTGGAGTCAAGCCAGAACCAAGAGAATTGTGGATTATATTTTGCAGAGACAAGCAAACACAACGAATTGATCCAGTTAGAAACCATTTAATAAATATGAAAAAATGTTTTCACATTAGGAGTTCTATGACTACTATTACCTAGATCACTTTTACACCCACAATTATGGCTATTGATAAGCTTTGCTATCTTAAGTATCTCAGAAAAACCATCCAAATTAAAAGACGCATTTAAGAATAATATAACAACAGTTGCTACCATTGCAAAAGTCTCCTAACAGTTAGCTGGAATTTCTCTTAAACTCCGTGCCAATGAGTTTTTTAAAGCCAAAAACAATACATAATTTGCTTACTTAAGTTGTGGCAGTGATGTAGAGGGAGGGGCAAAACCTTTTATTATCCCAAGATACTTATTACAAAGATAATTACAATAAAGAGTTTAAAAAAAAAACCTCCAAGTAATAGATCCAGAAATAATACAAACAATGTATTTATTTTTTGAGCGGCACCTTAGAAGATTACTTTTAGTAACATTTCTATACATAACTATTCCTTTTCATTATTTTGAAAGATCAGAGATCATTTATTCTAGAAAATAATTACTCGACCTATATCCAACACATTTTAGAATCTATGCTGAATAATAGCTCTCAATTACAATACTGAAATAATAGCTCTCAATTTAATTTCTGGCATAATTTTACCTTTGATAAAAAATAAGCATCATATAAGTATGAGAATACATAAGTATGAGAAAATAAGTTATTATCAAGTGATCCTTGGTGCTAAGATTTTAACTTGTTCTTTGACCATTGTTTTTTTGTTGGTTTTTTTTTTTGTTTTTTTTTTATGCCGCGTAAAACCATCAATCTTTTAGCGTTATGCAGACATCTATTCAGTTTTAAGATAGGTAGCGCTTACATATCACAATGCTAAAACCCCCACTGCAAAATATGAGTCTACAAATGCAAAGAAGAAATACTATTGTTTATAGATCTAATGTTATTTCTCTAAAAATAAACTAGAAAGTATAAAATAAATCATACATAAGGAATTCACAAAATGTTAGATATCGGTGTGAAAAAGGGAAACTTGAGTTAGAAATATCTTTTAGTTTATTTGAGGACTAAAACAATCTTAGAATGATCAACATATCAATGTTGTGCAGAACTTTTCCTTGGGGTACCGTAATATCTTTTGTCTAGTGATGCGTTTTTTTATTGACATTAAATTGGTCTATTTTATGTGACATAATTTACGACAAATTCTGATAACGTTTTCAAATTATCTCCTTCAAAGTAACCATTTTGTGAGTTCACACAGTGCTGGAGCTGATTTTTGTATTGTTCATAGCAGTTCTGGCCATAGAGTTCTTAATTAAGCTCCATTTAGTCCATTGCAGGCGTTCAAACGTTTTTAGCATCTGAGAATCTTACTCTTGGAGGATGATTTTTAATCCTTTAAGGAGTAAGAAATCAGCCTTTAAGGGGGTTCAATTTGGATGAATAAAAAGATCGAGGACCAACGAAAAAAATTTGCTGGCCAAAATCAGACTTGATTAAGTCAGGATTGATCAATATTTTGTCAAACTCTTTGTTCACTTTCGTGCAATATCACCCTTTTACAGATAAAAAAGATTTTAACATGGCTCGTAGTTTAATTTTCTTCATGCTTGGAAAATATTGTTGGTTACCTTCAACGACTCACAAATTCAAACCAAAGCATATATGTAAAATGTATGGGTTTTCACAGAAGTATGATTTTCATACAGTCCCCAAAGAACAAAATTCTTGGAGAGGTTAAAAACTTGTTGTCCTGCCCTCAGGTGAAACAAAAACTAAAAGTTTGATATAGATTATCGTGTTTTTTTGTTTTCACATTTTGAGTTACGTATTATTGATTGCAGCACTAACGGTGGCACACTTGGTAACTAAAAGAAACTAAGACTAAATATATTTTGACAATGAAAGACGTTTTGACAGGCAACTGAATAGATTTAGAACAGTGTGTACAAGGGGACTATAATGCAGTTTTTTTTTATGAATTTTAATTTTTTGTCTGTCACTAAATGAGTATTTAAAAATGTAATTTAAGAGAAGCTCCAAAATTCCCCGCTATATTGTTGTCATTTATGCATGTTGGCGTCCACTTCTTATTTTATTAGATTATGCCTTTATGCACTGCTCAAGTATACACCTATGCTTTAGAGTTTTATCACTCAATTGTAAGCTTCATATGAATATTTGATCATTGTCCAACAATACCCTTTTGGTGGCTAATATTTTACTTTTACCCACCAGCGGATGATTATCAGAAGTAAATTCTTAATAAAAAAATAGGTGCTGCAGTAATACTCTGTTCTTTATTAAAAGATGATCTGATTTTATCATTTTTTTTTAATTGTAGTGCTCGGTTTTCTTACAGATGTCTTCATTCAAGACTTAATTTAAAAAAACTAAATAAACAAACATAAAAAAACAGAGGCAACAAAGAACTAGCGTCGAATCGAAGGCTACCTGTTGTCAAAGTAAATTTTACGATCCACCAAAAGAGACAAATAAGATAAAACAAAGAAAAAACAAACATGACAACTTCGAGCAATTTTATGATCCACCAAAATATTTTAATGATTGAACGGTTTAATGATAAGATTTTATGATTTTAATGATTAATCTAATAGGATGCATAGTTGATACATTAAATTGGTGCTAAATCATTAAATTAATGTTTTATTTGGATTGAGGTGTGTTAAGGAAGGAGTTGAGTTTTGAGTGTTAAGTTAGTGTAGTAAGGTACATGATGTTCATGTTGTGTTTTTTAAACCACCTACTGAGGTTAATCTTAATTATTATTATTTTTTGTGGATTTGTTCAGTTATCCCTCCGCCATACCCTGCTGTACCATCTTGAGGGGATGTATTTACGTTAAGTTTTTCTTAATAATTGATATTAAAATAAACGATTACTTACTTCAAAAAGTCATAAATAAAATAAAACAAAGAAACAACAAAACATGACAACCGAGGCACACCGACTTAGAAGCACAGTATAAATATGAATATCCCGGTGTGGCAAATTCACAATACTAAAACCCTTCCCCTCTCAAAAAAAAGAACCAATGTAAGCAAAATGAGCACTGAAATATTCCGCAACAGCTTCTTGTCCCTTCAACTCAAGACCATTTAAAAAATTTCAGCTACACTCCGTCCACATACCCAACCACAGCGATTCCAGAATGACACTCTCAGAAAATATGGATTTTTATGAGCTATTTCTATACAAAATTCATATTTGTTCGGTGGAATATTAATAGCATGTGAAGTATCATTAGCATAATGAGCTAAAGGAGCATGAAAAACTGGATTAAATAACACTGATCTTTTTTCCTAAATCTTGTAACTTTAATGACCAGAATTAAATTACTTGACTATGCATAATCCTATCTTAATTACATTGCCAAAAGATAGTATTGTAACTCCTTCCCCCAAGAAATTAAAACATAGTCCCTATAAAGTAGATTCAAAATTGATCTCTCTGACAGACCTCCATACTGTTCCGCCGTGAACCACAAATAAACAATTATACCTTAATGCATAGAAAATGCTGGGAGATTAAACCTCGGAGGTTTAATATGCTGGTAGATTCAATTATTCTAACCGTCTAATTACTTTATTTTTTCACCAGAAGTATCAATAAAGCACAATACAGAAGGAACAGCAAGGGAGACCCAAGCTTGCAGTCAACTCAATAGTAGCTCCTTAATTTTCACAGCAAGCACTGTTTTGTTAACATAATGCGATTATAAAACTTTGGAAATTCCACATTATTATCGATATCGAATCTCTCCTGAAATTTTTTCCCCTAGTTTCTTATTCGCCTGCAAAACCGAAAATGTCATTTTGTGACCCACTGAAGACAGAATTTTATGAGTTTTTCACTGAATTTAACAACTGTGCATTCAAAGTGGACTGAAAAATAGGTCGAAAAATAATCAGCAACTTTCTCAATACTTTTCTCTTTGGAGGTACATTTCAGATTTCAAGCAATTACATTAATTCGACAAACCTGTTGCAAATTTCTTAAATATGGTTTGAATTTTGATTATCACTTGGGATTTCTTGGCGGTTTCTCAGGCCTCAGTTTTTGGACGACAGACTCTTTAAATTAGCACTAATATCACCCCGAACATTTTTTACAGCCGACAATATGAGTTGGACAATATTTGATAAGCTTCTCGGATAGAAACATATAAAACTGAAACATCAGTAGAATTGCAGGTGGATTCCAAATTTCTATGTCTTGTTTTGTCTTCTCAATGTCACCAACGATGACAAACATTCGACAAGAAGATTCTGTACGTAAATTAACATCAGAACAGGTACATACTACAGGTGAATACTGCACCATATCTCTAACTGGCTTACGGTAATAGATGCCAGCTGAGAGACACCATGAATAAAATTTGAATGATTTTTTGAATTTTTTTATTCAGAAAAAAAAGGAACTGAGAAACTGTATCACACTTTTAAATTTTCTACAGTACAACTGTTGTAGGACTCTCTTCATGAGACAGAGGATGAAAGATCAAAACCGCTCGTGGTAACAACGCGGATGTGTGAAAAATATACTTCTATAAATGTGAAACGTATAAATGTGTAGAATTACACTGTAGTGATCTCTCCTGGTAATACGGGCCCTGGGATCAATCCCAGCTGCCGCAGGGTTAGGCGACAAACATACTACCTGTCCTTGTAAAAACAAACCCTGCAACTGAAACGTCAACAATTTTTGAAGTTCCTTTATCAATGGCTTGAAAGAACGAAGCCACTACTTTATTTTTATAAAAAAACAATTTATTTCAACACATTCGAAACTTTTCCTTTCAAATGGGATATAATTCTCGCTTGGATACCTTTTTTCAGTCGTTAGCATAGTGAACTACATTTAAAAGCAATATCAATAAAAAGCAACTACAATAAAAGCAATATCAAGTTTCGCATAATATCATTCAATCAGATGTCAATCCATCAAAATAAGATTAAACAAGTTACTATTAACTATGTCTTATTCTTTATTTTACTTTTGTTGAGAGACATATAACTTTCCAAGGAAAAGTTTCCGGAACTAAAATTCTTTAGCCTTAATTTTGAAACTATGACGACTGTGACTATGATCTCCAAAAGGTGACTGAAATAAAAATGTCTACGGCAATGCTGGAATATTCCAAATGGTAGAAAAATACAAAAGAAACTATTTGAGATTGGATTCTTACGGAACAAGACCTCACAAAGAAAAATATGCTTGTATTTACTCCAGTTGCTTAAGACAAAAGAAGCTAAATCACAACTGTTAAGGATTGTCGTCCTTAATTTCAAAATTACATTAATTTTGATCTCCTTTTTAAATCAACAAAATAAACGCAGCGAGTCACCCATGGCTGGCTATCGTTAAAAAAGGGCTTGATGTTTACGCAACTGCTGCAGTTGGTTTTTAGGGTAATTGATGGTGTTTATTCCAAATAAAAGGATACACTGGTCCACGTCCCAGTTGAACATGTCCAGTATAACACCTTTTTTTGATAAGTAATCTTGAGGTTGAGACAGAGGCAGATTTAAGGGGGGTCAGAAAGAACACTTGCCATGAGGGCAAAATTTCAATAAATGATCTAACATTTATAATAATTTTGTAATTTCATTAAAATAAAACGGAGGGCACATTTGGTAGTAATTAATAGCAAGTTGAATCCAAAATTTTTATTTTTCCCATATTTTTTCCAATATAAAGTAAAAAAGAAATTTTAATAGATAAAAAATTTTGTTATTAAATTATAAATTTTCTAAAATTTGACCTTTAAATTTTTGGGGAGACAAGGGGGGCCTAATGTACATTTTTCCTCAGGCATAGGAGAGGCCAGAACCGCCACTGCCTTGAAATACTTGTCTGTTTTTATCAGCGAACATTCATGTGTGCTCTTTAAGATTTATTTTTTATTATTGTCATTTCTGGTGTTTTCTGAATTCTTACACCTACTCAATCGGTTTAGTATGTCAACCAGACATCTATTATCTGTCAATGAGAATATCCCTTTTATCTCGCAAATTTTATCTCGTCAAACCACAGACCGTTTTTAGTGAATCAGACTTACTAAAAATCTCAATTTGCAGTAGACAAAAAGATAAGCATCGTTACTTCATAGAAGCGCTGTTCCCTTTTTTTTTTCTTTTTTTATGAACTTTTAAGCTATGTCTTAGAGTGAGTGAACAACCAGAAAATCAAATCGATACAGAATAATTTTAATTCTGTTGTATGCATGCAGAAGGTAAGTTTTTTTTATGTCTGAATATAAAACTTAAATTTGTATTTTTAGCTTTTACAACTGCTGTGGAAAGATCTTTGTGTTCTGAAAGTTATTTAGACAAGACAAAATAATTTGAAATGCAATTTTACCATACACTAAGCTGACATAGAATTTTTTAGTGTATTTTTGCGATGTTTGTATGAGCTGCACTTTAAACCCACTTCCGACAGAAAAAGAACTTACATTGTTTTACTTCAGAACAGAAATTGTCGTTATCTTTTCAAAAAATAAAAGGTATAAAAATACAGAAAATTTCGCGATCTCGAATTAGTACTAAACGCAACGTAAACAGTGATAATGTCCAGCCGAAGGGGCCATCATTCAAAATTTGGCCAGACACAAGGATGCAAGGGGTTGGTAACTTCTGGCAAAAGTAATATTTTTGCCGTGAACACGTCTTGTGTCATGTACGGTAAATTGAGGCAATTGGTCATTAAACATCACATTATTCTTTAATCTGTGAAGACGTCTTCAAAAGAGCTGCTGAAATAACTCTGATGCTGCAATTTCCTAAAAAACTTTTTAACTCGACTGTAAGCTTTACAACTGCACTTTATTTTCACAATGGCTGAGGTCAAACTAAAGCTCACATGGCGTTCTTTTCTAGGTTATCTTTCCTATTCGAGGCATGCCCTGTGTTCCTACTAAGTTCTGTCAAGATCTGTACAGATTCAGCCAGCAGTTACAACAATGTTGATATTTTTTTTCAAAGAATACAGAGTGTAAAGACAAAATAAGATGTTCAGTGAGGATCAATCGAGTAACATTCAAGCGAGCTGTACTGAAACGGAAAGACAGTTGGTCTTAGAATTTGGCCAAGTCTGTTGATTCTGCCAGTGATGAAAACTAGATCACACGAAACAAATAGAAAGAATTTAACCTGTTACTTAAGGAGTTTCTTTGGAGAATACCAAATACGCCATCTTAAGGGCACGTGCCGGTAATAACTTTGTCACCAGATTGTGTTTGACGGGTGTCCACTGCGGAAGTTAGAAAGCCACTACGCTGAGTACATTTTTAGGTCAACAATCCAAAATATGTAGGAAAGCAAAAGAAGTGAGCAAAGTGTCTTCAGCTACTGTTTCGTATCGATAGTAACGGTAATGTTCTTGTTGAAATACCAGCCAAGGATGTGAGGGACCACGAAGATTACAAGAAGAAATTTCTTATCTCTAAGCTCAGAAACAAGTCTAGAAGCCGTACTAAAAGTTTCTGCATAAAGGTCCCCAACTTTCAATGGGTAAGAATTTTTAAGGTAGACTTATTGTTATTATTACAAATAGGAAATAACCTCACCTGAAAATTTTTCATCCTGAGGGATTGTGACAAATTAATTTTTATTCCTATTTTAGCTTTCCCTTTTAAAAACAGGTTTTTTTTATATCTCAAAAGTGTATTTTTTTTTGTTCCAGGTCAACCCACGCTATCCCAACTAGATAATTCCGTTTCAGACACAATATGTAAGCAGAAGTGAAAAACTCAATAACTTTTAGTTTTGTTTTATCAACCAAGTCTAGACAACCCTCGATATTTTTTCTATAAGACCTTAGATCAGGATAAATATGGAAGAATTTTGCATTTCTAGACCCTATAGTCGAGGCTCTTCTTAATTTAGAAACGAGAGGTGGAAAAGGGAAAATAATTGATTTAGTTCGGAAAACCAATATGGTTCATCACCTAAATTTTCATTTGCCAATATGGCTGTTTTAGTTCTTTACAACATAGAGATCCCACCCCAAAGAGTATAGGTAAATTATAAGAGTAGCAACTGGGGCTAGTGTCGACAAAAAATACTACCAACGCTATCTAGTAATGACAACACTTGTCATTTTTTTTCAGTGTAAAAATAAAATCAATTAGTTTTGTCAGTATAATTAATAAAATTAGGGTAGCACTAAGTGTGTTATGTCAGTCCCAGACAGAAAAACGACTATATAGCTTAAAAAGATACCACTATCACTAGACACTAGATGGCACTGTTTTTTGTCGATACCACTGCCAGTTCAGACATTCAAGTTACCCATACTCTTTGTCCCACCCCACAAATTAAGCATGAGCAAAGTTTCCCAAGTGCTACCATACCCATTAGGATAAGTTCTATCGTCAACAATGCCACGGGACCTTACATAGAGAAAATCCTAATAAATCAGCACCCTTTTTTTAAAACTAGAATATCAAAAACTATCGAACAGCTGGTTACTTCAAAGGAAATTTTTGTTAGTTCACAGAAAAAAAAAAAAGTAATTTAATGTTGAATGAAAAAAAAAAGTTAAAGCTAGAAAAACAAGGTTGACTGTACTTGCTCTGATTGGCTAATCTTGAACCCTGAGTCTTTTTCCTCTATAGAAAAAGTGTGATAAAGCACTCTAGATAGGCCACTTTACAAATAATAAGTAGCAATGGGCCAACTGACGCAAGGATTCAGGAAAGAGCGCTCAGCGTTAAGACTACCTGGTACAGGAATACCAGGAATGAATATTCCCTGTCTGAATGATATGTTGATCAGCTTCTTCCTTTCGGTATTGGGATGGCAAATAACCATGTTCTGGGCATGAAGTTATTCTGCACAAAATGAAAAATAATTGCATTAGTTGTTATAATCTACTGTAAGACTGTAGGCGTCATCGTTCGCTAATTGCCCTTGTCGATTTCAAATCGAAGGAAGACACAAGACTGTTGGAGTGCATCAAGAACGATGAAGCAACAATTTTCGTGAATGATGCGATGGACCACATTAAAATACAGAAAAATTCTGACCCCAAAAATGTTTCGAGCTTTATGCTGGTCTTGTCAGCACAAAGGCTTTGGCGAATGCATCATAGGTTAGTTCCCATGAATAAGACAATCGTCTATTCACAACTAGAGCAAAAGAAGTAAAAATTACTCATATTTAATTTTAAGGGTGCACCTGATAGTATTACAAATAGGGGAGATAGTTATGCTTCAAACTTCATTATTTTGAAAAAATGATCTTTTGTTTGTTTTAGATCACCCTTTTCAAAACAGGTTTTTAAACTTCACAAGCAAAATTATGGTTGCTAGACTTCAGTACGGCCCTATTGAGCGAGAATAACGTATTTGCAACATTATGGGACTGAAAACGAGCTCGTTACCAAAGATAACTTCAAAACTGGAAGTTTAGTAGGCATAGGTAAGCCTAGTTTGGACGCTTAAGAACAGTCCTGGGCAGTTCTGACGTCCAAAATCACAACGCGTCCTCTGTAGAAACCGATTTCGTATTAATTTTATAATTTCATATGATAATCTGTTCTAAGGAAGCTGTTGATGAAGCGAGTTTAGATCGCTAGAAATTTTCTGTAATTTGTCAGCTTTAATTTCCTACCCAATTCGATTCCTCAAAACCACAATTGCTTAAAACTTGCTTGTTGAAGGGAACGCGCTAGGATTTTAGACGGTTGAGCTACCATGAGTTGTATTTTCAGGCACCGGGTTTTGAGTGTGTTCCTCAAAAATCGTTTTCAGGTTCTCCGTGTTCAACCCAGCAAAACTTCAAAGCGTTTTCATTTTACGGGTTCCAAGTGTGTTGGACATGGGTTCTTCCAAATTGCAATGCGCTAGAATAGCATGGTTGAACACTGGCTCTGAAAAGACATTCGCCGCGTTGAACACGTGACTCAAATCGATAATCTGCAAAACATGTGTCGAACCCCGTGTAAAATGTGGGTGCCCGGAAAACAAGTCTCTGAACTAACTTAGGAAAACAAGAAGAAAAAAGTTTGCCAATTGATCTAGAATCCTTGTTTTGCTTTACATTTCAAAGACGAGTCGCTTCATATTATACCCCCTTCTACCGTCTTAATTTGTTATTAAATATGAGGGCGTTGAATGAACACTAGCAGCATAAAACCAAACGCAGTACCACCTCTGTATTAAGAAATTTATTAATCGTTCAATGACTTAGCAAAAAACGGGTTTAATTTGGTTAAACATAAGATGATGATGACCTTAATCATCTTTCAACTCAATTTCTTTAACAAAGATCACATTTGGTGGCATGTTCACTCTTGGACATAAGCAGATTAAAAGCATTTTCTGTGAACAATGGATGGTCCAGATTCGTCGTATTCCTGTTTAGAAATCCACATCTGTTGGAATGTTGAGAGGGAAGCTAGGATAGATCCACCGATCCATACAGAGTATTTACGCTCAGGCGGGGCAATGATTTTGATTTTCATGGTGGATGGTGCAAGGGCAGTGATTTCCTTCTGCATTCTGTCGGCAATGCCAGGGTACATGGTGGTACCACCTGCAAGAAACAGTACGTTAAAATTTGCTTAATAACGACATCATGAATTAATTCTAAGCAATAGCCTCACATGAGCTATTTTAGACAGCAAAAGGCAAAAATCTACATAGCTCCAAAAGTATCTTTCAAGCTTGTTCCCCGTCGTGTTTAAAACAGTAATTGTATTTTAAAAATTTCGAACTAAGACGAAAAGTTTTAGTAGTCCTTATAGTCTTAACGCATGGGTGATTTCGGCTTGTATTCTAGATGAAAAAAAAATAAATAAATTCGCCACCGATTAATATTGTTTAAGCCAATATACTTATGTATTCCAGACTTTCCTTTCATTAAATTAATTTTAGGCAGAAAGTCCTTGACTGTCGATATTCTCTAATTAATTTAGAAACTTCTCTACTCCAATCACCGAACTACCTTGTTCCCCCTGTAAGCACAATATGTAACTAATTTACAATGACGTACTACATGGAGCACCATTAGACCCTATTTTAATTATAGCAATTAATCAAGACGTTAATCCTTCGAACAACATGGAAATTTGTTGGTGATTTAGATCGAATTTATACCAGTGACTCTTCAAATCAGACGAATCAGACGAAGCTATTACCAACAACGTGACAGTCAATTACGGGTAAATCTGCGTTATGGCCTCACCAACTGGGACGCTAAAAAACAGCTTCTCGCTCGGTATAATTTTGGCCCTGTTGTTTTACAGAACAACACGACAGATCGACACTGTGCTTTGGTAACAATCGTTTTCTTGCTTAAAAGGACACTAGAACTTTTGAACTTATGTTCAAACGAGCCGTATGAAGGCATTCTATCACCACATGTTTGATAAGATACAAAATTTTGTACTTTTGCACATAGACGCTTGAAAATATGCATCAGAGTTATCAGACTCACTGAATTTGTTGGTGCAAAACTTATCAGCATCGTGTTCTTTTTTGGGAGCTATTTTCCCTTTATTTTTTGGAAAAAATACCTAATTTTATTTTATTTCGTCGAAATTATTTCTTATGCAACAAAAGTCTTATCAAACTAACAACTTATGACCAGAGGCGTCTCTTATGAGGGAAGGGGCCTCCTTATGTTTTCAGCCATTCGGTAAAAATAACTAAGTCAGTAAATTCCTGGCGCGAAGCGTCGCGATTTTTAGACGCCGCCAAAATTTTCCATTCGATTATATAGATTACGAAAAAACTGACATGACATCTACCACAATCTCGATCTTGGTTGGTAAACGCAGTGGTTTTACCAGCTCATACCGTGATTTTTTTTATCCGGTTAAATAAAGAACATGTAAAATACTGACATGACATATACCAAATCTAGATCACGGTCGGTAAGTTCAGTAATTTTACCGACTGGAAACAATAGGCAAAAACCTCAGTCGGTCGCGCCCAGTACTAGTTACTAGCATGACGTTAAGTTCCCAGCCACGAGTTCCAACAGGTCAAGTGGTTTGTGAAATATAAGCCATGGGTGATAAAGAAAGTGACGCCCACCCAAAAGACCCACGTGTCTTTCAGTCTCAAATTTGCAAATTACGTCAGTTGGATGGTTGATCTCATTACAAAAGAGCAGATTTCTGAAAGGAATTGATTATGTCGAATTTAAAAATGAATCAAATAAAGAGGAAGTGCTTGGGATGCATGAATATATGCAATAGCGTCTATCATAAACGGCACAACACCATTTTTCACATAAAAAAGGCAAGCCTAAATGACTTTTAGCTGGCGAACTGGTTGTTTGCAATCGGTTTGCCGCATCAGCACCCCAAAAAATGGAACCGCCCATGCATTATTGCCGACAAAATTCTAGAGGTTTTAAAAAAAGACACCATAAGCAAAGAGGCACTTTTGCATCATAACTAGGGTAATGCAAGCATTATTCCTGGTATTCAACAGGATGTCCAGGAACAAAGATCAGCCAAAGTGGAAGAACAAGTACGCTACATTCGATGCATGGCTCATAGAGAGAACCTCATCGTGGAATACGCCTGCAGCAACAGTCCTATAGTCCAAAAAATTCTTGAAAGCTTGCAGGAACTGTACGTCTCCTTTACAGATGGAATGTGTTATTGCTTAAACGAGCGCTTGAGAATGCCAAATTGGCATAGAAGCGGATGAATTTGTCAATGACAATGGACGTCCAGGTTGGACAGTTTGACAGTGTCGTGGTCCAGCTTTGCCACCAGTGTTGAAGCTCTGGAAGAGCTAATAAAATAGAGCAAAGACAAGATAATAACAGAGAAAGGCCAAGTTACCGCCACATTACCTGTTTGGATTTCATTGTGACGCTTATGTTCATACGACAAGTCATACTTAATACGAAGGTTCTTGGAGTAAAGCTTCAGGCTGAACAGTTTCATTTGGTGACTGCAAACACAAAACTCAGGCCGACAAGCGACCTTTTAGATGCTCTTCTTTTTGACCCGAATCAGAAAGAGGCAAACTGAGGCATCAAAAGCAGCAGCGGAAAAGTTGTTTCAATAGCCAAAGACAGGTTCCATCCACCGTCCTAAACATCCACCAACTCTTTATTCAGAGGCAATTTTTAATTTTGAAGCCAGCCTGCTGGATGACCGGAAATCGTTCTACGCTAAAAAATTCTACGGTGTTTTCAGAGCCCTAGTGAGCGACTGGGACGATGCAATCCACGAATAACTCCCCTTTTCTTAAGCCGCGTACCGAACAATCTTTGGCCAGGACTTAGGTTGAAAGCCATTTAGTAATTTATCACACGATCTTTGGGGCCGTATTCCGTGAAATTAATTCTGTCAAATTGATATTTTCCACTCAGATTAGTTTACCAGAGAATTACGACAGCCCACCAACTGATGACATGATGGAAATAGGTTTCAGCAAATTGAAACTGGTTATGACTATGACAGGTTTATGTACAACAATGGATTGCCGTTTGCATCCCCTCGTCATGATATGCTGCGAGACTGACGAGCTGAAAACCGATGAATTACTGAAAGTCTGGCTGTCTACCAAACCAAGACGTTTGAATTTTTAACTGAAGTTTTGTAGGTACATTTTCTTCATGTTATATTTAATCCGTATATTTTAATTGAAATTTCGATTTCTTACTTCTGAGTTCTGTCTGTATATACATCATAATACCGCTCTTCTTCTCATGTAATACATTCTCCACTAGCTCATGTATACCATAGTTTCAATTTTAATTTAAGAAATAATGACTTTTTAACTGAAGTTTTGTGGGTACATTTTCTTAATTTTATGTTTAATCTGAATATTTTAATTGAAATTTCAATTTCTTACTTCTGAGTTCTGTCTGTATATACATCATATTACCAATTTTCTCCTCGTGTATTATATTCCCCACTAGCTCACGTATACCGTAGTTTCAATTTTAATTTAAGAAATAGTTAATACGTTTGTCTTCATGACATAAATCGGCTTGATACCTAAATAATAATAACGATTAAAAAAGATACAACTACATCAGAGGAAAACTCACCAGACAAAACGGTGTTGGCGTAAAGGTCCTTTCTGATGTCGACATCGCATTTCATAATACTATTGTAGGTAGTTTCATGAATGCCGCAAGATTCCATACCGAGGAAGGATGGCTGGAATAAGGCTTCTGGGCATCTGAATCGCTCATTGCCAATAGTGATTACCTGCAAACAGGGCGAGTAATTAATTGAGGAAAAATTTTCTTAGTTTACTTTAGACAGGATTTACGGGTTTTAGATCGACTACTTGACTTAAATATACAGTCACTGATAATATTCTGACACACTTTTTTGTATCTTATGAACTGGGAGTGAAACATGAACTTAATTCAATACTTGACGTCAAACTATATAGGTTTCAAGTGGAGTAGCCAACCCCTTTCTTTGAAGGAGGGTGAGGTAACAGCACGAAAGGAAACTTATTAATATCATATACAACTTCCAAAAAGTTAACAATGGCATCCGAAAAGCTAATTTTCGGAAAGTGTTGAATAAAATCTACACTGTCTAAATAAAATCTGTTATAAAAGTTAAGGGTTCATAAATGGAAAAGAGGTAGAATAATATCTATGAAGTGCAAAATCTTTAACTTTATGTTCTATTTTTAGATAAACGTAGTAATTGCAGCGCATTCCACACACTTTAATTACTGATTAAAGGTAATTCAAGTTTGGAACTAAATTACGCTGATTTTTTAATTAAAGAATATGTATTTTAAACACTGAGCAATTCACAAGAAGTGGAATTTGACTTCCCAAAGACCATCAGCTATCTGTTACAGAATACTTGTTAACGCGTAACTCGTATCGAAACATGGTGTATAATGCTTGACCTGTCAAGACCTGTTGCTGACATTGACAATTAATTCTATACTTTAGATGAATAAAAAAGCAGGTTGTTATCACTTTCCAAAAGGAGTGAGCTGAAGGTATGCAGTTTAAGCCCACTTCTTTGTTCATTTGTTTCTTTTTGCAAACATGTGAGTATCGCTTCAGTTAGAATATTTTATTAAGGAGAGTCAAACTAAATTATTGTTTAGTTTGTTAAAATTAATAAGAATGAGTTCAGATTTATTTTCATGACATATACTTATGAGCACAATGGCGGTTAAACAAAGTGTAAAAATTATACCATTAAAGGAGAAAATTACCAGATAAACAAAAAGAAGAATAAAACAGAGCAAAAGATAAGAAATACAGCAAATAATACACAAATAAATACTGACACCCTAGGAAATTTTAATCACACGCTTTCCCTCATTACGCCTTGGATCAAACATTAAAATTGGAAAAACAATCGGTAGTAAACTGTCTATTTTTAATTTTATCGTTTCTACTAAGACCAGGTTTGTTTTAGCAAGTCTGTCTTCCTAATAGTAAAACTTATATGTAAAGAATATAATAATCCTAATGTATAAAATCAATCCTTATAAACTTAAACTGGAATTACGCACAAATGTAGTTGAATTTTTGCTGAAAATCACAGATACATCTCATCAATTTCGACGGAAATGTTGTTTCTTCCGTATCTATCCACCCGATAAACAAGTTTAACAACAATAATAGCTCTAATTTTCCTTCTTTTTCTCATATTACAAGTAGGGTAGTAGGAATACATACATAAGGTCAGTGGGCTATCTCCTCTCCCAAGACATCCATACCTTAATGTTTCAAAGCTGTCTAGTGATACGTTACACAATTGTCCCCAAGCAAAAAAAGAATCCTAGCTTTTAGCCTATCTACAGAAAAATTCTTGGCTCCTACCCTCTTCGTACTACAAGCAAAAATGTAGTATTATCTGAGGTGAAAACTAACTGGACCCCCTAAATTCCAAGACATCTCAGCGAAATATGTCGAAAAAAATCAAAACAATAAAAACCAATAAAAGAAGAGGCTAAAATACTAAAATAAACAATTAGCGTGCTTATTTCGTATTATGTTAGATCTTTACCTGACCATCAGGCAGCTCATAGCTCTTTTCAAGAGACGTTGAGCTGGCCGCAGTTGCCATCTCTTGCTCAAAGTCCAAAGCGACATAACAAAGTTTTTCTTTGATATCACGAACAATTTCTCTTTCAGCAGTGGTGGTAAAGGAATATCCTCGCTCGGTTAGGATTTTCATCAAATAATCGGTTAAATCTCGACCAGCAAGATCCAATCTCAAAATTGCGTGTGGAAGAGCGTAGCCTATAATGGTTAAGGCAAGGTATTATTATAAAATAAAGCAAAAAAAATACTAAAGAGGTGTAAGGCGACCATTTTAAAACACTAAACTTGTCTTACTTTTCAAAATCCCTGCTTTTAATGTCGTCCAGAAAGAAGACATCTTGAAGAAACCAAATTAATGATAAAAGGATTAATCCCCCCTCCCCCGAAAATAAAATCCTGGATACACCGGTGATTAAGCTACACTCTGTATAGTTTTGGCAAGGTAGGTTTTCCAAAAATTTGGTAGCCAAATTTAACGTGATTTTCCATGGTCTTCTGGTGCCTGTTTTCTCAGGTAACGAAATTTCTTGGCAAACCATACGTAAGGATATTCAAAAAGTACGTGGTTCAAAATGGTGTGGTATGGATCAAAAAGATCCACAATATTACTACTACTTCCCATTTAATAGCGAATCAGTCTTTTTGGCATTTATCTTATTTGCTGGAGTGGAATGGGGATAACTCAGTTGTTGTCTTTGTAAACTTCATTAATCTTAATGCCTAGGGCATATAGGAACCAGGAGTAAAATTGAGAGAAGGGCAATGGCTTCTTTCTAATGTCCAGCAGGCCCTAGAATGTTTTCAAGAATGATTCGAAGGTACTAACAAAAATCCAGATAGTCGCAAAGCACTGTATCTCGTATATATAAGGTGGACACTTTATACCGTAGGAAAACGTTGACGGAAACTCATCAGAAATTCCTTATATATACCCCTCCCCCAAAAAATAAAACAAAGTTATTGTTTTTGACTTCTCTCCAAACGATGGTACCTCGGGTAACATTTCCATGTTTACTCAACATAAATACACGGATTCTATTAACTTAGTCGTTGCCATACATTCCGATTCAGATAGCCTTCTTCTCATATACATTTAACAGCATAACTTAAAACTAGTTTTAATTTCATACGCCCACCTAAATTTAAACACAGCTCCAAATTTGGACATCTTTATTCCATGCCAAATTAGGAAATGCAACGACTGGCAAGAAAGTTTTGACCATTTATGCTTTTGCTCACACAAGTCTGAATTACCAAATTTAGTAATCAACAAACACTACACAAAAAATAGCTCTATTACAACAAATTGAGCGTTACGACAACAAAATGGTGCATGGTCGGGCAAGAATATAAATAAGTAAAAGGCGACAAGCCACAAGGGCTATGAGGACAAGGGTAATGCATTGCAATCCAAAGCAGAGCCTATGGATACAAAAACCCTATGCACAAAAAAAACCATTGATGCAATTTGATGCGAAGTATAGATTCAGATTGATAAAATTATTAATGAAATCCTGCAAGCCCGTATAAAATAGTAACAATACTACATAAGGAAAATATACAAAGAAAAGCAAAGGTCAAACAGCAATGCAGAATTTAGCAGACTAGCTAATCCTTATGAAGTTCCTTTAAACTGAAACCATCATAATTGCCAATAGAGAAACTAGCTGTATTGGTTGCGTAATTTTTATTAGTATATCTCCCCCCCCCCTGTCCTTGAAAACAACCAAGGAGAATTTTAAGATTGATAGCTAAATTTTCTGAATTAGTTTTAGTCGTTAAATTTGATACAAGCTAGTACACTTTTGGTTATTTCGAATCACAAGAAAGAGTAAATAGGAACAATAAAAATGCAAAGAGAAACAGGAATATTGAAGCTAATAGGTTATCAACGGAAAAATAAATAAAAAAGAGAAAAACTCACGTTAGCTTACGATAGGCATCAACTGGAACTGATCAGAAACAGACAATATTCGACAGGCCGAGTATATTGTCTGATACATATTAAACAAGAATATAGCCTACATATCGAAAACCAAGTTATTTTTGTAATATTTATAGCCGATTGATTAAGAAGATGTCCGTCATGAGTCAACCCAAAAATTTCGATCGTCCCTTAGTTCTATGACTATCTACCTTAATTCTGCCCTAGGATGGATGGATGATAAGAGTATCTATCAAAAAGGGAAAATGACAATTTTTACATAATCCTGAAAAGCCTAATGCCAACTTCACCTCTCACTCATAGTATCTGTATTGGCTTTTTCTCCAAATAGCCATGGCTTGATGGCAACTTGATTTCAATCCAAAAATCAACGGACTCGAATTATCGGCCTTCGGCCTCGACCACGTTTAACGCTGTTTGAGACCCACTACCTAAAAACACCATCCTGTTGAAATTCATAAAAATTTTACTGTTAGTATACTACGGTCTATTTCGAGCTTTCATTAACCCCAAGGAAAAAGAGCATAAGAATTCACAAAGAAAAGATTCTTCATGTTAGTTTGTTTACCTTCGTAGATGGGTACGGTATGTGAGACACCATCGCCTGAATCAAGAACGATACCAGTAGTTCTACCAGATGCGTAGAGGGAAAGCACGGCTTGGATGGCAACATACATGGCAGGGGTGTTGAATGTTTCGAACATGATCTGTAATATAAATGACTTCTATACACTTGGACAGGATAATTTACAAAATAGCAACAATGAAAATTTCAAGTTCTGTGGATTTACAATTTGCAGTAACACTGCAACATCTTGCTTCGAAACAGGACATCTTTCGAATGACGGTCCTGCCTCCTTGTTTTTCCACAATACCAATTCTAACTGTGCCCCTGTACTGAGCCATTTAGATTTGCACCAAGTTCATCTGAGCTCAATGCGAAATAGTTTCTTTCAGAAGGTGTGGGAGAATATTAAGGATATGGAAGTAGCTGATAAGCCATAGGAACTATGAGAACGTCGTAAATATTTTGGATTTTTCCAGTTTAGTGTGTACCCAAGGACCACCAATGTAAGTACGCAAGTCATCTATATGTCATCATATTGCGGCAAACACAAATTAATTAAAGATCTCATAACGCAAAATTTATAATATAATAATAAAAAAAAATACTAGAAAGAGAAAAAAACTTTCTCAATAAAAAAAAAAACAATTTGGAACGGGATAGGGTAAGCTAAAAAGAAAATTATTTTATGAAGATTTATATTGTTTTTTAAAGTATTATAGATAGAACAATTCACGTAGCCTTGAAATAAAACTTTTATTTAATTAATAAAACTGAGAATCTGATAATCTATAGAAAAGTAATCTCAAATCGACTTTTGATTTAACACTTATTAAAACACTTAAGAGACCTCGATTAGGGGATCTTCATATGCTTATTCCAGTACTTCAATGAAATTAGATCTATCTATGGGGCTTTCGATACTTCATTAGATTGTTCACAGTTTAAATTAACTACCTAAAAATTTGAAGTGGGTGAGAAAGATAATTAATTCATGGTCTATTTACAAATGGAGTCATTGAACGAGCACTGAAATGGTAATAACAGATGATCTAAAAGGAATTTTCCGAGCCTCAAAGGCAAAATTATTTACATTTTACGTAGCAAGAGTCCAGAAATTTTATAATATCACGGACAAGCTATCATTGTCAACTTTACATGAGTAAACCACTAAAATGAGATGTTCCCATTTAAACGGCAAAATACAAAAAAGCTTCAGTGGCATGTGAAATTCTTTGACTTTTACAGATTTGAGGAGTAACTCCCAGAAAATCATGACTTGGACTAAAATATAAAAAAATCGAACTCAAAATTAACGAATTTTATTTTTGTACAACAAAATTTTAAAATCTCGCGCATAAAATACACTAGTAATTTCCTCTGACAATGCATCATAGCAAAAACACCTCAATAATTGACCCTACTTCAGTGCGATGCGAAATATTAATTTCGGTACTTGTTAAATACTCCGACCCCACCCCAAGAAGTGAAGTTAGGTTAATCCTAATATACACCAAAATCTGACGAAAATATAATACTTTAGGAACAAAATTATAGAAATTACAGAAGAGAATTATGAAAGCAGGCTGCGCAAAAGGCATTATGTTAAATACCGATCCGACTCAAATCTGTATTAAATATTTGATAAAAAAAAAAATATATCTACATCGTAGTTTTTATCAGAGAGACTAAGCTAATTATAACCTACTGCAGACAGACAACCCGTTTTTCTCAGATCTTACAGATCAAATCTTTGAGTGGGGTTGGGATATTTAACAACTACCTTAATTTTTACCAGCTCCTTTTGTCTCGCAAATTATCATTTGTTATGCCGCTTCATAACCGGATTCTATGCAAAAGGTTATAAAAAAGGACCCTTTTTCACCGAAGAAATGAATTTTCATAACAATGAAAATTTGTATTTAGTCGATTACGATTGTTGACAATTGTGATGGAACAGAAACACTTATTTTGAACCGATCCGCAAGTGGCGATGTAGTTTATAACTAAATTAGTTCTTAGAGGCCCGATTTTCTGCAACTCCTTAGGCCGATGGTTGCAGAATTTTTTTAAGACAACACAAGCACGCATGTAATCCGTAAACCAAATAAGCCTTTTACTTAAAGCAAAATAAAGTAAGAAACCATAAATAATTCTATTATTAAAAAGAAGCATTTACCTGAGTCATTTTTTCTCTGTTGGCTTTTGGGTTAAGGGGTGCTTCTGTGAGTAAAACTGGGTGCTCTTCTGGGGCAACGCGAAGTTCATTGTAGAAGGTATGATGCCATATCTTCTCCATATCGTCCCAGTTGGTGACGATACCATGTTCAATGGGGTATTTGAGGGTGAGGATACCTCTCTTAGATTGAGCTTCATCTCCAACATAACTGTCTTTCTGACCCATACCCACCATGACACCCTAAGGAAAAATCACGATTCTTTCAAATGAAACAAATATAAATGGTAAACACCATTTTCCATGAAGGGGGGAGGTCAATGTGAAAAATAATATCTTATTCTTTTAAGCTTAAATATATGAACAAAATGTACAAAAAACGAAATAATATATAATCTCAGACAGAAGCAAAAACAAGACATACAATAGCTCAAACGAATGGCAAACACTGGCACTTTTCAGATTTATCTACCAGGTTTTCAAGCAAGAACAAATACATGAGAACCTTTAGGGCTGTCCCACTGAAATACCCATTATCAAATATATTTTTCTTGTAGATGGCATTTTGGGGGTTTCACGTACTTGAAACCCCCTCACCCACACAAAATCCATGTGCACAAGCTTGTTTGCCAGCCACCTTATGTGATAAAAAATCTTAAGAGAATATAATACCAACTAAAATGAAAATCTTTATAAGAAACGTATATGCTGTTTAAATAAAATAAGCAAATTGCTCCGTTTCTGAAAAACTTCTTTGTGGTTTAATTGGCCATTATCCTATTTTGAGTTGAGCACACTCAACCCTGAACTGGCAAGCATAAACGATTCGGACTGAAGTGTCTAACTCCTCGTGCCATTTAAATTTGTCCGTTAAAACACCAGTTGGTTAATCGCTTGAAGCTTTATTTAGGTATGTGGGTTTTTAAAGGAGCATAAGGTTCCAACTTCCATTGAAACCAAGTGCTTGATTATTATAGGAATCGGAAATCGATGAGAAGTTTACGATGATGTTCCAAAATAAGGGGAAAAGAGACCGTATGAATCATCACTAGACTTTCCCTATAAGTAGAATTCACTTTCACTCGCATAGTAACAGACGGATGACAACATTTTGTTTGTACTTCGTGGAATAAAAATTACTTAAAACAATTTAACAGCTCCCTGATAAAACTGGTATTAAAAAAGCTTCTGTTATACTTGATGGAAAGAATTTACAGAGATTTATATGAAATAAATAAATGCCGAAAATAGAACTAGTCGAATAGTAAAAGATAAATCTGTTTTATTTAAATAAACTTAAATCTAAAAAAGTGAATAGTATCAATTTCAAGACAAATATAATTAATTTCAAAAGAGGGCGTACTCTTTAATTAGCTATAGCTTAATTCGTTGGGTCTTTCCGCCTTCACCGTTCGGGACCCTTAGCCAAAAACGAAAACTTGTTTGTGTCAATTAATTTTTTAGAATATTTGCATAAATCAGGTAGCAGTAGAATGATAAGATTGTAAAGTTGTTTGTTTTGAAAAAAGACTGGAATTATCATGTCGTCCCTGCCAAGAAGCTGAGTGTCATCAGTTCCCTTCTTGTAACGATTTTTGTAGTTTTTAGTAGGAATCGTATATAACGAGGTTAAACTTTAATGCAAAGGCAGCAAGATTTAAGGTGGCACTAATCCCACTCCGTATTTAGTATAATCCTAAATATGATATAAAAAACGGACATTAATTAAATAGGAAAACAATTTTTCTCAAGTAAAAGTAAAGATTGGTATTTAAAACTTAAGACATACAGATGTAGTCCTAAGGCTGTTGATTACCCCAAGAGGTGCCGCCCCCCTAATTCAGTATTTTTACGCTAAGGTTGAACTTATTTTGTAACTGCTGCTAGAACGAACCTTTAATACAACAACTATCTGACTGAAGATTTGTTTATTCTACTATCCTGGGAATAAAAGGCTTATTTATACACATTTTCTATAGCCAATAAAAGTTTCAATTCAATTTTTTTTAAAGACCATCAGGAAATAAAATACTTGCAAGTACTGCATTTATTGCACCCAAAAATGCTTTTAGTAGAGCACTAGCCTAGTCCAGCGACGGTTCTGGTTTCCTCTTTCACCAGGACAAGATATTGATTAACGCCCCACCCCCTCTGTCTCCCAATTATTGTCATGCCAAACTCAAAATGGCATTGAACGATATAAGAAAAATGAAAATTTTTGAATCGATTTACTTATACCTTATGCCAACTGTGCCCTCTACTTTACTTAATAAAAATAAAACTTTAGAAATTATAAAATGATTAGAACCGTTAAATCATTTATTTGAAATTTTGCACCCCTAAAATTTCAGCACCCGAGGCAAGTATCCTTCTTTCGCCCCTAAAACCGCCTCTAGTCTAGTCACATATAGGCATATGAAGCAAAGGATACCCTTTAGGGCAATTTCTGTTCACATGAATTTTATTGAAAACTTTTTTTTAACCTGAATTTACAAAATACTACTGAAAGTAAAATTGTACAAGCATGTAGGCCTAGTTGCTTTTCACTAACTCGAGAAATTGTTCAGCTAGTTTGAACGAAACTTTCAGGAGTTGGTCAATATCCCAATTAAGAGTCAGAGAAGGTCACTAGACCGAAGATACTTTCCCAGACCTTTAGAGTGACTAAAACACAGTAGCCTAATGCACAAAAAAACTTACCTGGTGTCTAGGACGGCCAACAATGGAGGGGAAAACGGCACGAGGGGCATCATCTCCTGCAAATCCAGCTTTGCACATGCCAGAGCCATTGTCAACGACCAATGCGGCAACTTCGTCGTCACACATTTTTATTTAAAGTTGGTAAAGACTTGAGTAAACCTGAAAAATTTATAGACTTTAAACATACTAAAGGATGTAAGCTATTGCGAAGCCAAGCATAAGCATTGTTTGGATTTAACCAGTTGCCACAGGCGTAGCCCCATAATTGGGGGTGGGCAATCCGGATAGTCGAGGGGAATTTTTTCTCAAAATTTTTGGGGGCCACTCCCCCCTGGAACAACGTTCCAGCTAGTTGCTTCCAGTTTAGCTGCACTCTCTCCCCTAATTCCTTAATATGGCGTAGCCACAGGATTCTGGAATAGCCTAATTTAAAAAACATTGCTTAGGCCGCATTTTGTTTTAAGTTGTTTTTACACTTAGCCTAGGCCTACTTTACACTAACTGTCATTTCATAATGTTATAAGCTTCAACAGAAATGATAAGATAAACCGCACTGTTACCAAATCTTAATCTATGATTAAAAGGAAGGGTAAAATACTTTCCAAGATAGCAAAAAGTCAATGGATTAGAATTTTACCAAAGGAAGTGATGATAGACCTAAGCTACTGTTGATGCTTCAGAGAATTAGCTAGCCTACGAAAACTTATTATCTCCGCATAATATATCTACGTTAATGAAATTGAGACAGATCCTCCAAATTTGTATCCCACTCTTGCTGCATCAAAAGCCACTTCGTAACATAAACACTAATTCACGAAACATCATACAGGCTAAAGAAACGTAATTTCATATTATTTCAAATCCCCATACCTTACAAGAGAAGAGCTAGCAAACGACTAACCCGATTTCAATACTCGTTCCATGTCTTTGACTGTGAAGAGCTAAGCAATACCTTATATGGTCATGTTTTTGGAAGCTGACGCACCATCATTCTGAAATAAAAGGAAGTGAGGAGCTGACAACTTTCTTTAAAGGAAGTTTGGCTAGTCTGATAAGAAGTTTGGATTGACGATGATGACATCAGAAAAGTTACAAATGCCTTAATTTAGGCAGACTTGTGTACTTTTATAGACTAGTTGATCAATAATACCGTGTTTGCATTTGGGGTTTTATTGTCAAAACACCAAGCGAACCAGTCAATTGAAAACCCTGCTTTTTTCGTGCTGTGTTGAAAAATACTTTCATTTATTTTATTATTTGATGAAAATGTTTTTTTCGTAAAACCTCGAAACGGAAATGCACCTTAAGAAACAGCGAGCCTGAAAATTTATTTCCATCAGTATTTAATGTGTCTCCAAGATTTTCGTAGACGAAATGTGGTACTGAAGTGTTATTATTATCCCTTACACTCAAGAAATATAGCTATGTTAGTCATAATGAAATATACCAAAATCTGCTGAAAATGTAATATTTTAGTTACCTAATTATGGGAACTGTAATAAACAATCATGGAAAGGAGGCCACCCAGAAAGCATTATATTAAATACCTAGCCTAACCAACTTTATATATAAGTATTTCATTAAAATACACCTGCATAGTAGTTTATCTCACTCTGATTAAGCTAATTGTCTCCGAATGGAGACAGGGAAACCGGTTTTACTCAGATCGAGAACTTGAGTATGGTCTGGATAATACGTAAGTACCCAAAATGCTGATGTAACATTTAAGCTCTAGAAATGAGCATTATCTAGGGTTTCTACATCAAACAGTTCATGGTAAAGAACTGTAGTAAGGAGCGACCCGGCTCAATAGTAACCAAAACTATAAAAAACGGAATTTTGATACAAAGAGTTACATAAAAAGAATCGCATTTTAATGCTGATTTTAAATATATAAGCTGCATCAAGTTTAATTTTACCCATCAAAAGTTACGAGCCTGAGAAAATTTGCCCTGTTTTAGAAAATAGGGGGTAACACCCCCTAAAAGTTATAGAATCTTAACGAAAATCACACCATTAGATTCAGCGTATCAGAGAACCCTACTGTAAAAGTTCCAAGATCCTATCTATAAAATTGTGGAATTTTGTATTTTTTCCCAGAAGACAAATCACGGATGCGTGTTTATTTGTTTGTTTTTTTTTTCTTTTTCCCAAGGGTGATCGTAATGACCCAGTGGTCCTAGAATTTTGCGAGAGGGCTCATTCGAACGGAAATGAAAAGTTACAAACTTTGACCAGTGTTTGCATATAGTGTTTGCGAATGGGCTACAAGTTACAAACTTTGACCAGTGTTTGCATATAGTAATGGTTATTGGGAAATGTACAGACGTTTTCAGGGGGATTTTTTGGTTAAGAGGAGGGGTTGAGAAGAGAAGGTTATGTGGGGTAAACTTTCCATGGAGGAATTTGTCATGGGCGAAGAAGATTTCCACGAAGGGGGCGCAGCATTTTCTAGCATTATTTAAAAAAAAAAATGAAAAAAAATGAAAAAGTTTTTTTCTGCTGAAAGTAAGAAGTAGCATTAAAACGTAGAACGAACAGAAAATATTATGCATATAAGGGGTCTACCTCCTCCTAATACCTCAGTCTTTACGCTAAAGTATTTTTAGTAATTTCGACTATTTATTCTACGGCCTTTGTGATTCAGGGGACAAAATTTAAGCTTTAATGTAAAGAGCGAGGTATTGACGAGTGGGCGAACCCTCTCATATACGTAATAAAAACATATGAATATAGAAGTTTGTTACGTAAACCAATTCGTAAGTTACGTATATCTTTTACTAATGAAAACGTTCGTAAAAAACTAAAAGTTCTAGTTGCCTTTTTTAGTAGCCCAAAAATTGGAGGGCAACTGGTCCTCCTCCCCCCTCCTTTTTTCTCATAATCATTCGATCAAAACTATGGGAAAGCCATTTAGCCAAATAAATAAATATGCAAATTTCGCTTTAATTATTCATCTGCGGAGAACCAAAATCAAAACAAGGATTAACTAAAAAACGTTCAGAAATTAAATAAAAAAAAAAAGTTTTTTAACTGAAAGTAAGGAGCGACATTAAAACTAAAAACAAACAGAAATTACCCCGTATATGAAAGGGGCTGTTCCCTCTTCAACGCCCTGCTCTTTACGCTAAAGTTTTTACTGTTTTAAAAAGTAGAGTTGAGAGAAAGAGTCAAACTTTAGCGTAAAGAGCGGGGCGTTAAAGAGGGAACAGCCCCTTTCATATACGGGGTAATTTCTGTTCGTTTTAAGTTTTAATGTCGCTCCTTACTTTCAGTTAAAAAAAAACTATTTTTTTATTTAATATCCCGTATTCGATGCACTGTCCGTGAAATTTGCCTCTCAGTTCCTTACAGGCTTGTCACTATGAATTTCATATCGTACGTAAAACTAGCCAAGAAAACTGTAAAGACAAATCTTCAAATCTTGATGGAGGTGGGTCTTTTTACGCACAGAAATAGGCTCATTTTCTTCCCTCTCAGATCTGTTAAAAAACGAAATAAGTGGAAAATACAAATTGAAAGGACAATTAACTCGATTTAAGGACAAAAAACAAAAAAAAAACATAAATCTACAAATCAAATAACTGTTCAATTACCATCATTGGGCTTTTTAATTTTCAAAATCTGTTTTTAGTAAATTATGTTTAGACCTTATAAACAAAAGCCCCTGGGTTATAATTTACAAGAATTGGCGGGGGTACATGCTCCTCAAAAAATGAATTGGAGTTTTTTCTTTCGCCATCCATATCATTTTTTTAAACTTACAGTTTTAGACTTTCATCTGAAAGCTCCTGAGCCTTAATTAAAAAAAAAAAAAAAAAAAAAAAAAAAAGGTAGAAGCACAGCCTAGAAACCTCGTGTATAAGGGTGGTCAAAAAGACGCCAAAAACTTTGGTATTGATTCGGGAATTAAATTTTTGAATCCTTGGCCCAGCGGAGACTTAATGTAAACACAAATTTTAGGTTGGAAACACAAGCCCATTGAAAATTGGATCATTAAATTACCCAACTAGATTTCCATCTGATCGTCTTAAAACTTGGTTGTCCATGATTCTTGGAGAGGTCCAATATTCATAAAAAAGAAGAAAGGCAAATCTGATTTATTGGAATGGGAGGTCCGAAAAATCTTTTCGCACAGCTTAAGGCATATTTATTTAATTTCTTGGGCCAACGGGCCCCCATTGTATAAAACAATTGAAATAAAATTGTTATATGTTATATGTTATATTGTTTTATGTTATATTACACAATATAATTATATTACGTATAACAATATGTTATATTGTTATATGAAATAAATTGTTAATTTTATTCACAAAAATGACTCGGAGGCTCGGGTCACTTTGGTTCTGCCCCGTATGTAAACAACAGAAAAACACGATCAACCAAGGGCTGACATCTGCAGAAATTAAAGATATTTGAGGGGTGAAATTCAAACGTCATTTAAGGCGATGGAGGATAAGTTTTTCGCTTTATTACAGCCTTTCCAACGGAAAGTAGCTGAAATCGAGAATGACCTGAAAAATAAGTGCACACTTTCCGACGTCCAGTATTTTACCGAGAACCTAATAGGAGTGAAATGTCAGAGCTTGGAAAAAAGCCTAACTGAAAAATGTGTAAAAAAAAAGGGAGAAGAAATCAGTGTCAGTAGCTCGAACTTGAGCTCATTTTATGTGTCAGATTTTGTGGAAAAACAAAAAACCTGATCGTGTTTGGTTTAGCTGAAGACGCTACTTTGTCATCTCGTAGACAACAAAACGAGACCGATTGCAAATTTTTCAACGACAAGCTACTTGTACTTTGCCCTGCGAAATGTAGCTACTCAGTTAGACTTGGTAAACATACGCTTGGTAAGATCAGGCCAATTAAGTTGATGTTTAAGACACCGGTAGAACGAGATACAGCTTGTTTCTTTCTGATGTCCGAGACTGCTAGTATCAAAGCTACATAACCCTTGTTCAAAGTCTCTCATGATCGTACTACCATTGAACTGTTAGAAAAAAAGAAGTACGATGCTCTGAAACAGGAGCTGAAATCGAAATTGGACGCTGGCGAAACTAACTGGAAAATAAAACGTAGCAAAAACGGACTAACCCTCGTGAATAATAACTCTCTTTGTGAAACCCCAAATAGCTACGCGAGCTTCGAAGAGTGACTCCCTAAAAAAGTGTCTGAGTGATAAATTTTTGGTGACATATACAAACTCAGACTGCCTGTCATCTAAATGGGAAGAGTTTCGTGAGCTAATAAAGCAACGTAAACCACATTTAATTGTTGTTACCGAAGTTTTACTAAAACATTTTAGTGACCCGTCTATTTATTTTCAGCCGCAACCACAATATAATTTAGTATCTAATAATTTAGCTAAAAGAGGGATTTGTATCTATATTCATTGTTCTATTAAGTTTTCTGTGGTTGTTGATTCGTTAGTAGACTCAGTGTCGGAGTGTCTTTTGGTTGATGTTAAATTGCCTTATCATAGTACTTACATGTGTATTGCAGCTTTTTATCGTAGTCCTACTGTGAATATATCGACTCCAGTTAATAATGCCAATATTCTAGCGTGTATTCCTCGTCTTGTTGGTCGTAGTTCAAAGTTCCTTGTTCTAGGTGACTTCAATTTACCTTTGATAGATTGGAGTGCGCATAGTATAAGTTTGTCCACTTCATCGTATGAGCAGCAATTTTTAGATAGATTGGATGATCTGTACTTATACCAACATATTGATAGGCCAACTCGAGGAATGATGCTATTCCATCGATTTTAGATCTGGTTATTACCAAGTCAATCGATGATATTTTGAGTATAGATTTCCGTCCGCCTTTAGGTAAAAGTGATCACGTTGTGTTAGATATTTACTTGAATATTGATGCTCAACAGAGTGGTTTTGAGTTTTATCGGCATGATTATGCTAAAGCCGATTATGAATCAATACGACAATTTATTTCGTCTATTAATATCACGTATGAACTAAAAAATAATCATGTTTACGCGGACACCGCGTTTGATTTTGTAAAAAAACTGTTGAGGGAATATAGGGATAAATTTGTTTCTTTGGTGAAGAATTTTTCCGGTCACAGAATTAATCCTAAGCTTCCGAAAAACATACTCCAAGCAATACGTGAAAAAAATAGTCTTTGGCGGTCTTATATTGAGTCACGACATTGTAAAGTAGTCAGACAAGGGCATCTGGATACTCAGTTGCAAGATGATTCAGGTGAATGGCATGCGTATTCACTAGCGAGAAACAAGGTGACTCGGCTTCTTAGGGCTAATCACGAAGAGCTTGAGTCGCGTATTATTCACTCAAGCACCGCATCACCTAAAATATTTTGGAAATATGTAAATAGGAATAAGCCTAACCTTGCACCATCTACATCTACGTTCACACATCAGGATACACACCAAAAGATTGACAGTGATTCTGAGAAGGCTCTTATTTTTAACCAAATTTTTTCTTTAGTTTTTGTTAAAACACCGCCAATTCATTCAAATGAAGCTAATTTTGCATCTCAAGTAGAGTCAATTGCGTCGTCGGACATTCTTGTTCCATTTGATGATTCAGATTTCTCATTGATTGAAGTTTATACTATTCTTATAAAATTGGATACGTCTAAAGCGCCAGATATAGACGGTTTCCCGAACATAATGATAAGACAAATTGCTCATGAAATTGCAGAACCACTTACCTATATATTTAACTTATCTTTGGCGCATGGACTGTATCCGTCAGGGTGGGAGAAGGCCTTGGTAAAGCCACTTCACAAAAGTGGCTCCAGGTCGGATTTTAAAAATTATCGGCCAATTTCAACTATGTCTATTTTTTGCCGAGTGATGGAAAAGTTGATCGTATCACGCGTTCAAAAGTATTTTGACGGAAATCATCTTTGGAATCCTGCTCAGCATGGTTTTCGAAAAAATAGGTCTTGTAATACTCAGCTCCTTGAGGCTATTTTGGACTTTCAACGTTTTGCCGATTTAGCTGTACTCTTTGACTGCATTTACATTGACTTCTCGAAGGCATTCGACAAAGTCTCAATACCCACCCTTCTTAAAAAATGTACAGCCTATAAATTGGGTAAAAAAACAATTGCATTTATTGCTGATTATCTAAATGGACGAACTCAGCAGGTTATTGTTGGTGAAGCTATGTCATCCTCAATTGATGTGTTAAGCGGAGTCCCCCAGGGTAGCTGCCTGGGTTCAATTTTATTTTGTTTATTTATTAATGATCTGCCTTCCTCTGTTCAGCATTCTGCTGTCAAGATGTTCGCGGATGATGTTAAACTTTATCTACCAGTACGGGACCAAAACGATGTGCAACTTTTACAGGAGGATCTTGACTCTCTAACTTATTGGTGCGAATCTAATTCCATGTTCATAAGCCCTTCTAAGAGTGTTGTTCTACACTATGCTCGTAAACTCCCACCTGTGCATACTTACCAGCTGTCTGGCATACGAATCCCTTCTAACGAAATAGTGCGTGACCTTGGCGTTTACTTTGATACCCAATTGAAATTTGATAAGCATGTTTCGGAAATTTTAAGGAATGCAAATTATCGTTTATCGTCTATAAGGAGAAGCTTTAGTAGGTTTAACCTTCGTAATTTCTTACTACTATACAAATCAATGGTCCGCCCTCTTCTTGAGTATAATACTTCTGTTTGGTTTCCATTAAGTCTAACGGATGAGCATAGGGTAGAAAAGGTTCAGAGAAGGGCCACTAGATTGGTCTCATACCTTCAGCGCCTTTCCTATCCGCAGAGACTTTCTAGGCATCAACTCCCGTCGTTGAAGTTTCGTAGACGTCGCAATGACCTTGTAAATGTGTTTCGTATAATTAAAGGAGTGGATGATGTTGATCCAAATTTGTTTTTTAAATTTAGCCATTATCACTCTACTCGTCAGCATGATTATAAATTATATCCCCCAAAACCACTGAAATAAAATTGGCCAATTATCTTTCGTTAGTAGAGTTGCCGGACCATGGAATGGTTTGCCTTTGGAGGTTATCGAGGCAGAGAGTGTTCGAATTTTTAAGAGTGCATTAGTAAATACGCCTTTTTATTTAGACGCTTTTGTTGTATAGTGTCGTGTTATTTAGAAGTTTTTGCTGTTTAGTTTGCCGTTGCCAATTTACTTTAGATTAGTATTATGATTTTGTGTTTTTGCGACAAGCATTGATGCTTACCGCTATTCGTAATAAATAAATAAATAAATAAATAAAATGTTGATTCACCGGAAAAATGGGGTCCAAAGGAGGTGAAGAGACCTGTATAGCCAAAGATTACTTCACTTATTGTGGGGGCGGGGAAGAAATTAGGGGGGATAGGTAAAGAAACTTTTTGTCTCTGATCATGAAACTTATATCCGTAAATCCAACACTGCTTTGTCTGAATATGAAGCCCAAAAATAGCTAAAAAGCTTTATCTCTCACTGGCTTGAAATTTATGCCCGTAAGTTTCCTACTAAAGATGGGAAAAACTTAAAGGGGTAACAAAAAGGGTAAAAAAAATCTCACGGTCAATAATAACGCTAAAGAAGTGGATAAAAATCAGTTTTATTTCAATCGCATGGGACTGGAATATTTGCAGTCACTCAAAAACAAAAGGAACTACAGGAATTTGCATACTTTTGATCTTGCCAGATCAAAATACTAATAGATTCGTTGCACTCAAAAAACGGGGCCTTGGGCTCGAAAACTTGTGGTTCCGATCGGTTCAAGAATTAAATCCTTAAGTCTCTGGACCAAGTGAATCCCACTACAGAGGAAATTAGAGACTAAATTTGGCTTTATATATTTGTGACACCAAAAATGGGCTAACTGTTTTTTGCCCCTGGTGGGCTTGAAACTAGCGGCGTTTGAGACCGGACCAAAGAGAGCTCTGTGAAGGCATCCCATTGTTAACTCTTGATTTTGTGCCAAAGCGATTTCAGTCCAAACTGTGAATCGACTAGATGCAAAAACGAGATGTACACATCACGTAGGATTTCAAAGTAAGGCTGTGGAATGACATCACGCAGCAACTTACAAAGTCCAAATGAAGAATTTGCCAAATGGCTGCGTACTTAAGTGTAACAAAAACGAGATAAGTTTTGATTCGGTGCTGAAATGAACAAAGTCCTCATACGATGTGAGACCAAGCTTCACTAGGTGCAAGTGAGTTTGAAAGTAGCACCTTGTTTAAATCAGACCTGTTACTTTCAGCCTCTATTACTGTAATCATAAAAGGGCTAAAAGCCCATTCAATAGCCCCCATAAAGTAGTTACATGGGGATTTTGAGCTCTATTTTAACTAATATCCAGATTAAAATCCTATAAACTACCTGGGGAGAAAGTGGAATACACAGAAGTCTTTTTATACCTATGAATTGTTTAGAATGAGGGGTATTTCATGGTTGATATAAGGATTTATAGCAGTCCTTAGCCATTACGGGACAGACAAACCCCTAAGTTAAGGGCATATTATTTTATTTACTTACGATTTGAT
Organism: Artemia franciscana; assembly: GCF_032884065.1. Taxonomy (NCBI): domain Eukaryota; kingdom Metazoa; phylum Arthropoda; class Branchiopoda; order Anostraca; family Artemiidae; genus Artemia; species Artemia franciscana. The sequence continues at coordinate 35,296,329 of NC_088869.1, read as the reverse complement.
TAGAATGAAGTGTATTTTATTGTAGGAATAAATATTTTTAGCAGTCGTTAGCCATTTCAAGAAAGTCCAACCCCTAAATTAAGAGCCTATAAGTCTTTTTGTGCCTACATTTGTTTTAGAATGAAGTGTATTTTATGGTATAGAGAGATCTTTAAAAGTCCTTAGCCATTACAAGACAGCCCCTAAATCAAATTCACACAAATCTTTTTGTGCCTACGATTTGTTTAGAATGAGGCGTATTTTGTGGTAGACATAAAGATTTTTAGCAGTCCCTAGCCATTACGAGATAGCCAGATCCCGAAATTAAGGGCTTATAAATTCTTGTGTACCTACGATCTGTTTATAATGAAGTGTGTTTTATGGTGGAAATAAATATTTTTAGCAGTCATTATACATTACGAGATAGGCAGACTATTAAATTAAGGGCCTATTAGTCTTTTTGTACCTACTATTGTTTAGAATGAAGTGTGTTTTATAGACGAAAGTATAACAGTTCAAAATAGGGATGAAACCTTTTAATAGACAGTGACCAGATATAAAATTTTTAACTGGATATTTCGAACACATATACAGTGTTCATTTACTGCTCATACAGAGTTTTACAGCTGATGATGAACACTATATATGTGTTTGAAATATCCAGTAAAATTTTTTATATCTGTTCACTGTCTATTAAAAGGTTTCATCCCTATTTTGAACTACTATACTTTCGTAATGGAAAGGCAGTGCTGTCTTCGAAGTTATCTGTGTCTTATAGAAGAAATAAAGATTTTTAGAAGTCCTTAGCCATTGGATATTTTTGCCGGAAAATGTCAGATGCCTTAGGAATGTCACAGGGCAGAATTATTCAAGAAATATTTTAAGTTCTATATCCTTTATCAACAAAAAGAAAATGTAAAATTAAAGGCGAAATACTTAACAATAGATCAAATATTTTGCCAAAGCTATGGAGGAATGTTAAAAAACTAAAAGCTATATCTAAAATAGAAGGAGGGGTGGCTTGAAAAAAACGAATCAATGGATTTAAAACATATTTTTGTCATGAAAATATCTGAGAATATGTTCGGAAAGGCAATATGTACCACAGAAATGTCACGGGGCTGGCAATTTTCAAAAAATCACTGGAAATAAAAGGAGATGCCCATTCAAGACATGTCTGTATCCATTTAAACTTCCTTTTAATGAATTAAAGTCTTTGCATAATATTGATTTCAGTGCGAAATAGGGTGAATATGCTATGATGTTATATTTATTTGTGTGTCAGATGTATAACAATAACACCTTCTAAACAATTACTTAACTTGCGTGTGCACTTAATAGATCGATAGTCAATAGCGTTGGGATGCTTGGAAACAAGCAATGCATTTAATCGTTCCAGGAACTACGCAAGGAATTTTCTGGGTGGAGAAATTAATTGTCATATAAAATCTATTCACTGAATGAAAATGACATCAACTACTTCTTGGTCCACCTTGTTAAGGCTCTTTTCTGGTCACTGGGGAAATCTCTGGTCTCACTTTCAAGTCGTAAAGCAGACAAAAATCTCATGATTATAGGGGTTTCATGAAGGAAAAATCTTGAAAGAAAAAGAAATCCTGAAAAAAATTCTTAAAATACTGCATAACATCCCAAGTGTGTGGACACGTCATTACGTAACACCCAGGTGCGTGCCATTCTTAGTTACAACCGGAGATTCCCCAATAGACTGGCAAATCCTGGCCTCTAATAAGTCATACGAGAATGCGTCATCCTTAACTCGAGTAAACAATATCCTCTTATGTAACATACAGGTGTTCTCAAGTATTACGTGACATACAGGTGCCCATAAGCAATAGCACCTGCTGGCTGTCGTTGGAATGGAGGGATATGTGTGTCGTGGAATGGTGGAGTATGTGTATCATGGAATGGTCGGATGTGTGTGTCGTGGACTGGTGGGATATGTGTGTCTTGGAATGGTGGGATATACGTGTCGTCAGAATGGTGGGATATATATGTGGTAAAATCTGCTATTACGTAACAAACAAAGAAATCATGATTTGTCGGGGGCCCTAATAGTTTTCTTTGGCCCTCTCGGGTTTTTGAACATAACAGCCAAAGAAGTGTTGAAGAAAATATTTGCATAAGTAAACAAACACCTAGATTTTGAAGAAAACATTTCCTATTACGTAACAAGCACCTGCATCTTGAAGAAATTTGAAAAAGTGTCGGGATTGGAACTCGAAGGGGTTACTGTGCGCTCAGATCAAAAAAGCCTACACTACCGTGGTTTTATACATTTTCTCATGTAAAATTTAAGCTTTCTAAAACATAGAAATTAAATTCTAAGAACAGAGAAATCTTCTTGTTGCATTTAAATATAACTCTAAGCTTTAGCATCACCCCTTACTTTTAGCAGTATATATGATCTATTTCAATATCTTTTTGTCTTTAATTTTACGTTTCCTTTTTGTTTAAAAGAGACAAAGAATTTAAAACATTTTTTGACTAGCTTTCTCCGTATTTCCAGTAATTTTGTAAAAATTAATTGCGTGGTGACATCCCGCGACACCCAACATTTAAACATTTTCTGCCTCTGACCATCCCGATAGATATTTTTTATTTGAACAATGCGAACATACCAGTTTAGTAGTAGATCGTGGTGCTCCATAGAATTTCATGTCAGCGTGCCCTTCTATGACAGCCCCGTAGCAGCCTCTGGCACACCTCATTATTCCTAAAGCACTTTCAGACTTTTTCTTGATGACCTTACCTTAGACATTAGATCCTCCTGTGCCTCCAGAGGCACCCAGGGCATCAACAAGAAGCCGCCAGTCATCCCTCATGTGCACCGCAGCAAGGAGGTCTTCCCACGCCGGTTGAAGGCAAGCATTTATGTTACGCAGGTCGGTCTGATAGGTGCGTCGCAGCGTATTGCGCGGCCTGCCTCTTCTTCTTCTTCCTTCTGATTGCCTCTGGAACGTCGGTTTCGGGATCCGAGAATCGTCCATACGAAGTACATGCCCCAAGTATTTCCACCGACGTGTCCTAATGACATCTGTCACTATGGATTGTCCGGTCATCCGTCTCACCTTCTCATTAGAGATTTTTTGTACCAATGGATGTTTAGTATTCTCTGGAGACATGTATTCTCGAAAGCTAAAATTCGCCTTTCTTGCGTGTTATTCAGATGCCATGTTTCGGAAGCATATAACAGGGCGGGGATGACGTAGCTATTGAATAGACGAAGCTTGAGTCGGAGGGGGAAATTCTGCGACCTCCATATCGGTTTCAGTCCATTGAATGTGTCGGAGGCCTGCCCAATGCGGCATGATGTATCTTTTTCAGTTGATCCCGTATTTAACACTGTGCTCCCAAGATATTTAAATTCTAGAACCTGCTCAATGTCCTGGTTATCGCATCTCAGGTGTAAAGGTGAATCGGTTACTGCCATACTTTTTGTTTTATCAGCGTTGATTCTTAGTCCCATAAGTCGGCCTCTGTCACGTACATCTTCTAGAAATTCTTGTAGTCTTTGTTTACAGGACCCAATAAGCGTGATATCGTCGGCAAAGTCTAGATCATTAATTTGGTGTTCTACGTTTAATTGTATGCTTCTGGTGCCAGTGTTACGGAGCAGATGGTCAATGGCTAGCGCAAACAGGAAAGGTGACAAGACACAGCCTTGTTTAACACCGGAAAGGACACGAAAGTATCTTGTCCTTCCTTCTGTTGTTTTAACACAGCATTCAGATTCTTCATATAGAGCCATTATGAGGGCTATTAACTTCTCAGGGATCCCATAAAAGGTTAGTAGTTTCCATAGAATCTCCCGATCCAGCGAGTCAAAGGCCTTTTCAAAGTCTATTAATGCCATGTACAATTTATTTTACAATTCTCGGCTATCATCAATTAACACCCTTAGTGTGAAGATCAAATCGGTACATGAACGTCCTGGTCTAAAACCATGTTGCTCTTCTCTCAAGTACTTGTCAAGTGGACTCTGTATTCTGTGAAGAATTATTAGTGAAAGAAATTTGCCAGGTATGGATGAGAGACAAATACCTCTCCAATTCCCAGGTATTGTCTTATCGCCTTTTTTGAAGAGTTTTACGAGTGTGCTGCACCTCCAATCTGTTGGTACTTTTTGTGTCATCCAAATTTTTCGGAACAAGACAGCCATATAGATATGCATGAACTGATTGATGCCTTTATCAACTCCGCCGTGATACGGTCTTTGCCTGGTGCCTTGCCGTTTTTTAATTTCTTTGTGGCTCTTAGTAATTCGTCAAGAGTCGGGGGTTCTGTATTGATGTCAAGCTTGAGGAAAGCTATAGAGGGTATATCTAGAAGCTCATCAGGCGGTGGTCTATTCAAAAGCTTTTCAAAATGGTTTGCCCATGTTTCATCAATAGCCGATCGCTCGGTGATGAGAACGCCATCAGGATTTCTTACAGGTCCATCTTGAATCAGTTTCTTGCCTATTATTTCATTTGTTAGTTTATAAAGGGTCCTCGAGTCTCCTCTCTTCGCTGCATCTTCGGCTTGTATTATATTTTGCTCAATGTAGTTTCTCTTATCTGTCCGTGCACTTTTCTTGATTTCTTTGTCGATCCTCCTATAATCATTTTGTTTGTGTATTTGTACACTTGGTACATGGCCATCCAGGAGTTGACTTTTTATCTTTTTCCTTTCAGCGATCAGGTCCCACGTCTTTTGGGAGAGCCATTCATCATTCAATTTTGGACGGTACCCAATTGTTGATTCTGCCACTTCTTGATAGCATGACTTCATACTCTCCCATATTGTCTCACAATCTGTATCTTCGGGCAAAACGAGGGTTTCAAATTTATTGGATAGTTCAATACTGAACAACGTTTTCATTTCATTGTCTTTTAGCTTTGCTGATGCGAAAAGTGGTTTTGCAGGCAGGGGGCACTTTCTTGTATGTTTCTTTAGTTTCAAAGAATGGTGGCTATCATTAAATTGTGATCAGATCCTACATCTGCTCCTCTGTAAGCTCTAACATCTTGTAGACTTGAGCGCCATTTCCTATTAATGAGACAATGATCAATTTGGTTTCTTATTCGACCATCAGGTGAAGTCCAGGAGTATTTATGTATGTCTGGATGAGGAAACAGACTTCCCTCTATCACCAGATCATGTAAAAGGCCAAAATCAATCAGTAGTTCCTCATTGTCATTTCGCTCAGTAGTTCCTCATTGTCATTTCGCTCTCCGATGCCACGCTTTCCGAGGACCTCCGGACAGAAAGTGTAATCATTTCGAGTTTTGGCGTTAAGATCTCCCAAGAGGCATAGCACATCATGTCTTGGTATGTCTTTAAAAACACCTATTAATTCATTATAGAAGCTCTGTTAATCCTCTGTGGATGCTTCATTCGTGGGGACATAACATGCTACTAGGGACAGCTTCGCGTGGGAACTGAGGAATCTAGCCGTTATAATTCGTGATGATACTGGGATCCAACTTATCATAGCTTGTGCAGGAACATTTGTTAGCAAAAGGGCCACTCCTTGATCTCTGGCCGCATCATTGCCGCTATATATAATAGTATGTTCTTTTTCCATTCGCTTTTCGTCCATACCCGTCCATCGTACTTCAGATAGAGCTAGGATATCAATTTTATATTGAATCATCTGTTTTATGACTTGTTCCGTCTTTGAAAGCTGGGACATGGTTCTCACGTTCCAAAAGCCCAGTTTAAGCTTTTTCTTAGCAGTCAAAAATCTTTTCCGTGGGCATGCATTAGTGGTCATCGTTAAAGGGGTTGATCCGAGGCTATTCGTTGATTTTTCGTTTGCAATTTGGTTTTCCTCCACTGCACGTTCGTGCTGCAGAGTCTCAGGTGGGGGTTGCAAGCCCCCAGCCCAACCCTCCTCCTTTACCCAGGCTTGGGACTGGCTACTGATCAAATAATCCGACAATAGGCGGAGACAATAGTATGCTTTTCTTGATGAACATAATGTTTTAGCTTTATTTGTTTGTGGAAGCGTTAACTTGCATATTGTCTTCGATTTTATTTCCAAGCATCAACGTAATTCGCACTTCATCATGGTACTCTCTGACTGGCTCGCGACCGATTCAACTGGTTCCTGTTCTGGCTACGCCCGCTCCGATCATGGCGCCAATTCCAGCTCCGGTTTTGTCTCTTTCGGATCCCCCACTTCTACCCTCCGCCAATTCCACAGTTCCGCTATGATTTCTGGAACCAGTAGCAATAGCAAGAAGTTGGCCTTCTTCATCAGCTAAAAATTTTTAGGTTCGCATTCTCTTTGAGCAGTATCATCTCTGGAAATTTTAATTTTTTGGAATTCCAAAGGAATGTAAAACCCCACAGCCTTGACAACGCACGCATACATTTCCAATTAGATCCACATCAATGCTTGTTTCATAGTTCAAATATTTCTTTTTTCAGCATTCAACGCTACAATATCTTTATCATGTGCGCATACTTATTTGAAATATTTCATCTTCACTTCTTAAAGTAAAATGTAAGTTTTTATCCTTCCAAATACAAATAAAACTGCCCGAAAACGTACAATACACTAGCTAATGTAGTTTATCATCCATAGACTTACACAGGGGCAGCCACACACAAAATCCTGGAACTGGTGGGTTTCAGAGGGGAACTGTGGAGTGGGGGCAACGAAGGAGTTGTGGATCCAGAACATACGAAACCAGAGCCAGAATTAGAACCATGACCGAAGTGGGTATAGCTGGAATTGGAAGTGGTTGAATTAGTCACGAGCCAGCCAGAGAGTACCACGGTGAGGAGTCAATTGTGTTGATGCTTGAAAATTGAAGACAATATTCAATTCAACGCCTCCACAAACCAATAGATTTATCAAGAAAATGTCTGAAAATGCTCTGGGAACAACAACGAATGTCAGAGAGTGCCATGGGTAGTCACGAAATGGTGCGCTGGCGTGAATGCTATGGAGCATCATAATCTAATGATGAAACGGTGTGATCCCACTGTTTCAATCAAAAATATCAATCGGCATGTTCGAACTTCAGAAAACATTAAAGTAATGGCGACGGCTGCCACAAAGTGTCACCACTCAGCCAATTTTTAAAATCACTGGAAATACGGAGAAAGCTCATTCAAGAAAATGCTTCAAATTCTATGTCCTTTTAAACAACAAGGAAATATAAAATTAAAGACGAAACGAAATTAAAACAGACCAAGTGTTTTGCTAAAAGTAATGGGCGATGTTAAAATTTAAGAGCCATATATATAATACAACAAGAGTGTTGCTCTATCTTTAGAAGGTAATTTGTATATGTTTTAGAAGCCTTTAAATTTATTTAATTAGATTTTAATTTTAATAAATTTAATTAAATTAGAGAAATATATTGAATACACTGTATTGTTTATGCTTCTTCTCGTCGGATTACAAAGTTTCTTAAGCCAAATCTGAAAGGGAGTACGAGATCTATTGACTAAAAAATATGGTTTCCATACATCATAATATTGTTGATGTTTTGGGCACACTTACGGCGAATTTATCGGTACTTATGTAGACAATCCTCGATTGAGCAAGTTCATGGTGGAAAATAACCCTTTCCTAGCTGTATAGTATTGATTTCAGAGCCCTAAAAATAAAGTGTTTCGATAATGTTTGTAAATTTCTTTATTAATAGAAATTGTTTATATATAATAAAAAGTCTTCATCTTTAGATTTCTTGTTCTGATAATCTTTATTATAAAATATTATAGGGGGTATTTTTTCTCACCATTCATTTCTGCATTTTCCTTGTTCTATCTGTTTCTTATTTTGTGATTTCCTGTGTTTATTTCTAGATTTCGTTGTTTTTGCTAGTAGAAGTAGAACTCGCCGTTTCAAGCCAAAGTAAACCCTCCCTCAAAAATAACAGGATCATATCGCCAGGAAGTGTAAAATTGCCCTTTCCTGGTTTGTTTAGAATTCATTGATTCTCAGCAACGCCTTCGTTAAACACTTTTCGCTATTATGTCTATACGGTATATATTATGTCCGCAGCGTAGCCCCGGTCACACGGAAAAGCAAAAGCGAGGTTATGGATACGACTATTTATATAACTATGATTTAACATCCCGCTAATGTCAGAAAATTAATACCAAAGGACTTTAAATCCCGATCAATGACACCTGCACATCGAACAAAAACTTTTGTTGTCTAGCTGCCTAGTGAAATTGTTTACGCAATAAGAAATATTACCGGAGTATGGAAACGCAAAATCCTCAGCCTTATCGATTTAGAAACCTCTGCAGAGAATTCTTCTTGTGGTACAGAGGCTATTTCATAGAATTTTTTTCCCTGGAACATAATATTAGGAAAGATATCCTGGTTCACATGTTTAAGGCACCATTCCATTGGGGAAAGCTTTGATCATACGTTCAATTCCTTAAGCGGCCAAAAACATTTCTTGACGGATAATATAAGTTCCCTGAGGGAACATTTTGAAGAAAATATCTTAAACAAAAATATCTTAAAGAAAATGAGATCTTGAAGAAAAAATTCCTTCAGAAAAAATTAATGCCTCGAAGAAAAAAAATATCTTGACGAAGATGTCTTGAACAAAAAAGAAATCTTGAAGAAAATGAAATTTTGAAGAAAAGAAAATATCCAAAAAAATCTTGAAGGAAATAAAATATATAAAGTACTGCATAATGCTCACGCGTGTGCCTTCCTCAGTTACAACCGGGGATTCCAGGCTTGACTAGGGGGCCCTTAGCTCTAAAGAGTCACGCTTATGTAACGCCTACGTTCGCATGGTAATACCTGCATCGTATAGATCCCCCAGTGGTGAACACTGATGGTTTTTCCCTCACTGGTCCTTGTAGTTTTTGTTTAAGTAATTAGTATAACAACCAAAGAAAAAGCTATGCCGTAACGCTTATGTTTGCGTGATAATACCGGTATCTTGATAGGTGGGTCCCAAAAGCTTTTCCCCTACACCTTTCACCTTTAGGTTTTTTTAAGTAATGAAAATAACAATCAAAGCAAAAACAATAACCCAAATCATGAGAAAAACATTGCAGAAGTAAACAATTACGTAACAAACACCTATATCTTGAAGAAATCATTTGTATAAATGAACAAACAATTCCTATTATGTAACATATAGGTGTGCTTTAATATTATGTAAGATTCAGGTGAGTGTAATTACGTCTTAAGGGATTGCTAACTCCAATAGTATACCCCCTTTGGCTTGGTTTAAAGTGCCTGTGGTGTAACTATTGTTTTTTCAGTGGAAGAAGGTTTGGAAGGATAGGAAGATAAGTCTACAAACCAAGCCACAGTGATGACAGTAGTGAGGCATGTTCTGAAACGTGGGTGCTCAAAAAAAGGAGGAAGATTTATTAGATGTTTTCCAGGGAAACTGACCAAAGATTGTTTTTGGTGCCAGTCAGACTGATCTTGTCTCAAATAGTAAGCTGTAAGAAATATGTATTTTAGTCCCACTTTCTAGGGCTATAATGAGAAAAAGGTTAAGATGGCTAGGACATGTTCCGTCGACGGTGGATGGCAAATTACCAAATATCGTCCTTGTTGTCAACCATCTAGGGTCAAATCCCCGAAGCAGTCCATCCCCGAATGTGGGAGAATGTCGTAAGGAAAGATTTAAGAGAAATAGGAACTTCATAGGAAGGTGTAAAGAAGAGCTTTTGAATAGGTTTGGCTGGATGAGGAGTGGGTGTAGCAGTGTTAGTCTCAGGTGAATTTGTACTGCAGTGAGTTGGTATTAGTTGTAGTATTAGTAGTTTTTCTTTGCTTTTTTTTACTTTTGAGTCTTTAAAAAAAATAATGTGGTTTTAAATAGATTTATGAAAGCGACTTGAATCTATTTTTTTTAGGTCGATTGAATCCAATTTAAAGCCGATTTTAGTATCGAACTGATTCTAGCGTGGATTTCATTAGTTTAGATTTTTAAAGCTCACAAGTCAAGTAAATTGATTTTTATATATTAGCTTCGATTTGATTTTTGTATATGAGCTTTAAAGAAAGTCAATTTGACTCTATACTAGTCAGTATTTTTATAGGCACTTTTGAATAGCCATTTTAAACTTGCTTTTGAGCTAGAGACCGGATACAGTTTCAAATTGGCATTTAAAGATACTTGGCTTCTAAACACCTAAGTCTGAAAGCCAAATTAAAGAGCAGTTGGTGATTGTGCAATCTTTAAAGACAATTAAAACAAATCGTAAAAGCCAACTGAAACTAAATTTTGGCAGATATATTAAAAGTGCTTAAAAGTGAACTTAATAGCCCAATACTTTATTAGGATCTTAACGTATCTTTTTGGAAGTACTTTTAAAATTGTTTTTGGGAAAAATTAATAACAATTCCCAATTATCAGTTGGATATTTGTGGTAATATAGTAATTTTTGGTTCCATAAAAATAAGCAATTGAATGCAGTGAGTTGGGGCTTATAAAGGGAGAAAAAAATCCTCTGATTCCGGATTTTGCTCTAGTTTTAAGTTCTAACTTCACTATTTACTTGTATTTGGGAGAAGGTTGTTTTCTAGTGCTTAATTTACGCTAGTTCTCCAAGTGTTCTTGTAGATTTTTTTTTGCTTCCCCCAGTAATGGAGGGTCGACCTTAATTTATAAGAGCCTACCCTGCCCTTTCATCGCTCAATTATTCGCCTTGCTTTATAGGAATTTGGAACAAATCCTTATAAGCTGCGTTTTTTTTTGTCTCTGTGCGCGTGTTGCTTAAGAAATACTATAGAAAAGGATATGCGATAAAGATACGAAAGGAATCTAGACTGTTAACCTATTTATAAGGTTTACACATAGTTTGCTTAACCATGTGAGTATTACAAGAAGAAACTTAAATGTACAAAGTAAATAAAGCTTTTAAGAAAATTGTCCTTACAATTTTTTTTAAGACTCGTCCTCACAATGTTACTTAGTTGGGAGACTGAAGCTTAACTGACTCTACTTTAAGAAAAAAAAAGGTTTTTCCAACTGAACGTAAGGAGCATCATTAAAACTTCAGACGAACAGAAATCTCTCCATATATGAGAAGGACTATCCCTTCCTCAGCCCCTCACTCATTACTCTAAAATTTTTAATGCTTCAAATAAGCTAGTTATTCTCAGAAAATTAGGATAAAAGTAAAACTTTAGCGTCAACAGCAAGGCGGCTGAGGACTGGGCAGCTCTTCTCATATACAGAATAATTCCTGTTCATTTTAAGATTTAGTGTTGCTCCTTAACTTCAATTGAAAAAAGAACTATTTTTAATTTAATTTTCTGATTGTTTTTCATATCATGCCCATGCCTAACCAAGATATAATGTGAGCTACTGCACATAAATCCCGATTCTTTCGTTAAATTGAGGGGCATATATAAATATATATATATATATATATATATATATATATATATATATATATATATATATATATATATATATATATATATATATATATATACATATATATATATATATATATATATATATATATATATATATATATATATATATATATATATATATATATATATATATATATATATATATATGTCAATAATTAAAAATCATTTGGTCGTGTCTTGTTTTTTTTTTGTTTCATGATGGCTTCCACCTCTTGAACTTTATGCTTCTGTGCCGGTAGGCACGTGAATTTAATATTTTATGCCCAATGGGAGAAGATTGTCACAATTAAAAGGGCACTACTACCTCCCCCCCTACAACACTACTAATGAAGAAATAGATCAAAAATAATATCGGGAAGCAAGAGAAATTATATATCGATTTCTATCTCCTCCCTTCCCAAAAATCATTATCGGAAGGCTCAATGGAAGATATTCGGGAATTAAAAGGTACCCTTTGAAGCATCTTGCCTTTCCAACTACAAAGTGATCCACCGCCCCTCCTTCATAATAGCAGATGTGCACTTACACTTCATTGTCGATCATTTTATTAAATATGATGTAAATCAGCTTAGTTAAGTGAAGATTCAAATCGAAGGTCATTTTTCTGCGATGATATGGGAGGCATCGTGCTCTAGCTCCCTTATTTTGATGAGAGGTTAGATATTAGCTCCTAGCCTCTCCCATCCACTCCCCTCCTTACGCACTGCTATATTTATCTGAAGGATCAACGAGATTTTGACAAGCTGGACACTGAAATGCACTTTTTTAGACGTCTGGCGCACACACCCGCCCCTGCACAATGGCCCTCCCCCTTTCACAGTTGCTGATGCCCCAATGATACATGTCTAAGTATGATTCTATAGAAATAAAGTGAGTAAACCCAATTAAGTAAAGCATTAAAATAAATGTCCATTTGAACCATCTACCTTGATTAGACTAGGTGACTTTTCAGGAAGGAATGAGCCACTGTGTGGGATTTCTTCCCCAAGCATCTGGGAAGCGCTATATCTTGTGTAGTATTTTTGATACTTTTAAATCGATTGGCTATATCGGAATTTTTAACCAATAGCAACTTGGTACTTCATGGGGCGAAGTCGTACGTAGTTTCGTGCAACAAAATGGCCGGAAACTTAAGTTTATCGTTGCAGAATATTTATGGCCCCTCAAAACAAACTCTAGAACTTTTATTTTCAATTTGAATAAGCCCTCTCTTGATCTTCTAGGACCGTTAGTTTGTTAAGACTCCGTTTGAAAAAAAAAAAAAAAAAAACACATCCGTGATCAATCTTGTAAGAAAAAAAAAACAAAAGCAAAGTTTCCCATTTCTTAGATAGAAGCTTGAACCTCTCTAAAGAAGGGTTTGCGAATATGCTAAATTTAAAGGGGAAAAATATTTACGATCGCCTGCCTTTTGGGGGATGTTTCGCCCTTTTTTCTGAAAATCAGGCAAATTTTCTGAGACTCGAAGCTTTTAATGTGAAAAATTGAAATTAATGAATTTTATAAATTTAGATTCAGTAGGAAGGAAGCCAATTGTTTTTACGTATCAACTTTTTTTTTATAAAAACTCCTTTTATAGAGTTTTGGTTACTATTGGGCCGAGCCGCTCCTTGTTTACAGTTTGTTACAACAGATTGTTTGACTACTACAAGCATGTACGCTAACTTGAAAAGATATGGTGGATTTATAAGATATTATACTTCTTAATGTTACCACATGGGGCTTGGACTCTCTTCGCATCAAATAACAGCCTTAACAATAGCAATCTAAAACAGTCTGACCAGCAGTCTAGCCCTATTCATTCTGCTCTTAGCTTCATCGGTCAAGGAGATAACAACGCTTAGAATGTATGGTAGCTGTAAATATGAGACGATAGCTAAGAGAAAATTCAACTTATATTCGCATCAAAAGAACCCTCTTGACAGAGCCCTACTAGGCAGATTTCAGCTAACCTCTTAGCTCCATTATTTTCAGAGGTGCCATAAGAAACAAACATTTTGGTCCTATAGAGGCCGCCTTAACAAATTTACAAGTCGGATCAGAATTCCATAGCTACCACCCTGAGGCTTCCCTGTAGCCCGCTAACGCTAGAAAAAGGGAAGGCGAAAAGGAAGCAGAAGGAGAAACCTTTTCTGCCATATAAACTTTATCTTGCCATATAAACTTTCTGCCATATCTATCTTGGAATTTTGAAGTCGACGTCAAAGATAAATATAGTAGCAGTGGCAAATTTTGTCCGGAAGGGTCTTGTTATTCGAAAGTCGATTGTTACATAATTTAGTTTGTTTGTTGTTACATATGTATGTATACGGCCTGAAAAATGGCTTTAAATACAGTCATTCATTCATTCATTCATATACCTTTTCTTTTTGTCATTGTCTGGTATATATGGAATTGTCTTTATCCAAAATTCAATTGTCTTACATTTTTGAGATGGTGTATTCAAATATTCACTTCAGGGTTTTAGGCCAGGAACTCTGATGGTGAATTGCTTGGACGCCATTCTTAGGGGGATCAGGTGCCTGTCTGAAGTATTCAAGAATATATTTTTATAATTATAAGCTGTTATGATTACAACAGCTGGTTTTACAAATTAAACCAGTTGAGAACTTTTCTCACTAGAGAATTTCCTCATGAATGTATTTGTTTGTTTTTTCGTAACTATGGGCTGCGGTTCGTTTTTTACAAGGTTTCAGAAATAAATACAATAACAATCCGGACTTGTTACATCTTGTTGAAATCAGAATTACCCCGGAATTTTTCGATCTGTATTATTTCGTAAGTGGTCCAATTATACTGCCTAAGTAATCAAGAATCAGAGAGGAAACACATTTTGACTCTTAAAAAGGATACAAAAGCTTTTGATTTTGAATCGGGTGAGCCATTTCATACCTAGTTACCAAGAGGAAAAAATAAATAGAAGACAAATGTTTTTTTCTAAGTGCCTCCTAGGCCTAGTTGAAGCATCGTTAAATCTATGAATAAAAAAAAAAAACAACTGGGACAAGATGAAAACTCGTATCTTAAGCTTATAAACATTTATTCAAGAGTTTTGCTCATTTGAATCTTGGGTTGATTTTACTTTTTCTGGGATAAATTTTATGGGATTCAATTGTACATTTAGTTATTGTGGTTACATTTTCGCTTTTAAAAAGTGCCTTTTTTTAGGCCTTGCAGGGAATAGCAGTGATTTCGTTTAACTGGATTAATTTAATCGACTTGTGTTTAGCGTGGCTGAGTTCTATGTTGATCTTGATAGGGTTGGGCTGAATTTGAAAATGATTAAGTTGTCCGTGAGCCTACTTTTTTGTTGAAAGTTGGTCTAAGTCACGCTGGGTTGAATTATTTCTTTTTTTTTTGGGGGGGGGGGAGTTCAACATACAAAACTCAATTAAATGATTTAACTGCATTTAAAATACGAACTGCTCTCTCCAACTCACAAACATACATTATAACCATTCCATTTAAAACAAGAGCTAAGAGCTCATATGGCACTTGTGACGAGGCAAGAAGAGCTAAGAGCCAAGAGATCATATGCTATGAGCTCTAACAAATTCTGTGAATCAATAGATTGATTTAAAAAGGAAAATAAGAGGCTTAATGCCGGTCAGGATTTTAAATAAGAGCTCTGAGTCACGATGTCCTTTTCAAAATTCATTAAGATCCGATCACCCACTCGTAAGTTATAAATACCTAATTTTTTCTAATTTTTCCTCTCCCTTTAGCCCCCCAGATGGTCGAACCTGGGAAAACGACTTTATCAAGTCAAATTGTGCAGCTCCCTGACACGCCTACCAACTTTCATCGTCCTAGCACGTCCAGAAGCACCAAACTCGCCAAATCACTGAACCCCTCTCCCCAACTCCCCCAAAGAGAGTGAATCCAGTACGGTTCTGTCAATCACTTATCAAGGACATTTGCTTATTCTATCCACCAAGCTTCATCCCGATTCCTTCACTCCAAGTGTTTTCCAAGATTTTCCCCTCCAACTCCCCCCAATGTCAAAAGATCTGGTCGGGATTTGAAATAAGAGCTCTGAGACATGAATTCCTTCTAAATATCAAATTTCATTAAGATCTGATCACTTATTTGTAAGAAAAAAACCCCCAATTTTCACCTTTTCCAAGAATTCCGGTCTCCCCATCCAACTCCCCCCCAATGCCAAAGGATCTGGTCGGAATTTAAAAATAAAGCTTTAAAGCACAAGATCCTGCTAAATATCAAATTTTATTAAGATCTGGTCACCCTTTCGTAAGTTACAAGTACCTCAATTTTCAAAATTACCCCCGCCCCCCCAACTCCACCAAAGAGAGCAGATTCGGTCCGGTTATGTCAGTCACGTATCTTAGACAGGTTTCTATTTTTCCCATCCAGTTTCATCCTGATCTCACCGCTTTAAGTATTTTCTAAGATTTCCAGTCCCCCCAACTGCCCCCCCCAATTACACTTGATCCGGTTGAGATTTAAAATAAGAGATCTGAGTTACGAGGCCCTTCTAAATATGAAATTTCATGAAGATCCGATCACTCCTTCGTAAGTTAAACATACGTCATTTATTCTTATTTTTCAGAATTAACCCCCCCCCCCCCAATAGAGCGGATCCATTCCAATTATGTAAATCACGTATCTAAGACTTCTGCTTATTTTTACCACCAAGTTTCATCCCGATCCCTCCAATCTAAGCGTTTTCCATGATTTTAGGTTCCCCACCCCAAACTCCCCCCAATATCACCAGATCCGGTCGCAATTTAAAACAAGAGCTTTGAGACACGATATCCATCTAAATATCAAATTTCATTGGGATCCGATCACTCGTTCGTAAGTTAGAACACCTCATTTTTTTCTAATTTTTCAGAATTACCCCCCCCCCCCCAACTATCCCAAAGAGAGCGGATCCGTTCCGGTTATGTCAATCATGTATCTAGGACTTGTGCTTATTTTTCCCACCAAGCTTCCTCCCGATCCCTCCACTCTAAGTGTTTTCAAAGTTTTAGGTTTCCCCCTCCCAACCCCCAACCCCCCAATGTCACCAGATCTGGTCAGGATTTAAAATAAGAGCTCTGAGACACGATATCCTTCTAAATATCAAATTTCATCACCCGTTCGCAAGTTAAAAATACCTCATTTTTTCTAATTTTTCAGAATTACCCCCCCCCCCCCCCAACTACCCCAAAGAGAGCGGATCCGTTCCGGTTATGTCAATCGTGTATCTAGGACTTGTGTTTATTTTTCTTACCAATTTTCATCCCGATCCCTCCACTTACAGTGTATTCCAAGTTTTAGGTTTCCCCCTCCTAACTCCCCCCCCCCAATGTCACTAGATCCAGTCGGGAAAGAGAGTGGATCCGTTCCGGTCATGTCAATCATGTATCTATGACTTGTGCTTATTTTTACCATCAAGTTTCGTCCCGATCCCTCCACTCTAGGTATTTTCCAAGATTTTAGGTTTCCCCCTCCCAACTCCCCCAAATGTCACCAGATCTGGTCGGGATTTAAAATAACAGCTTTGAGACATGATATCCTTCCAAACATCAACTTTGATCTGGTCCGGTCCCTGATACGCCTGCCAAATTTCATCGTCATAGCTTACCTGGAAGTACCTAAAGTAGCAAAACCGGGACCGACAGACCGACAGACTGACAGAATTTGCGATTGCTATACGTCACTTGGTTAATACCAAGTGCCATAAAAATACTACGACATTCTTACATTTTGAAAATGTGTTTTCTTTGGAACTGAATCTAAAAGTATTTTAAATTAACAAAAAAAAATAATCAAAGCTATTATACGACAAACAAGGCTCGGTTCAATAAGTTGATTTCAAAGGTGAGGTCACTCATTTTTTTTTTTTCAGAATTCTAGCGTGAACATTCTAAACTGTTTCCTACACAACAGCTTCAGTCTTACGTTTTTGCTTATTTTTTAAGCCAACATCTTCTAAGAAACAAATTCTAGGATAGTAAAGTGTTTCTTGTGGGTTCATATGAATCAGCATAGTTTCTTTTTCGAAGAATGACAGCATCCGCAATAAAATTTGACCGCTAATGTGGCAAACAATAATTTACCAGAAATTATTAAACCGAAGGTGTAATACTGACGACTTAGAACGAAACACAGTTGATTATTTATTTTCTATCAATGCTTTTTACTCATTTTTTTTTATCAAGTATTTTCTAGAACTCTTGCATTGATTCGCCAAAGAATTTCTAGTAACGTTCACCGGATAATAATAATAATAATTTACTGAGGCCACTTTTACGATAGACAAAAAGAGAAAATGCTAAAAAAGAACAATAAAAAAAAGAAAACACTTCTATCACAAATCAATCAGAGTAATATAACTCAACCATAATAACATAAATCAATCTCAATGCAAATCAACTACAATAATAAATCAATTGCAATATTGAACCAACAACAATAAATATGGCACGTTAACACTGAATCACCAAGAGATTCTGTGGCTGTTTGACGTGCACGACACTAAATTCCCAGGTGCTTCTGGCTTGGGTTAACGGGATGAAAGCTTGTCAACCCTCTTAGGGAGGCAGTCAAGCAGAAAATTTATTGATTTAAAATGCTGGGTGCTTACTTTTAGTGAATCATTTTCCCCAAGCCAGTCGCAGAAGAAAAAAATATATAGCAGACTTGCAAGTAAAAGGTTGTTAAAATTCCAACCAAGATTGTGGTGACTTGCACATTAAGAAGAACCATTGCTTTAGCGTGCGCCGCATCCATACTGCTACTTGTTTTCGGGACGACCAGCATGAGCATTATTTCAAATCCTTACCATAGAAGAACACCCAAAGACCGAGAAAAATCTGAATTTTTAGCTATGGAAATAACTTTTTAGCTATGGAATTTTTAGCCATGGAATTTTTAGTAGAAGAAACTGTACTATTAGAAGCAATAAATTCTCTTTCAGATACATCAAAAATTAAGCCTATATCGCTTGAAGGATTCCTATAACAACAAGGTTTTCTTTTGGTGAAGAAAGTGACTTATTTAATTGCAGCAGATCATCAAACAGTTCGTGGTAACGAACTGTAGTAAGGAGCGACCCGCTCAATAGTAACCAAAACTCTAAAGAATTAAATTTTGATATCAATAGCTACATCAAAAGAATCGCATTTTAATGCTGATTTTAAATATATAAGTTTCATCAAGTTTAGTCCTACCCATCAAAAGTTACGAGCCTGAGAAAATTTGCCTTATTTATGAAAATAGGCGGAAACACCCCCTAAAAGTCGTAGGATCTTAACGAAAATGACACCATCAGATTCAGCATATCAGAGAACCCCTACCGTAGAAGTTTCAAGCTCCTATCTACAAAAATGTGGAATTTTGTATTTTTTGCCAGAAGACAAATCACGGGTGCGTGTTTATTTGTTTGTTTTTTTTTTTGTTTTTTTTTTCCCCAGGGGTCATCGTATCGACCAAGTGGTCCTAGAATGTCGCAAGAGGGCTCATTCTAACGGAAATGAAAAGTTCTAGTGCCCTTTTTAAGTGACCAAAAAAATTGGAGGGCATCTAGGCCCCCTCCAACGCTCATTTTTTTCTCAAAGTCAACGGATCAAAATTTTGAGATAGGCATTTTGTTCAGCATAGTCGAAAACCATACTAACTATGTCTTTGGGGATGACTTACTCCCCCACAATCCCTGGGGGAGGGGCTGCAAGTTACAAACTTTGACCAGTGTTTATATATAGTAATGGTTATTGGGAGTGTACAGACGTTTTCAGGGGGATTTTATTTTATTTGGGGGTGGGGCTGAGGAGAGGGGGCTATGTTGGAGGATCATTCCTTGGAGGAATCTGTCATGGGGGAAGAAAAATTCAATGAAAAGGGCGCAGGATTCTCTAGCATTACTATAAGAAAACAATGAAAAATAAACATGAAAACGTTTTTTCAAATGAAAGGAAGAAGTAGCATTGAAACTTAAAACGAACAGAGATTATTACGCATATGAGGGGTTCTAAAAATACTTTAGCATAAAGAGCGAGGTATTTAGGAGGAGATAAATACCTTGCTCTTTATGCTAAAGTATTTTTAGTAATTTCAACTATTTATTCTACGGCCTTTCTGATTCAGGGGTCATTCTTAAAGAATTGGGACAAAACTTACGATTTAGTGTAAAGAGCGAGGTATTAACGAGGGTACAAACCCCCTCGTATACATAATAAAAATATAAGGTTATGAAAGTTTGTTACGTAAGTTAATTCTTAAGTTACACATATTTTTTACTAATAAAAATGTTCGTTAAAATTTAAAGTTCTAGTTGCCTTTTTAAGTAACCGAAAAATTACAGGGCAACTAGGCCTCCTTCCTCACCCCTTATTTCTCAAAATCATCTGATCAAAACTAAGAGAAAGCCATTTAGCCAAAAAAGGAATTAATATGCAAATTTCATTTTAATAATTTATGTGCGGAGAGCCAAAACCAAACATGCATTAATTCAAAAACGTTCAGAAATTAAATAAAAAAAAACTAATTTTTTTTAGCTGAAAGTAAGGAGCGACATTAAAACTTAAAACGAACAGAAATTACTCCGTATATGAAATGGGTTGTCCCCTCCACAATCCCTCGCTCTTTACGCTAAAGTTTGACTTTTTGCCACAATTCTACTTTTTAAAACAATTAAAAGCTTTAGCGTAAAGAGCGAGGGATTGTGGAGGGGACAACCCATTTCATATACGGAGTAATTTCTGTTCGTTTTAAGTTTTAATGTCGCTCCTTACTTTCAGCTAAAAAAATTAGTTTTTTTTTATTTAATCAGTATAAGACACATAACTAATGTCATAACTATCGATGTTCAGACCGGCCTTCAACTCTCAGGTGACCGTATACAGCATAGGGACCGTATACGGTCCCTTTATTTTAAGTTCGTGAAGCTCCTGCTGCGATACTCCTTGTGGACGAGAAATACTTATATGATAGATAAACAAAGGATTGCAGACCCCAGTATCGCGGTAAACCGGTCGATTTCTAATTTCCAGGTAAAATGGAACCACCCCTGGCTTAAACCTTTCTACAGTTCTTGATTGCGTATTTTTCCATGTTGAGTTTTAAATTTCTCTCCGTTTTTCTTCTCTTTTTCCTTTTATTTTTTTTCCCTTGTGCTCCGTTTTGTTCCATGTAAAAAATACGGGTAATAAATATTTTACTTACTTACTTACTTACTGCACCACTAAAATAATTCAGCCGAGTAGACCGCTGAGGCCTGGCGGGCACCCTTTCAAAGACAGTTAGGTCACCATAGCCTAGTAACCATAACAATCTGTAGGCACAGAAGTGTCTCAATTGTAGGTCTTCCAACTTTTCTTGGATTTCCGTGATCCTTATTTTAAATGTAAACATGTACTTCGCACTCCATTCACCTTCAGCTATTAGACGATCTGTATCGCTTTCTCTTACAATTAAATAGAAAACAATTTTTTTCCACTGAAAGTATGGAGCGACATTAAAGCTCAAAACTAGCAGAAAGTATTCCGTACATGAAGGGATTGCCCACCTCCCCAAAACCTTACTCTTTACGCTAAAATTTTTATCACTTTTAAGAAAAGTTTATATTATAATTAAACGGCCCTTGTGTTTCAGGAATCGTTCTTAGATAATTGGGACAAACAGTCAATCTTCAGAGTAAAGAGCAAGGTAAAAAATAGTGACGAAGACCACACTGCCTTTCCCTAACAAACAAATACAAAGTAGAAACATTAGGGAAAATCTTTTCAAGACAGTGGAAATCAGTTCTGTGAATATTTCGGCCCTATGTCCAAGGGCCGTCTTCAGCACAATACGAGAACAAGAGAGAAAATATGTATATATAAATAAACTTACATTAAATTGTGAGAATTAAAACTAAATAATGTTTTCTAAAAACTTTTTTAAAAACAGCCCTAGCATCCTTACTACAACGAAGTTCAACCAGGACTGACAAAAAGAATGAAGTGAGAATATAAATTCATTCAAACTAA
Organism: Artemia franciscana; assembly: GCF_032884065.1. Classification (NCBI taxonomy): domain Eukaryota; kingdom Metazoa; phylum Arthropoda; class Branchiopoda; order Anostraca; family Artemiidae; genus Artemia; species Artemia franciscana. The sequence continues at coordinate 35,274,984 of NC_088869.1, read as the reverse complement.
AGATAACAAAGTGATTAAGTGCAATTTCTCAGAGCCAATCTTGCTTTTTTAGCAGCCTGTCTCAAAGGCCTTTTCGTAGCTAGTTCAATACTATGATAGATCGGTTTAGTAAAATATTTTGTTAGATCATTTTTAATTAAATTTGAGTATAAAGAATTTAGTGAGTATTCCCCTAAGTCCCTGTTCAAAGAAATATTATTATTTATTTTGAGATTAATTTCGATTGATTCTCGAACCACCTGTTTTATCCCCAAATCATTACTGATGAGTGAAAATTTTTCAAAAAGTATCGTGTCGGATGGATTATTAAATATATGCCAACCTAAAGCAGAATCAAAGGAGTTGTTGGAACTATTTGAAATTAATGCCTTGTCTATGTCTTTTTTATGCTGTTGTAACCGTTTTTCTGGATTCTGATGGGTCCTACCGACATAGTAATTTCCACAATCACAGGGTATTTGATAGACCCCTCTATGGCGAGTAACTGGGTTCTTATCTTTACCGGAATTTAAGAAATTAATGATTTTAAAATTATTATTAAAAAATACGTACAGATTATTTTTGTGAAATATTTTTTTAACTTTGTTGTGATTTTTGGGACATACGGAAGATAGACAATATTTGAGGGCTTATCAGTAGCCTCACATTGTGAAATATCTTCTTACAAGAATTTTACAAAAATGTATTTACAAGATTTACAACAATGTATTTTTATTCTACGGTTAATTATTTTATTGACAAAAGGAATGGGGTATCCATTACCAAAAAGAATATCTCTGATAAAGTTTATTTCTGCATTTATATACGAATCGGAGCAAATATTCAGGGCACGATCAATGAGGGAAGTTACAACTGCTCTTTTTACTTGTGGGGGGTGATTTGAATTAAAGTGAAGATATCTATTGTTTTGTGTTGGCTTTCGATAGATAGTAAAATACAGTTAATCATCATTACGAATAACTAAAACATCTAAAAACGGTAGTTTATTTTCAATTTCAACTTCTAGGTTGAACTGCAAATTTCGGTCATAAATGTTAAGATGATCTAAGAAGCCCCGAAGTTCAGCTTCCCCATAATTCCAAAGTGAAATTACGTAATCCATATAACGACCCCAATAGACATGTTTTAAAAAATAAAAATTTAATGCCCAATTTTCAAAGTTCTCGACATAAATATTTTCCAGTAGCCCGGATAAAGGTGCCCCCATAGGTAACCCTTTTTTTTGCTGATAAAAAGAATCGCGAAATTGAAAATACATAGAAAACTTATTACAAATTTTAACCAGAGTCATTAAAACTTCACAAACAATTCCCGTCGCTGAAGCCTCGATTAAGTGGTAATTTTCTTCTATTTTGTTTTTTAATAATTCTTCAGAAATAGTCACATCTATATTTGTATACATGGAAACAATGTCGAAACTACTAACTATTGTGTTTTCTGAAATACTTGTGTTACTAAGTTTTTCAACCAAATCTGCCGAATTACGAATATAGGAATTTTGAAAATTCAATAAAAGTTTGAAAGCTGTGTAAAGCCATTTCCCAATATTGGCAGCGGGGGCTTTAGTACATGCTACGATAGGTCTTATCTTACATAAACCCTGTTTATGTATTTTTGGTAAACCGTAAAGTTTAGGACAGAAACCACCACGGGTAAAAATTTATTGTATAATTGTGGGGTGATTTTACCATTTTCTTTTAGCTGCTTTAATTCATTTATAATATTATTAGCAAACTTATCAGTAGGATCATGAGTTACTGTTTTATATGTAATTGTGCCATTAAATGCGAATTTAAATCCCTCGTTGATCGTGCCCTGAATATTTGCTCCGATTCGTATATAAATGCAGAAATAAACTTTATCAGAGATATTCTTTTTGGTAATGGATACCCTATTCCTTTTGTCAATAAAATAATTAACCGTAGAATAAAAAGACATTCTTGTAAAATCGAAGAAGATATTTCACAATGTGAGGCTACTGATAAGCCCTCAAATATTGTCTATCTTCCGTATATCCCAAAAATCACAACAAAGTTAAAAAATTTTTGTACAAAAAATAATCTGTACGTAGTTTTTTTTTACCGTTTTTAACCATTAATTTCAAGCAGTTCCAGTAACTGCTTTGATTCTACTTTAGGTTGGCATATATTTAATAATCCGTCCCACACGATACTTTTTGAAAAATCTTCACTCATCAGTAATGATTTGGGGATAAAACAGGTGGTTTGAGAATCAATCGAAATTAATCTCAAAATAAATAATAATATTTCTTGGAACAGGGACTTAGGGGAATACTCACTAAATTCTTTATACTCAAATTTAATTTAAAATTATATAACAAAATATTTTACTAAACCGATTTATCATAGTATTGAACCAGCTACGAAAAGGCCTTCGAGACAGGCTGCTAAAAAAGCAAGATTGGCTCTGAGAAATTGCACTTAATCACTTTGTTATCTTTAGTTTGAATGAATTTATATTCTCACTTCATTCTTTTTGTCAGTCCTGGTAGAACTTCATTGAAGTAAGGATGCTAGGGCTGTTTTTAAAAAAGTTTTTAGAAAACATTATTTAGTTTTAATTCTCACACTTTAATGTAAGTTTATTTATATATACATATTTTCTCTCTTGTTCTCGTATTGTGCTGAAGACGGCCCTTGGACATAGGGCCGAAATATTCACAGAACTGATTTCCACTGTCTTGAAAAGATTTCCCCTATTGTTTCTACTTTGTATTTGCTGGTGAAAGAGCAAGGTATTGAAGAGGGGAGCAACCTCTTCATGTAAGGAATAATTTGTGTTTGTTTTGAGCTTTAATATGGCCCCTTCAGCTTAAAAAAACTTGTTTTTTTTATTTAATTTCTGATCGTTATTCAAATAATACCGCAAATCTGGCTCACACTCCAATGAAAAATTCCCCCCCCCCCTCTCAGGAAACTCCTCCGTGAAAAGTTCCTTATACGTAATTTAACCGCCACCCCCTTGAAATTCTTCCCGGACAATTCCCTCCTCAATTTTGTTCAGTTTACTTGAAAGGTCCGAAAAGTATACATCTGATCTAAGATGATCCCCCGCAAAAGTTGAAGCAAAGGCTGTAAGCTATGTAAATGGCCCATTACTTACATGTAGTATTTCTTATTAGCAAAAAGGGCCATGCTCGATCCCTAGTGTCCAAAAAAGGTAAGACTATTAAAAATAAACTCTCAGGGAATGTTGAGGGATGTGTCGAACTAATCAAAATACCCTATACTCGTTCACATTTTCAAAAGGCCGTTTCTCGGGAACAGCTTCAATAATTAAGTTGAAGGTATCGCGTTATTATCGAAGAGACATTCAATTGGCCGAAAGGCAATATGTTCACGGTTCTACTACTGCTATTACTACTACTACTACTAGTACTACTACTACTGCTACTACTGCTACTACTAGTAGTACTGCTAGTACTAATTCAACTACTACTACTGCTACTATTACAACTAATACTACTATTACTACTACTAGAACTACTGCTACTGCGACGTCTGCTAAGTCTAAGAATATTAAGGTGAAAATTTCAAGGAATTATAAGCTGCAAATTAAACTAAATCAAAACAGACACTATGTGTATGCAGGTTATCAAAAGAGTGTATCACTAATATCCTAGGAACAACTTAGAATATTGCAAAGATACTTACTGAGTATGTTGAGGGGGAGGGATACTACCACTACCACTGATTCTACTACTACTAATATTACTACTACGGTAACTATTACCACTACTACTAATACTGCTTTTTTTACCAGTACTCCTATCCTTACTACTACTACTGGTGCTACCAATGCTTCTACTGCTATTTAAATAAATGACATTTTCAAAATTTCGTCAAAATGACATTTATTCAATATATCAGGCCCTGACTAAGCATTAAGTGAAATTTCCAGGAAAAGTTAGATTATGTAAAAATAAATGAAAAGGCACTAGGTAAATGCTGGTTGTTTCAAAGGTGGATAAGCAATATGAAAGGATTGACTGAGGGTATTAATTTGAAACGTCTTGGAATAATACTACTACTGTTACTGGTGCTTTTACTATAATGGAACTAAATCAAAAGAGTTTAAGTGCATCCGGATTGTCATAATGGCATAGATGCTATGTATCGACGAGGAAATTTTATGTTGATATACAGCTAAATCAAAAGGCACTACATACATCCAGATATGCCAAAGGACATATGTTCAATTTCCCTAAAAACGACTAGGTGTGTCACGCTGGAACTTTTAGAGCAAGTTATTGGGAATGCTAAATTAGATCAAATGACACATCCATTGTATCACAAGGATGCGTTTTCAATGTGTCAGTAACGGCTGCAATCATTAAATTAAAACTTTTAGGGTGTATTAAGGGGATGTTTTGCTAAATTTGGTCTTTAGATAGACTTACCTGTAATATCTTTAGAATGGCTAAGGGGCATTAAGGTGAGACTTTCAGGGAATACTGGAATATATGTCAAACTGGAATATATTTTCAGGGAGTACTGGAATATACGTCAAACTGGATCAAAACGGATCATATACATGCAGGTTATCAAAAGGATATATTATTGAAATCTCAGGAACGGCTGAAGCTATCAAAATGAGCACTTCAGGGCTACTACAGCTTCTTCTACAACAACTACTATTACCACTTCTCATGCTGCTACTAGTACTGCTAATGTGACTATTTATGACTGTAACTTCAACTGTGTATGATAGTGATTGCGATTCCAACTATTTGTGACTGTGACTGTAACTACTTTGAACTGCGATTGCGACTAAATACGACTGCGAATACAACTACTTGCTTCTGAAGTTTCTTTCGACTGTGACTGCAGCTACTTGGGGCTGTGACTGTGAGTAATTTACAGTGACTCTGTCTACTTTTGACGGTGACTGCTACTGAGACTACTTAGAACTGCGACTGCAATTATATGTGATTTTGACTACTCGTACCTGCAACCGATCTATTTATAACTTCTATCTCTGCTACTACTACCACTACTCCTACTACTACAAATACAACTACTACTACCACTACTACTACTAAAATTACTACCGCTACGCCTACTAATTCTATTACTACCCCTGCTACCACTAGGAGTACTGCTACTTCTACTATTACTGAACTAAACTAAAAATCTTATGTGCATCCAGTTTGCAAAATGGCACAGGTACACTATCTCAGAAATAGAATAGGGTATTAAGTTAAAACTTCTAGTAAAAGTTGAAGGGGATGTAAATCTTAATCCAAATTAATTATGTGTATCAAGATTGCCGCAAGGGCGTTTGTGTAATACCCCAGGGAAAACTAAGTGTGCATCATGTTGGAGCTACTTAGCCGAGTGGATTGGTGTGCAGGTGTCCTTTTTCCAAGATGGAGAGAGTTCGAATCCTAGTGTACCTAATTATTTGATTTGGGACGGGAGTCAGTGAAGTGACTCTGTAAGCTCAGCCAAGGTCGACCCAGCTCTAAATGGGTACCTGGAAAAATTTGGGGAATGTAAACAGGAAGAGTGTGCAAAAGCACAGGATGGTTGGCCCCCATTCCCCCATCGTACTTCCTGGCTGAAGGGCCAAGAAACGGAGATAAGCAGGGCCAGTAAAGACTCTCAAGTCCAATGCCGTACTCTTTATCTTTCTCTATTTTACCATGTTGGAACTTTAGGGTATGTTTTGGGAATGTAAACATCTTGTTTCATAATTAAGCTTAATAAGGCTCTTACTTTCCTTTGAAAAAAAATCTTGTTCGCATGGCGTTTTTTTTATAAATTCTCTTAAATGAGGTTTTCCGTTATGCAGATTCCAATAGTGTAATTTTATCTTGATCTGGCACAATTTTTTATTAGTAATTTGGCTATTTTTTGAAATTCTCATAGATAAACTCTTACCATCAAGATAAATCAAAACCATGCTTAATATTCATCATAAATAAGCCTCGAATGGTGATTGTTCCTTGTTTGACAATTTTTTTCAAAATTTGTTTCAAAATTTTCAGTTACTAAGAGCTAAGGTTCGTTTTTTACTTGGTTGCACCTAAGGGAGCAACCATGATCAAATTTAGTTAACAAATGAGAATCCTTTCGTAACAAGTTTTCCCCTCCCCCACTTCCCATTATTTCCCCATTTTACAGTCGTATTGCAACGAAATTTCTGAAAAAAAATGAAAAATATTGAAAATTTCCTGTAAAAAACTGAAATTCGGGATTTGCTTATCGACGTTTCCAGCATTATTTTCTAGAAATTTAGTAGGAGAACAAAATATTCGATCTTACTAATCAAAGAGTCAAGTTTATGCAATGTGTGAAGTAAATGGTATGGAAAGATTAACTTTCTTCATGTATCCTTCAGCTGCTTTTGTTACCATAACTTTCGCTTTTATTTTACTTTTTCTTTTTACCGAGTAGTCACAAACATTCTGGGAGACTTCTCCCCTCATTCTTCTATGCGTTGGGGTGGCCTTGGGGACACCTTGGGGTGGCAGATCCCCTCAAATACAGAATAATTTCTATTCGTTTCAATTCGGAATTCTACTCTTTGCTCTTTGCACATTTTCAATAAAAAGCTATACAAATAAGAGTAAAAGGCCATTATAACACCTAAAACAAGTATAAAAAAGGTCGTATGTTGATTTAAACTCAAAATGAACGAAAATTACTGTGAATAAATAAATGGAACCCAAAATGAACGGAAATTAGAGTCCCATCAACCATTAATGATAACAAACATTATTATAGATGAACAGGTGAGTCCTAAAATAAAGAGAAAGTACAATGAAAAATCAAGTGAGGAATACAAAGAAAAGAAATTAAGGCAGACTTTTGAACATTTTGATCAAATCAAATTGTCATTTTGTTGAATCAAATGCCTCTCAATGTGCTTTTGTAGTCTGCCAAAGAGGCAGACTTCGGCACGAAGGTGCCGAAGGACAGCCTCGTATCCACGATCAGTTTGGTCATTTCAAATGGTGCTAGTACTCTCAGTTTCTGATCGAATGAGCTAAATGTGTTTTAAAATTTCTATTCGTTTCAAAAAATATTTTCTTGAAACGAACAAAAATTATTCTGTATATGAGGGGATCTACCACCTTGAGGCGTCACGCATGGTTAACGGAAGGGCGTATTTACTCGGTAAAAAGAAACAGTAAAATAAAAGCGAAAGTTATGGTAACAAAATCAGCTTAAGGATACATGAAGAAAGCTAATCTTTCCATGCCATCTACTTCACATATTGCATAAACTTAGATCGAATATTTTGTTCTCCAACTAAATTTCTAGAAAATAATGTTGGAAACGTCGACAAGTAAATCCCGAATTTCAGTTTTTTTTTAAAAGGAAATTTTCAAGCTTGTTAATTTTTTCCCTCTTTTGGCCGTAGAAGTTCCAAGGCCTATTTCGTCATATGTGCTTTATTAAAAACCATATGTATTTCAAACAGTGTGCTTTGATTTTTACAACCATAGACGAAAAATAAAAATAAATCACTATAATTGTCAAGATGTCTTCAAAGAACTGATGAAAATAAATTGCATGTTTAAAAAGTAAATAGGGCTCTATACGACTGAGAGAATTCTAACCCCGTCATGCTACACCTTCAACTTTGGACAAACATTAATCAATCATACCCCTCCGCGTGTCATGATTGTATCAACTTCATTCCCTTAACCTTTCCTGAGACAGATATACATTTTTGATAACCTTGAATGTGCGCAGTGTCTTTTGACCAAGTTCAACTTCTCACTCAACATACCCAGACGGATTTAACCGAATGCCCTTAGACATTTATGAGATAGTACAGGTATATGTTTTTGGAGAAAATAGGATACATACTAGTTGGTGGGGGTGCTTCGCGCCCCCCCAAGCCCCCCCGCGTGCGTAAGTCGTTACGCGCCATTGTAGTTGTGTCCCTGTGTACCACCTATGAATATAGATCTATATATATAAAAACTAGCTGTTGGGGTGGCGCTTCGCGCCACCCCAACACCTAGTTGGTGGGAGCGCTTCGCGCCCCCCAAGCCCCCCCGCGTGCGTAAGTCGTTACGCGCCATATTAGTTACGCACCATTGTAGTTGTGTCCCTATGTCCCACCTGTGAATAATACAACATTCTTTGCTGTCCCATTGTCTGTGCATATAAATAGATTGTCAGGTTTACCGACTCTTGAACATGCAACATATAATGGTCCATGGGAAAACAATCCGTATTCAGATCTATACCTCATGATTCTAATGATTGCCCTTGAGCTTTGTTGATGGTGATTGCTAATCGACCATTCCCTATGTCGCCGTCGTCATTTATATATCCCCCTGTGCCCCCCGGCGTCCCCGTTGTAGTTGTGTCCCTGTGTCGCGGTCGTCATTTATATTTCCTGTGTCCCGGTCGTCATTTGTGTCCCGGTGTCCCAGTCTGTGATTTCTCTTTGAGTGTCCCGGGCGTCATTTATATTCCTTGTGTCCCGGTCGTCATTTGTGTCCCGGTGTCCCGGTCTGTATATACATTCCTTTTTGAATTGGTCTTTTTTTTAGTTATTAGTTTTTTGCCTTTTTTTAGTTTTTTTAGTTATACCTCATGATTCTAATGATTGCCCTTGAGCTTTGTTGATGGTGATTGCTAATTGAACATTCCCTGTGTCCCCGTCGTCATTTATATATCCCCCTGTGCCCCCCGGCGTCCCCGTTGTAGTTGTGTCTCTGTGTCCCGGTCGTCATTTATATTCCCTGTGTCCCAGTCGTCATTTGTATCCCGCTGTCCCGGTCTGTATATACATTCGTTTTTGAAATGGTATATGATGAAATAAATTTTTGTATTTTTCCCTTTTTTTCTTTTTAGTTTTTTTTTATTTTTATTTTTTTTAATTTTGTTTTTCTCCTTTATTTTTCATTTTTTTTTCCTTTTTTTCTTTTTTTTTCTTTTTTAGTTTTTTTATTAGTTTTTAGTTTTTTTTTCTTTTTAGTTTTTTTTGTAGTTTTTACCTTTTTTTTTAGTTTTTTTTACTTATGTCCTGGTCGTCATTTACACTCCCTGTGTCCCGGTCGTCATTTGTGTCCCGGTGCATTGTTGATGGTGATTGCTAATCGAACATTCCTTGTGTCCCGGTCGCTTTCTCTTTGAGTGTCCCAGTCGTCATTTATATTCCCTATGTGCCGGTGTCCCGGTCATTATTTGTGTCCCGATGTCCCGGTCTGTAATTTCGTCAGTCGAAAACATGACGTCAGTCGACACACAAACATGACGTCACTCGACAGACACACACACACACAGACAACTTATCTATATATATAAAAATAAGTTGTCTGTGTGTGTGTGTGTGTCTGTCGAGTGACGTCATGTTTGTGTGTCGAATATATATATATATATATATATATATATATATATATATATATATATATATATATATATATATATATATATATATCTATATTTACAGGTGGGACACAGGGACACAATTACAATGGCGCGTAACTAATATGGCGCGTAACGACTTACGCGCGCGGGGGGGCTTGGGGGGGGGGGGTTGCGAAGCGCCCCCACCAACTAGGTGTTGGGGTGGCGCGAAGCGCCACCCCAACAGCTAGTTTTTATATATATAGATATATAGATAGATAAGTTGTCTGTGTGTTATGTCTGTCGAGTGACGTCATGTTTGTGTGTCGACTGACGCCATGTTTGTTGACTGACAAAATTACAGACCGGGACATCGGGACAAAAATGACGACCGGGACACCGGGACATCTATCTATCTATATAAAAATGGCTAAGTAAAAACTACAAAAAAAAACTAAAAAGAAAAAACTAAAAACTAAAAAAAAACTAAAAAGAAAAAAAACCTAAAAACTAATAAAAACTAAAAAAGCTAAAAAAACTAAAAAAACTAAAAAAGAAAAAAATTAAAAAAAGAAAAAAACTGAAAAATAAAGGAGAAAAACAAAACTAAAAAATATAAAAATAAAAATAAAAAAAACTAAAAAAGTAACCAATTACAAAACGATTGTATATACAGACCGGGACACCGGGACACAAATGACGACCGGGACACAGGGAATATAAATGACGATACACAGGGACACAACTGCAACTGGGACGCCGGGGGGGGGGCACAGGGGGGATTATAAATGACGACGGGGACACAGGGAATGTTCGATTAGCAATCACAATCAACAAAGCTCAAGGGCAATCATTAGAATCATGAGGTATAACTAAAAAAAACTAAAAAAAGTTAAAAAACTAAAAACTAAAAAAAAGACCAATTCAAAAACGAATGTATATACAGACCGGGACACCGGGACACGGGTTTAACCAGATGCGACTAAAATTGGATCGTTGTGAGATCTATATATATGTATATAAATAAGTTCAAAAACGAATGTATATACAGACCGGGACACCGGGATACAAATGAGGACCGGGACACAGGGAATATAAATGACGACCGGGACACAGGGACACAACTACAACGGGGACGCGGGGGGGCACAGGGGATATATAAATGACGACGGCGACACAGGGAATATTGAATTAGCAATCACCATCAACAAAGCTCAAGGGCAATCATTAGAATCATGAGGTATAACTAAAAAAACTAAAAAAAGGTAAAAACTAAAAACTAAAAAAAAGACCAATTCAAAAACGAATGTATATACAGACCGGGACACCGGGACACAAGGAATATAAATGACGCCCGGGACACTCAACGATAAATCACAGACTGGGACACTGGGACACAAATGACGACCGGGACACAGGGAATATAAATGACGACCGGGACACAGGGACACAAAAAAAAGCTTGCGAATATATGCATACGCACAACTCGTTTTTATATAGATAGATAGATAGATACAATACAAATTAACTGCGTTACGTAACAATATTATTGGTACGCCTATTTTTAGTTGTAGCACGTGTGGTGGAAACCTGAAAGATCCACGGAATTTAAAAATTCAGATGGATAATTAACCGCCTCATTTGGTTCCAACTCGAATCGGATCGACTGCCTGGTCTCGAATCTTGGTCAAAACAATATTGTTGATTTCGTGGACGTCTATATTTTTGGTTGCAAGAATCGCTCTTTCACTTAGCCATTTATTATTTTTATAATTGTTTAGAATATTCGGAAATACTTTTTCAATCAAATCATTTTTGGACGTCACTTAATTACAGAATTCAGCAGGTAGTTGTATACGTCCTGAAATTGAGTCTACTGAGAGCTTTCTGTTTCCAATTGCCAGCAATTGATCTGAAAATGTTTGACCAGAGTCATCGTTTTGCAATCGGACACGCATATTTGTAGTTAATTTTAATGTCTTTACGTGCGCCCACAAATTAGAATTTTTCAGGCAAGCATTCATTTCGTCTGCAGGGGTTGATCTAGGTATTATAGGTAATGTTTGCCTGAAATCTCCCGCAAGCAATATTAATGTGCTGCCAAAGGGTTTCGAATTCCCTCGCAAATCTTTCAAACATTGATCCAGAGCCTCGAGCGATTTTTTGTGTGCCATTGGGCACTCGTCCCAAATAATAAGTTTGCATTGCTGCAATACTTTGCCCATCCCAGACGATTTGGAAATATTGCGCGTGGGAGTTTCTGTAGAATTCAAATTCAGAGGCAATTTCAAAGCGGAATGAGCAGTTCTTCCACCAGGCAGCAACGTTGCGGCTATTCCGAACGACACAATTGCCAAAGCTATATCATTTTTTGATCGAATTGATGCCAGAATCAGTTTTATCACAAACGTTTTACCAGTACTTCCTGGTGCATCCAAAAAGAAAATTTCTCCAACGTTGTTATCGACACAATGCATTATCGTATCATAAATATCTTTTTGTTCTGACGTTAACTTGGAAATGTTATTTTGTACATACGACAATAGATCACTCGTACTGTAATTTTGTTCACGATCCGATTCTAAACATGTCGAAACAGCAGCGGTACGATTAGGTGAAGGCATTCCCAAATCCTGAAGAGGTATGTTTGCCATATATACGCACAAATCTTTTATAGTAACTAAAGTGTAGTTATAAATTTCTGATGTAAAATCAAAAGTCATATCTGACGTCTCTAACCGTTTTCGATGGAGTATATCTTCGGACATTTTCGATTTATATTTTTCCCACAACTCTGTAAGAGCTGAAGGAGAGCAAGTTGTTAGTATGATTTCAAACAATGCACGAATTTGACTTGGAGTTGACGTTTCGCACGCGTCATTGATGCAGTTATCCCGGTGTTGGTCATTCTCCAATAAATTCAGAGCTTGGCATGCACTACGGTAAGTGTCATGTATAGTACCGTTTACAGTTCTCAAAAACTCAAAGGACGTCGGACCGGGTACATTCACCAAAAGCAGGCGTAGAAAGAAGCATTCATGTTGATTGGGGTGAACGGTATAGAGTCTTCCTATCGTGGTATTTTTGAAGAGGGTAGGTTGGCCGTCGACTGACTTACCCAGTTTTCGACGTTCAAATACTTTATTTTTAGTATTCCACATGTAATACGAAGGCACTTCAGTATACAGCAGCTTTTTTTGCAAAAGAATCATTTTTGCATAGCGAAAAGAAAGCAGTTAACTTTGTATCCGGTGGATTCAGGGCTCTTTGTTGCACGTTGGACTCCGAAAAATAAACACGTTGATCATTCTGTAAATGTACCGCTAAGTGAACAACAGCTGGACTACAAACTTTGACCAGTGTTTATATATAGTAATGGTTATTGGGAAGTGTACAGACGTTTTCAGGGGGATTTTATTTTATTTGGGGGTGGGGCTGAGGAGAGGGGGCTATGTTGGAGGATCATTCCTTGGAGGAATCTGTCATGGGGGAAGAAAAATTCAATGAAAAGGGCGCAGGATTCTCTAGCATTACTATAAGAAAACAATGAAAAATAAACATGAAAACGTTTTTTCAAATGAAAGGAAGAAGTAGCATTGAAACTTAAAACGAACAGAGATTATTACGCATATGAGGGGTTCTAAAAATACTTTAGCATAAAGAGCGAGGTATTTAGGAGGAGATAAATACCTTGCTCTTTATGCTAAAGTATTTTTAGTAATTTCAACTATTTATTCTACGGCCTTTCTGATTCAGGGGTCATTCTTAAAGAATTGGGACAAAACTTACGATTTAGTGTAAAGAGCGAGGTATTAACGAGGGTACAAACCCCCTCGTATACATAATAAAAATATAAGGTTATGAAAGTTTGTTACGTAAGTTAATTCTTAAGTTACGCATATTTTTTACTAATAAAAACGTTCGTTAAAATTAAAAGTTCTAGTTGCCTTTTTAAGTAACCGAAAAATTACAGGGCAACTAGGCCTCCTTCCTCACCCCTTATTTCTCAAAATCATCTGATCAAAACTAAGAGAAAGCCATTTAGCCAAAAAAGGAATTAATATGCAAATTTCATTTTAATAATTTATGTGCGGAGAGCCAAAACCAAACATGCATTAATTCAAAAACGTTCAGAAATTAAATAAAAAAAAACTAATTTTTTTTAGCTGAAAGTAAGGAGCGACGTTAAAACTTAAAACGAACAGAAATTACTCCGTATATGAAATGGGTTGTCCCCTCCACAATCCCTCGCTCTTTACGCTAAAGTTTGACTTTTTGCCACAATTCTACTTTTTAAAACAATTAAAAGCTTTAGCGTAAAGAGCGAGGGATTGTGGAGGGGACAACCCATTTCATATACGGAGTAATTTCTGTTCGTTTTAAGTTTTAATGTCGCTCCTTACTTTCAGCTAAAAAAATTAGTTTTTTTTTATTTAATCAGTATAAGACACATAACTAATGTCATAACTATCGATGTTCAGACCGGCCTTCAACTCTCAGGTGACCGTATACAGCATAGGGACCGTATACGGTCCCTTTATTTTAAGTTCGTGAAGCTCCTGCTGCGATACTCCTTGTGGACGAGAAATACTTATATGATAGATAAACAAAGGATTGCAGACCCCAGTATCGCGGTAAACCGGTCGATTTCTAATTTCCAGGTAAAATGGAACCACCCCTGGCTTAAACCTTTCTACAGTTCTTGATTGCGTATTTTTCCATGTTGAGTTTTAAATTTCTCTCCGTTTTTCTTCTCTTTTTCCTTTTATTTTTTTTTCCTTGTGCTCCGTTTTGTTCCATGTAAAAAATACGGGTAATAAATATTTTACTTACTTACTTACTTACTGCACCACTAAAATAATTCAGCCGAGTAGACCGCTGAGGCCTGGCGGGCACCCTTTCAAAGACAGTTAGGTCACCATAGCCTAGTAACCATAACAATCTGTAGGCACAGAAGTGTCTCAATTGTAGGTCTTCCAACTTTTCTTGGATTTCCGTGATCCTTATTTTAAATGTAAACATGTACTTCGCACTCCATTCACCTTCAGCTATTAGACGATCTGTATCGCTTTCTCTTACAATTAAATAGAAAACAATTTTTTTCCACTGAAAGTATGGAGCGACATTAAAGCTCAAAACTAGCAGAAAGTATTCCGTACATGAAGGGATTGCCCACCTCCCCAAAACCTTACTCTTTACGCTAAAATTTTTATCACTTTTAAGAAAAGTTTATATTATAATTAAACGGCCCTTGTGTTTCAGGAATCGTTCTTAGATAATTGGGACAAACAGTCAATCTTCAGAGTAAAGAGCAAGGTAAAAAATAGTGACGAAGACCACACTGCCTTTCCCTAACAAACAAATACAAAGTAGAAACATTAGGGAAAATCTTTTCAAGACAGTGGAAATCAGTTCTGTGAATATTTCGGCCCTATGTCCAAGGGCCGTCTTCAGCACAATACGAGAACAAGAGAGAAAATATGTATATATAAATAAAACTTACATTAAATTGTGAGAATTAAAACTAAATAATGTTTTCTAAAAACTTTTTACTGCATCCTTACTACAACGAAGTTCAACCAGGACTGACAAAAAGAATGAAGTAAGAATATAAATTCATTCAAACTAAAGATAACAAAGTGATTAAGTGCAATTTCTCAGAGCCAATCTTGCTTTTTTAGCAGCCTGTCTCAAAGGCCTTTTCGTAGCTAGTTCAATACTATGATAGATCGGTTTAGTAAAATATTTTGTTAGATCATTTTTAATTAAATTTGAGTATAAAGAATTTAGTGAGTATTCCCCTAAGTCCCTGTTCAAAGAAATATTATTATTTATTTTGAGATTAATTTCGATTGATTCTCGAACCACCTGTTTTATCCCCAAATCATTACTGATGAGTGAAGATTTTTCAAAAAGTACCGTGTGGGACGGATTATTAAATACATGCCAACCTAAAGCAGAATCAAAGGAGTTGTTGGAACTATTTGAAATTAATGCCTTGTCTATGTCTTTTTTATGCTGTTGTAACCGTTTTTCTGGATTCTGATGGGTCCTACCGACATAGTAATTTCCACAATCACAGGGTATTTGATAGACCCCTCTATGGCGAGTAACTGGGTTCTTATCTTTACCGGAATTTAAGAAATTAATGATTTTAAAATTATTATTAAAAAATACGTACAGATTATTTTTGTGAAATATTTTTTTAACTTTGTTGTGATTTTTGGGACATACGGAAGATAGACAATATTTGAGGGCTTATCAGTAGCCTCACATTGTGAAATATCTTCTTACAAGAATTTTACAAAAATGTATTTACAAGATTTACAACAATGTATTTTTATTCTACGGTTAATTATTTTATTGACAAAAGGAATGGGGTATCCATTACCAAAAAGAATATCTCTGATAAAGTTTATTTCTGCATTTATATACGAATCGGAGCAAATATTCAGGGCACGATCAATGAGGGAAGTTACAACTGCTCTTTTTACTTGTGGGGGGTGATTTGAATTAAATTGAAGATATCTATTGTTTTGTGTTGGCTTTCGATAGATAGTAAAATACAGTTAATCATCATTACGAATAACTAAAACATCTAAAAACGGTAGTTTATTTTCAATTTCAACTTCTAGGTTGAACTGCAAATTTCGGTCATAAATGTTAAGATGATCTAAGAAGCCCCGAAGTTCAGCTTCCCCATAATTCCAAAGTGAAATTACGTAATCCATATAACGACCCCAATAGACATGTTTTAAAAAATAAAAATTTAATGCCCAATTTTCAAGGTTCTCGACATAAATATTTTCCAGTAGCCCGGATAAAGGTGCCCCCATAGGTAACCCTTTTTTTTGCTGATAAAAAGAATCGCGAAATTGAAAATACATAGAAAACTTATTACAAATTTTAACCAGAGTCATTAAAACTTCACAAACAATTCCCGTCGCTGAAGCCTCGATTAAGTGGTAATTTTCTTCTATTTTGTTTTTTAATAATTCTTCAGAAATAGTCACATCTATATTTGTATACATGGAAACAATGTCGAAACTACTAACTATTGTGTTTTCTGAAATACTTGTGTTACTAAGTTTTTCAACCAAATCTGCCGAATTACGAATATAGGAATTTTGAAAATTCAATAAAAGTTTGAAAGCTGTGTAAAGCCATTTCCCAATATTGGCAGCGGGGGCTTTAGTACATGCTACGATAGGTCTTATCTTACATAAACCCTGTTTATGTATTTTTGGTAAACCGTAAAGTTTAGGACAGAAACCACCACGGGTAAAAATTTATTGTATAATTGTGGGGTGATTTTACCATTTTCTTTTAGCTGCTTTAATTCATTTATAATATTATTAGCAAACTTATCAGTAGGATCATGAGTTACTGTTTTATATGTAATTGTGCCATTAAATGCGAATTTAAATCCTTCGTTGATCGTGCCCTGAATATTTGCTCCGATTCGTATATAAATGCAGAAATAAACTTTATCAGAGATATTCTTTTTGGTAATGGATACCCTATTCCTTTTGTCAATAAAATAATTAACCGTAGAATAAAAAGACATTCTTGTAAAATCGAAGAAGATATTTCACAATGTGAGGCTACTGATAAGCCCTCAAATATTGTCTATCTTCCGTATATCCCAAAAATCACAACAAAGTTAAAAAATTTTTGTACAAAAAATAATCTGTACGTAGTTTTTTTTACCGTTTTTAACCATTAATTTCAAGCAGTTCCAGTAACTGCTTTGATTCTACTTTAGGTTGGCATATATTTAATAATCCGTCCCACACGATACTTTTTGAAAAATCTTCACTCATCAGTAATGATTTGGGGATAAAACAGGTGGTTTGAGAATCAATCGAAATTAATCTCAAAATAAATAATAATATTTCTTGGAACAGGGACTTAGGGGAATACTCACTAAATTCTTTATACTCAAATTTAATTTAAAATTATATAACAAAATATTTTACTAAACCGATTTATCATAGTATTGAACCAGCTACGAAAAGGCCTTTGAGACAGGCTGCTAAAAAACCAAGATTGGCTCTGAGAAATTGCACTTAATCACTTTGTTATCTTTAGTTTGAATGAATTTATATTCTCACTTCATTCTTTTTGTCAGTCCTGGTAGAACTTCATTGAAGTAAGGATGCTAGGGCTGTTTTTAAAAAAGTTTTTAGAAAACATTATTTAGTTTTAATTCTCACAATTTAATGTAAGTTTATTTATATATACATATTTTCTCTCTTGTTCTCGTATTGTGCTGAAGACGGCCCTTGGACATAGGGCCGAAATATTCACAGAACTGATTTCCACTGTCTTGAAAAGATTTCCCCTATTGTTTCTACTTTGTATTTGCTGGTGAAAGAGCAAGGTATTGAAGAGGGGAGCAACCTCTTCATGTAAGGAATAATTTGTGTTTGTTTTGAGCTTTAATATGGCCCCTTCAGCTTAAAAAAACTTGTTTTTTTTATTTAATTTCTGATCGTTATTCAAATAATACCGCAAATCTGGCTCACACTCCAATGAAAAATTCCCCCCCCCCCTCTCAGGAAACTCCTCCGTGAAAAGTTCCTTATACGTAATTTAACCGCCACCCCCTTGAAATTCTTCCCGGACAATTCCCTCCTCACTGAAAATCCCCTCCCCCTCATATAACTTCTTGCAGAACATTCAGCCTGAAAACTTCTCCTTTGTATACTTTTTTTTTAGAAAAGACTAAGTTCTATTCGTTTTTCCCATTGCTGTGGAAATTCCCTTCTGCGTGGAAATTATTTCCCACAAATCTGAACACGTTAAAAATTTCTCCCGGATAATTCCCCTGGAACATCATCATATGCAAAATTGGGTAGGCAAAGAGAATGTGAGACAAAAAAATGGAGTTTCGTATAGGAATTCTCTAAATCCCCAAAGTGTAACCTTGAAAAGTTTACAACTGGAAATATCCCTCCACACTGAAAAATTATCTCAAAGGAAACCCATCCAAAGCACAAAATCAACCTTCCCCTCGAAAAATGTCTATATACTTCCCAATAACAAATAATCAACAATAAGCGAATTTTAAAGCTTAAAGATCTATCCCCAGGGGCTGGGGAGTCATTTTATCCCCAAAAGCATCTATACAGAACTTTTCAACTATGTTGAGCAAAATGGTTATTTCAAAATTTTGACCGGACAATTTTGGGGAAAAAAGGGGTGTGGGAGGGGGGCTAGTTGCCCTCCATTCTTTTTGGTTATTCAAAAAGGGCAATAGAACTTTTAATTTCTATTTAAAAGCACTTTTTCAAGATATTCTTGGACTATTGGCTTGATGTGATCGCCCTTGAGGGAAATAAACACACATCCGGGATCTTTCTTCTGGCAAAAATTACAAAATTTCACTTTGCGTCAGATGGGAGCTTGAAACCTCTACATTAAGATTCTTAGATACACTGGATCTGATGGTGTGATTCTTATTAAGGCTTACAGTTTGTCTTTGAGAGTTATCTGAAAATCTGTAAAGAGATAAGACAGTAACCTATTGAAGTAGTAACCTATGTTTTGTTAGCGTAACTGTATGAACTTGTGAACTAGGTCACTCTCCTGAAACTCCAGGCAAACGGGCCCTATTAGGTTATGGAAGCTTGTCTGCCTTGCAATTCCAGGTGACTTGTTGGTCAAACAATATTCAATTATTTTTTTGTTAGTGAAACTGTTTGAGCTTATAAATTGGGCCACTCAGCTGACACTCTAGGCAGGTGGGCCCACCTATTAGATTATGGACGCTTGTTGGCTTGCGAACTTGGGTGACCTTTTGGTCAACTCAATATTTAATTCATTTTTTCTTAGCGGAACTGTCTGAGCTTATGAATTGGGTGTCAAACCTGACCCAACACTCTAGGTAGGCGGGTGAGCCCTGGTAGGCTGTGGACTTGACCCTTCTTTGCTTGCGATTTAAGGTGACTTCACGGTAATGTGTCGATTCTAAAACAGGGTTAACCTGCCTGAGACATTAGGTGGGCGTGCCTTTCCACACAAGTTTCCAAAAATTTTGATCGTTCCTCAGTTCTATGGCTATCTATCTTTGTTCTACCCTAGGATATATGGGTGGATGATCTATCAACAAGTGACATCATTTTCATACGATTCTGAAAAAAAATCTTATACCAGCTTTGCCTGTCACTCACACTATCTATCTTGGCTTTGTCTCCAATTGGCCAATGGCTTGAAGGCAAATATACAGTAATTCAACGATTTATAGGATCATAAAAAGGGTACTTCATTTGAATCACATTTGATCATGACCACATTTGAAATAACCGCATAAAATTAACCTATAAGTTTGATATCTATGTAGCACTTTGCTAGGCTGATAACAAGCTTTTTGAAGCTTTTCCCCTGATACAACAGCCAAAAATTTGTAAGTAGACAGTGTGTAGCCTAGGAAGGGACTGCTGCCAGCCGTGACGCAAAGGAAACACTCATAAGAGGAAATAGTCTCAATACCATTCCCACTGCAGGGTTTTTCTAGACCTAAAAGATCTTGTTTCACTCCGGAAAAAAAGAAAGTTTACCTCGTACAAAGTTTACCTCGTATGCAATGGAATAAGTCCAAATTATCTTCAATGAGAAGATGCTCTTGAAAACACATGTTAAAAGGTTCTCGTATGCACTTATAAAGAGAGTCCTGTTTTAGGGAATTGTGACCGTAAATATCTTGACATGGTAAAGAGAGGACTCATTATTTTATTTTCACATCATCAATAAAAAATTTTACATTTCGTACTGAATATTATATATTTACAACCACATCTAGTGAACTCCCCAATGTTTACTTACTGCAAGGATTGCCCTTGGTTGATTCGAAATTCCGAGCACTAAGACGACATCTTGGTTCGACCGATGGATAATTTTGGCCAAACATTCTAGATCTTGGCAGTTGAGACACATGGCTCAAGTTGCACGAGAGTGCAGGCACGTAAGCAGGAATTTTTTTTTTCGGGGGGGGGGGGGGCAAAACCTTCGAAACAGCAGATATAAAGTAGCACTTTCTTTTATTTAGTAATGCAAAAAGCACGTATATCGGAAAATACAGCCTAACTTTAATCTGTAGTATTGTAGCGGATGGAGGGGGGAAGACTGAAGCCTCAAAAGTATGTTTTAGGCTCAGATTATGTTCATAGCGATTTAGAGCCAGTGATTAATCTATTATATCACACTGAAAGGGAAATTTTAAAGTCAACAGTGCAATACGGGTGCTGTGGGGGGTAGTTCTTCTATTACAAAAACGTAGATTTCAACGAAAAATGATAGTTTCCAAAATTGGTCCATTAAAAGCTGTACTTTATCCTGAAAAGGGGGGATAAACGCCCTAATATCAGGGATAATTTTATTTTGCTGTGGAAAGCAAACTCTCTTTACAAAAAAAAAACAAATAACAGTACAATTGATAATTACTTCAAAGAGGGTAAAAAGTTAGACAGAAAATGGGTTAATAATCGGGCAGTGACTTGACCGGATAATTGCATGCTGTAATTTCCCCAAAAAAAGGCTTCACACATGTATCTAGATTCTTAATAAATGTCCTACTTTTGCCAGAAATCCCAAGACACCATGGGTAAATTAAACATTTCAGGCCCGCCCGCCCTTGTGTACGTGCCAGCGAGAGTGTATCCCGTAAAATGTTAGTTTTCGTCACCTCATCTAATTAACCCGAGGTAATGAAAACGAACTTTACCGCCTTGTATTGACCTAATCAAAATATTTCAGTCGCACAGTATGGAAATATACAGCTGGGCCAGTTTTGCAACAGCGGCAAAACCTAGTGTAGAGAGTTTCACATTATCCTGAGGTAGCCCTAGTGGTAGCGATGAGACCAGGTTCTCTGCTTGATAGATATGGCTTGGAACTATTTCCCATGAGTTTTTCTATGTAATAACTTGTTTTAGTCTTTCCAGAACCCCAAAGACAATCCAGGATATGTTTTTGCTTCCTAACAATATGAAACATTTGTTGGTTGTTTCATATTCGCCATAGAAAATGGGTGGTTTTCTTGCAAGGTTGGGTATTTTACCGATGCTAAAATTGCATTCTTCGTCACTTTTTCTACGCAAGCATATTTCACAGGACTCACTCAATCTGTATAATAGAGTGGATACACATCGTGTGGAATAACTGCACTTTCTTTGGGGTTACAAGTAGTAAGACGAAAGTGAACAGTCCTCTTACTGCTAAGATTCTTTAGCTCTCGTGGCCACCTTCCCTAAATATGTTGTTACTCTTATTAGCTTCTCATCTTCCCTTTCGGATTGAACAAATCTTATATATATATATATATATATATATATATATATATATATATATAAAATTATACGCACGGGGTATCACATCCTTATTTAATAATTTTACTTCCTGAAGATCTTTCTAATAATTAACTGATCTTTGTGGTGTTTAATAAATCATTGAAATGTTTGACAGAAACTAAGTCTCTAAAACAGAAAAATATAAATTATATTACAGAACAATCTATTTATTTTTCTCACTTGGCAAAAAAAGTAGAAGTTTCTTCACTGAAGCAGCAATCAAACTTTAAAAAATCAGGAATTCTTCAAATACAAGACTTTGATACCTACTAATGCCTGGAATGTCAAGACTGGTGGTCTACATATTCTTGTGGAAAGTATAAATGGATAAAGGTTCTTTTCTCCTACTTTCATACGGCAGGTAGGCGAGACTCAGAAGTGGTCCATGCCCCTTAAATCCGTTTTCTCTATCCTTTTGGCTGAAAGTGCCGTTTCCATAAACATCAACCCAGTGGCGTAGCGTAGATCTTCGCCCCCTGGGGCATACTGGCAATTTGTCACCTTCCTATTTTAATTATTAGTCAAGAAAATTAGCAAAAGTAAAAAGAAGCTACTTTAAATTTGTTATTTATTGAAAATGCTCTTCTCACATTCTATTTATAGTAACAACATTTACACTGTAGTACCGATATCTGTGGCATGCTCAACTGACAAAATATCTGAATTTTTTTAGCCTTAATATGGGCACAATCGATAGATATTTTGATTAATCTTGGCTTAGAGAAGCATCTCTCGCAATTGCTATTACTGATGGAAGATGTTAAAAAGATTCTCAACATTATGATAATGCTTGATATGCCATCTTCACTTAAGATCTAAATGTTCAGCAAGAATTCTACCTAGATAGGGAGCTTTACTGGAGTTTAGGCTTTGTATCAATCATATGAGAGACGATATAAGGATTGACGCAAATGGGTTGTTGGTAATTCTTATACACACAAACTTACATTTAACAGTAGATCTTCTCACTTTTTTTAATATGCAGGGTGCAAGACCCAAATATATCTAAAATAGGCATAGCAGCTTGCTAATTCCAGTACCCTTGAAAGTCAAGAGATAAAATAGAGGGTATTATTTTATATCCCTATATATAAGGACTTTCATGTACTCCTAAAAAACTGTATAAATTAAACATATTTTCAACTCTAAGAGATTCATTGGTTTGGCTCCTAATAGTGAGTCCTCCGCAAATTTTTTTTTCCTTCTGTTCTCGTTGATCAAAAAAAAATTCTAATGACTTTTAATTATGGGTTCTTGTTCGGGAGTGTGGAGCTAGTACATCGAAATAATATATTTTGAATTTTTTCAAGAACATTTTAAGCGAAGTGATCAAAATGATAATTTTTATAGGCGGGTGAATTACGCCATCTATATCATTCTGTTGAGTTTGCTGAGGATCGAAAGTAGTAATCAGCATGCCCTAGGTTAGACTCCAATAAATTTCTATTGTACCAAATTAAGAAGCTGAGGCCTCGACTTCAGGTCAAAATAAGGTTTATCCTAGTGTCAAAAACCTATTCCGGTTTCACCTGTGTTAATTATTAGCTGTTGGTTTACAGCAACACTGCAATAAAACCAGCGCATGCTAATTGTTCACCAAGTTCCGTCGTTGAGCTTTAGTAATCTTGCTTTATTACTCTAAGCTACATGTTTTTCTTTTCAGTTTTCAATCATTAATATGTATCTTCTTGGCTACTTCGACTTGTTTTATATCTTGTACTTCTTCTCAGGAGCCGTCGCTCTCTACATTCTTGTCATAATTCCCAATTTCAAGTTAGCGTTAAAAAAAAAATCTTTCCGAGTGGTTAAATAAACAAAAATTTTTTTTTCGAATTGTTCTCTGTAAAGAGAAGAAACATAGCCACTTATAACGAATAGAAATTATGATACATACTAGGAGGGCTAAGCACCTTACACCCAGCCCCTCCTCTAACCCCTGCTCTATGCGCAAAAGTTTAAAAAACTTTTAACCAAAGCCAATTATGACTGCAAAAAATACTAACAGTTATTAATCGTAGTTGTTTTTACTGCCAATCACCTTCTAAGCATATCACTTTAAAATTTTATCATTCGGAGCAAATACAATTGAAAAATCATTTTCAAACTCAAAGTATTGCGATTTTTACCACATTACTCTTATGTGAGATTTCTCTTTTTTTAAGTAAGCGTTGAAAAATCAAGTATTGGCATGAAAAGTGGAAGATTGAAGGGCATGGCAGCCCTCTCCTATGTACAAGATAACTTCTGTTCGTTCTAAGTCTGAATGCTGCTATTTACTCTGATTTGGAAAAAAAAAATCATCATCTAATTTATCAATAGAAACATTGTCAAGAAAGCATTATTCAAAGAAGGATAAACAGCCATATTAAAACTTAAAATGAGTGAAACAAAGTCGTATTGTAGTTCAAACTAAAAAGAACACAAATTATTACGAATAAATAGATGGAACCCAAAATGACCGGAAAATAAAGTCAATAGATCCAACAAACATTAGCAATAAAAGATGCTGCTATAGATGAATCCTAAAACAAACAGAAATTAATAGGAAAGACCAAGTCAAACTTGCAGCAGACAGAAAATAAGGAAAACAGAAAGCCCAATAAAAACAGAAACAATAAAAACAGAAAACTCAATTACTTGGGCTTTTCGACCATGTTAGGTCAAATGGCTACCAACAAACTTTAATTCTCTGCCATGGAGGGACATGAGAGTAACGAAGGTAAAAAAAGAACAAGAGGGGCCTTTTTGGCCGTCGATCGTATTGCCCTTACAAAAAGCCCTAATAATTTCAGTACTGATCGAATGAGCTACATTCCAATTTCTTACGACCAACGGTTTTCTGAGAAACAATGAACTTCTTCTTTACTAAGTCAACTCTGTTTAAGCAATAATAATAATAGTAATTGTACATCTCTAAAAAATTCTATGAGGCTCCAGAGCATCTTGAGGGCCTTTGGCACGCCTATTATATACTTTTAAGCTATACACACGTCTAAAACCAATTTTTTCTGATTTCTCCTGAGATTCAAGAGGGCTCTTTGGTTTCACCTGTTCCAGCCAACTAAATATCCAGCTAACACTCATCAAGAATAATTTAAAAAATATAGATAAGAATGAATTTTAAACAGCAGCACTTAGCGTGAAAAGTCTAGAAATTTCAGGTTGTTCTACCCTGAAATTATAAAATATAGAATCCCATCTTTGTTTTTGGATTCAGTAATATAAACAGAAAATGAAGGAGAAGAACATCTGAATATGTTAGAAAAGTTGTCTACCCTGGCTGTCTACATTGCTGTGAGAAGGCATTTAAGGCATTTGCAATGCGTTCTGCTCTGGAACATTACATATATCCTCCTGGGGCTAGACGACTAACCACAAACCTAATAGGTAAATTTGTTAAGACTACTGGTTCGGTATTGAGAACTGTATTTCCTGACGGAATATTTAGGAACACGGGATCTTTTTGATATTTTTGACATAAGGCATTAGATTTTCCAAAGTGTGGGCCTTGTATAAGATCAAATAAAAAATAAAAACAAGTTTTTTTAACTGCAAGTAAGGAGCGACATTAAAACTTAAACCGAACAGATATTATTCCGTATATGAAAGGGGTTGCCCCCTCCCAAACACCTCGCTCTTTACGCTAAAGTTTGACTTTTTCTCTACACTCTAGTTTTTAAAACAATAAAAAACTTAGCGTAAAGAGCGAAGCGTTGAGGAGGGGACAGCCCCTTTCATATACGGAATAATTTCAGTTCGTTTTAAGTTCTAATGTTGCTTCTTACTTGCAGTTAAAAAAACTTGTTTTTTCATTTAATTTCTGAATGCTTTTGAATTAATGCATGTTTTGATTTTGGCTCACCGCACATGAATAATTAAAACAAAATCTGCATATTATTCTTTTGGCTAAATGGATTTCGTATAGCTTTGATCGGACGATTTTGATAAAAAAAGGGGTGGTAAAGGAGGCCTAGTGCGCTCAAATTTTGGTTACTTAAAAAGGCAACTAGAATTTTTTTTTTACGAACGTTTTTATTAGTAATAAATACACGTAACTTAAGAATTAACTTACATAAAATACTTCTAGATTTGTATATTTTTATTACGTATATGAGGAGGTTCGCCCCCCTGTCAATGCCTTGCTCTTTGCACACAAGTTTGAATTTTGTCCCAATTCTTTAAGAATGAACCCTGAATCACAAAGGCAGTAGAATAAATAGTTGAAATTACTAAAAATACTTTAGCATAAAGAGTGAGGCATTGTGGAGGAGACGATCCCCCTTATATACGTAATAATTACTGTTCGCATTAGGTTTTAATGCTGCTCCTTACACCTAGCTGAAAAAAAACTTTTTTTAATATTTATTTTCTCATTTTTTAAGTAATGCTAGAAAGTCCTGTGCCCGTTTCACGGAGATTTTCTTTTCTCATGATAAATTCCTCCATGGAAAGATCCTCCCACGTAACTACCTCCCCCAACCCCCTCCTTCGCGCGAAAAAGTCCCCCTGAAAACGGCTGTACACTTCCCAATAACCATTACTACATATAAGCAATCGTAAAAGTATGTAGCTTACTGCCCCTCCCCAGGGGAATGTGGGGGAATAAGTTATCCCGAAAGACATAATTATTAGGTTTTTCGACTATACTGAACAAAATGGCTAGCCAAAAATTTTGATTCGGTGACTTTGGGAAAAAAAAATGAGCGTGGGAGCTCATTTTAATTAATACTATTTAATATTATATATTAATATTATAAAATAAATATTATTTAATTAGCCTACTTGATGTTTAAAATTGGGTAGGAAATTTTCGGCCCTCAATAAGAAAAAAACTAAAAGTGTGGAGAAACATAAGAGTAAAGATGGTTATTGACCATTTTCTCAGGCTAATAGCACTTTTGATCGTAAATGAGGTGGTCTTTCTAGTAATTAAATAAAAAAAGAAGTTTTTTTTAAAATGAAATTAAGAAGCGACATTAAAACTTAAAACAAACAGAAATTACTTCGCATATGAAAGGGGCTTTTCCTCCTCAACGCCCTGCTCTTTACGCAAAAATTTGACTCTTTCTCTTAACTTTACTTTTTAAAACAGTAAAAAACTTTAGCGTAAAGAGCGGGGCGTTGAGGAGGAAAAGCCCCTTTCATATACAGAGTAATTTCTGTTCGTTTAAAGTTTTAGTGTCGCTCCTTACTTTCAATTAAAAAATCTGGTTTTTTACTTAATTTCTGGACGTTTTTGAATTAATGCATGTTTTGATCTTGGCTTTCCGCACATAAATAATTAAAACGAAATTTGCATATTAAATTTTTTTTGGCTAAATGGCTTTCTCATAGTTTTAATCGGAAGATTTTGAGAAAAAAGGAGCGACAGAGGACGCCTAATTGCCTTCCAATTTTTGATTACTTAAAAAGGCAACTAGAACTTTTAATATTTTACGAACGTTTTCATTAGTAAAAAATATACGTAACTTACGAATTAACTTACGTAACGAACTTCTATATTCGTATGTTTTTATTGCGTATATGAGGGGGTTCACCCCCTCGTCAATACCTCGCTCTTTACACTAAAGCTTAAATTGTGTCCCAATTCCTTAAGAATGACCCCTGAATCACAAAGGCTCTAGAATAAATAGTTGAAATTACCAAAAATACTTTAGCATAAAGAGCGAAGTATTAGGAGGAGGTAAACCCGTCTTATGCTTAATAATTTCTGTTCGTTTTAAGTTTTAATGCTGCTCCTCACTTTCACTAGAAAAAAACTTTTCATATTTATTTTTTTTATTGTTTCTTTAAATAATGCTAGAAAATCCTGCGCCCCCTTCATTGAAAGTCTCTTCCCCCATGAGAAGTTTTTCCATGGAAAGATCCTCCCAAGTAACCCCCCTCAACTCTCCCATGGTTACCTCAGAATTTTGATCCGGTGACTTTGGGGAAAAAATTAGCGTGGGAGGGGGCCTAAGTGCCCTCCAGTTTTTTGGTCACTCAAAATGGACACTAAAATTTTTAATTTCCGTTAGAATGAGCCCTCTCGCAACATTCTAGGACCACTGAGTCGATACGATCACCCCTGGAAAAAAAGCAAAGAAAAAAAAACAACAAATAAACACGAATCCGTGATTTGTCTTCTGGCAAAAAATGTGAAATTCTACATTTTTGTAGATAGGAGCTTGAAAGTTTTATAATAAGGTTATATGATACGCTAAATCTGATGGTGCAATTTTCGTTAAGATTATATGAATTTTAGGGGGTATTTCCCCCTATTTTCTAAAATGTGGCAAATTTTCTCAGGCTCGTAACTTTTGACGGGTAAGACTAATCTTGATGAAACTTATATATTTAAAATTAGCATTAAAATGCAATTCTTTTGATGTAACTATTGGTATCAAAATTCCATTTTTCAGAGTTTCGGTTACTATTGAGCCGGTTCGCTCCTTGCTACAGTTCGTTACACGAACTGTCTGATAAGCTGATCAATGTGGTGTTTAGTAACTCATTGAAATATTTGTTGGAAAATGGCAAACATGAAAATAGCAAAACATTTTTCTGCATAATCTGCTTATTTCTTATTAAAAAAGAGTGGGACAATCGGTCTGAATTGTTAAGGGAAAACAAAATATAAATTTTCTTACTGAAGCAGCGAATAAATTTTCTAAAATTTGTGATTCCTCAGAAATAAGACTTTAAAGCCTACTAATGCCTGGACTGTCAAGAATGGTCGCCTAGATGTAATTGTGGAGAGAGTACTTGGATCTAGGTTCCTGTCCACTATTTTCGTGCGGAAAGTGGCCCTTGCCTCTTAAAATCCGTTTTCTCGATCCCTGTTGTCACTTGGTTTTCAGGCAGTCGGTACTGTGTCAAGTCAATGATGCTCAAAATCATTTGCAAATGGATGGGCTAAATGTGCATCAATATTATTAATAAGAAATACCTGCTTTAAAGACCATATAAGATTAATATAATTTAACACCGAGATTAAGTTAAATTAGACTACGTTCTGGGATTCTATAGCAAACTTTCGCATGCAAACCGATTAGGGTTCGCGTAGCGCAGGTGCCGATCTCCTGATTCTCAGCCCTCGGCCGGGGTGCAATGCGTGGTTGGGGGCAAGCCATCCGACGCTTTCCTGTGCTTTTCCCTAGATTTCTCTAGGTACCCATTTGAAGCTGGGTGGACTTTTGGCTTGTCTTACGGGGAAACGCCACTAACCCTCGTCCTAAACCAAACGGTCGGCACCACCGAGATTCGAACCAGCGACCCTTCGCTTGTGAGTTCGGCGCGTTAACCACTCGGCCATGGACGGACGGATTCTATAGGCCATATTAAAAGTAAATTCTAATAATATGTCTCTCTTTCTTTTATTTTTTTCATACTTCATTTGGGATGTGTTATAGAAGAAAATAAAAATTAAAACCTTTTTTTTTGTATACGAAATATCAAACAGTTCGTGGTAACGAACTGTAGTAAGGAGCGACCCGGCTCAATAGTAACCAAAACTCTAAAAAATGGAATTTTGATACCAATAGCTACATCAAAAGAATCGCATTTTAATGCCGGTTTTAAATATATAAGTTTCATCAAGTTTAGTCTTACCCATCAAAAGTTACGAGCCTGAGAAAATTTGCGTTATTTTAGAAAATAGGGGGAAACGCCCCCCAAAAGTCATAGAATCTTAACGAAAATCACATCATCAGATTCAGCGTATCAGAGAACCATACTGTAGAAGTTTCGAGCTCCTATCTACAAAAATGTGGAATTTTGCATTTTTTTGCCAGAAGGCAGATCACGGATGCGTGTTTATTTGTTTTTTTGTTTTTTTTTTTGTATTTTTCCCCAGGGGTGATCGTATCGACCCAGTTGTCCTAGAATGTTGCAAGAGAGCTCATTCTAACGGAAATGAAAAGTTCTAGTGCCCTTTTTAAGTGACCAAAAAAATTGGAGGGCACCTAGGCCCCCTCCCACGCTAATTATTTTCCCAAAGTCAACGGATCAAAATTCTGAGATAGCCATTTTATTCAGCGTAGTCGAAAAACCTTATAACTATGTCTTTGGGGACGACTTACTCCCCCACAGTCCCCGTGGGAGGGGCAACAAAATACAAACTTTGACCTGTGCTTACATATAGTAATGGTTATTGGGAAGTATACAGGCGTTTTCAAGAGGATTTTTTTGGTTTGGGGGAGGGGTTGAGAAGAGGGGGATATGCTGGGGGAACTTTCCTTCGAGAATTTGTAATGGGAGAAGAAAATTTCCATGAAGGGAGAGCAGGATTTACTAGCATTATTTAAAAAAAAACAATTAAAAAATAAAAGTGAAAAAGCTTTTTCAGCTGGAAGTAAGGAACAGCAATAAAACTTAAAACAAACAGAAATTATTACCCATATGAGGGGCTCACCTCCTTCTAATACCTCGCTCTTTACGCTAAAGTATTTTCGGTAATTTCAACTACTTATTCTACGGCTTTTGTGATTCAGGGGGTCATTCTTAATGAATTGGGATAAAATTTAAGCTTTAGTGTAAAAAGCAAGGTACTGACGATGGGGCGAATCCCTTCATATATGTAATAAAAACATGAGAATACAAAAGTTCTTTACGTAAGCTAATTTATAAGTTACGTAAATCTTTTACCAATAAATAAAATTAAAAGTTCTAGTTGCCTTTTTAATTAACCAAAAAATTGGGGGGCAACTAGGCTTCGTCTCCCGCTCTTTTTTTCTCAAAACCATTCGATCAAAATTATGAGAAAGCCATTGAGCCAAAAAAAAAATATGCAAATTTCGTTTTGATTATTCCTCTGCGGAGAGCCAAAATCAAAACATACATTGATTCAAAAACGTTCAGAAATTAAATAAAAAAAAACAAGTTTTTTCAACTGAAAGTAAGGAGTGACATCAAAACTTAAAACGCACAGAAATTACTTCGTATATGAAAGAGGCTGCTTCCTCATCAACGCCCCGCTCTTTACGCTAAAGTTTTTTACTGTTTTAAAAAGAAGAATTGAGAGAAAGAGTCAAACTTTAGCGTAAAGAGCGGGGCGTTGATGAGGAAGCAGCCTCTTTCATATACGAAGTAATTTCTGTGCGTTTTAAGTTTTGATGTCACTCCTTACTTTCAGTTGAAAAAACTTGTTTTTTTTATTCAATAACAAAGTAGGGATGACCGAATATACACCGAGATTAAGTTAAATTAGACTACGTTCTGGGATTCATTATCTGTTTACTGATCTGATTTGATTATCGTTACGGCATCACCTGGCGCCTGTCGACATAAACGCGCTTCGCTATTCAAACTTCGCTTATTCAAATATTGCGGTGGTAGCCACCACCCCTTTTCGTATACCACGTGGGGCTATGACCCCCTCTCCCCCCACGTTACTCCTCTACGTCAAGCAGACCTGAGAACTTTCGTTCCAAGGCTAGAGTAGGTGCTCATGTCATTGAACAATGAGTTGAGTTGTAAAGGGCAGAAAAAAAAAAAAACATATGAATCTTGACTATCCAAAAAAATTATATATAAGCTAAAAAAGTTGAGATGATTGCTGCAAGATGGTTTGGTAAACAAACAATCCCAGTTCAAGCTACACAATTCAGCAGAAATTTTGCAAGCTGGCTCGGTATAGTAATGAGCTACATTCTGACTCAAAGCCAAAATTAACTAAGCATAGACGCTGTGAAAAGTAAACAGCTAAGTTTTGGAATCTAAGTCTCACCTCCAAATCTCGCAGTATTTCTGGATACTAACTCAGCGCAAAGAAGACTAGATTCTAATCCGCATAATTTTAGATTACTATTGCGGACTAAATTTATGGCACAGCGACTTAAGTAACGACTCGTTAGGAAATCATCAATTTCATAACCATGGGCAAAAACAGTGGAGTCCAAGCTCCAAAATTTCTCGAAATTGCTACAAATTGAATTGGTACAAAAGCCATTTAGGTCTAGCCCAAAATAAATTATTTCTTAGTGTATAGCGATATTGCTCATTGAAAAAAAAGACAAGTTTCGAATGGCTCATTGAAAAAAAAGACAAGTTTCAAATCAGTTGAAAAATGAGCAAATTCCTGACTTGTTACCCAAAGTATATAAGTCTAATCTTTAGGTTTTTGCAGCACTTTACTGACTTATTCTGTGCAAAAAATGAACTATTTTTACTTGAAAAAAAAAGAACTGACTTGAGCTTTGCGTATTATGGAATATTCTTTCTGCTCGTTTTATTGACGAAGTTCTGACTTAGTCCTGCTTTGAGATTTCGATTCTAATGAGAGCTCCAGTTCTTGATTATAAAAGGATTTTTACAAATATTGAAAAAACAACATAAGAAAACTTTAGAAATTTTTTTTATAAATATACCTATAATTCAAAAGTGTCAATACTGTATCAATAAAAAGGGCGGAAGCAAAGTCCCAAAATCCAACAAACTTAAAACGAAGAGAATTACAGATTGTCTATTTTTAGAACAAATATTTTTTCTTGTCTCAACCGTCGACAAGAAAAAAAAACGTGAACAGAACAATTGAAAATATTTGAAGCAATTACTTTTCAGTAAAATAGATTAAACTGAACTGAACACAAAATTTAGCTTACGCTGATGTTGTTTTTCATAGCCCTCCAAGATGAAAAAAAACAACAATAAATACTGCGCCATCCTAAAATCTCAATTTCACTTTTATTGGTTGTAAAATAAAAAAGTAAAAGTTTTAAAACATCAATCATTTTAGTTCTCAGGCAAACAAAAATGACATTTGTGCCCTCGACACTTTAGAGATTTAGTTCTGAAAACTTAGCACTTTATTCTTTATAGAGTCCATGTTTAGTTGATTATGGCATAGACTCATAATTCAGTTCCTTAGTGTGCCAAATCAGCCCGCAGAATTTCTACAAAATACCGCAACTTGGACTCGGCTCGTTTGTTCATCGATCCAGTCTTCAGAAATTGCGTGAACTTTCTTAGATTTGGACTTGTTTTTGGACAGAACTAAGAATTAGCTCGTTTTTCCGCCAAATAAAGATTGAAATCAATTTTCAGTGATCTAAGCCCATTCGCGAAAGTTCTTGTATCTGTGAGTACCTTCAGCCAAGGGAAGGGAGAAAACGGATTTTAAGGGACGTTGGTGACTTTTGAGCCTCGTCTACCACCTGTAAGACAGTAGTAGGCAGGTACCTATAGCTAAGTAAACTTTACTCAAAAAGATCTAGACAACCAATCCTAACGGAGCAGGCAATAGTAGGTTTCAAAACATTTATAAAAAAAACAGCCTAGTGAGAAAATTACACTTTCTAGCTAATTAAGAAATGGTAACTATTATTTCGATGAGTTTTAATAGTAAAATGTTATTTTAAGATAGAATTTATAAGGAATTTAAAAAAAAGCCTGAAACCTCTTGAAATTGGTATCAGATTGAGACGAAAAGCACACCACTGGAATTGCCAAAAACCATATACACGAAACTTACAGCTCCCAACTTGGACAACAAGGAATATTACTTTTTTTGCACGGGTAGCACTGGTGTGTCCTCTTTTTCTCTTGCTTCTTCTTTTTCTTTACCGCTAACAAGGCACTGGAATATCATAGAGATATTTTTAATGGCTTATTCGAAAGAAAACTGAAATATCTACCGTATTTTGTAATTAACAAAAGATAATCTTTTAATAAAATTTTAACAGGATGTTTTAACAGGAATTCGGGATGCAGCGGTAGCTAGCAACCTAGTAAGAGGCGATCACGTCCAATACAATAAAATGTAATAGCCCATGAAAATAGTGTCAGATCAAAACAAGAAGTGCGCTATTAGCACCGGCTTGTCCCCTGTGTAGAAACTTGCCGTTCCTTGACTTGAATAACAAGGAAAATCTAATGGCTTGAAAAGCAAGATTAGTTCCTTGAGCTACGATATTCTGCATATAGGCATCTTTTTTTCCTCGTCCTATAGCTCGGCAATGGAGTATCGTAGAGAGCTATTTGATGGCTCATTTTAAAGGAAATTGCCACATCTAATCCCTTTTAGTTAACAATTAAAATATTATTAATTTTTTACGGCAAACTGCATTTTTGCATAATTACACAAAGGACAGTACAGTTTATGATAAATAGGGATTATGTAAGTTTCAGTATCACGGCTGTAGAGATAGCTGATGCGAATAAGCTAAGAGATATAGCAACATAAAATTGAGGTAACATAAGCATCTTTTGAAAAGTTGCCTTTTTAGGTTATTTTGCAATATTTGACTTACTTAGCTACCTGATTCTCCCAGGTCCATCTCTTACTATTCAAACTAAAAAAGCCACTGGCTTTTGTCAGTTCGTAATCCCAGCTGCAGCGGTAGCTAGCAGCCTAGTAAGAGACGATCATGGCCCATAGTAAAAAATAAAATAGTCCATAACTCCTAGAACTAGAATCAGATCAAAAGAGGAAGTACAATATTAACACCACCTTGTCCAATTCCCTTAAATGGAATACTAACTGTCCCTTGGCTTGAACAGGAAAGAAAATATGTTGGCTTGAAAAACAAGACGAGTTGTTTTAACTTCTATATTTTGCATCGACAGCAGGTTTGTTTTTTCTTTCCGTTTTTTTTATCCACAGCTAGCGGGGTACTGGAACATAATAAAGAGCTGTTTAATGGCTCATTTTAAAGGAAATTGCTGTATTTAGAAACCTTTTATAATTAACAAAACATTTTTAATATAAATATTTTCCTTAAGATGTACTGTATTTTAATATAGCGCTGGAGTAGATAAAAATTATAAATAGAACTTATTTCTTAGGAAAAACTGGACTTTTCATGCACAAGATTTATGCATGACGTCATAATTGTAGGTTGTTGTATGAAAAGATAATCATTAGAAGAACAAACTATTCCAAATATTAGAATTAGTTAGCTACCAGATTCTTTGAGGCTCGTCTCTTATTATTCCAAAGAACAAGAAGCTACAGACTTTTTCCTTTTTTGTAATCAGGGTTTACATAAAATTATAGTAAAGAATGAACTTTAGCCAGAACAAACTGATACCTGTGGTTCATTCATATTATCTTCATTATTTCAGCTAGCATTTAGTTAAAATTCCAGTTGAAGTGGTAGGTATCAACATAGTAAGAGACGATCACGTCCAATACTAAGAAAGGCAATAGCCCATAACTCCTGAAAATATTTTGAGACAAAAAAAAGTGCACTATTAGAACCGCCTTGTTTAAAACCCCCTATATAGGAAACTTACCGCCTCTTGGTTTGAATATTGAGGAAAGTCTATTGGATTGAAAAACAAGAAAAGTTGTCTGAACTACTATATCTGGATAAATAGCGTCTTTTTCTTTCCGTCTGTTCCACTCAGATAGTGGGGCACTCGAACATCATAGAGAGCTGCTTAATGGCTCATTTTAAAGTAAATTGCCACTAGTGCCTTTGTAATTCAACTTCATCGGATCGATGAAGTTATATATTATTTGGAGGGACAAGGAGTAAAAGGATTAGTCGTAGATACTTTGGACAGGATTCACTCATTTGAAAATTAAAAGTTTTAGTGCAGTTTTTAAGAGTCAAAAGTGATTGGAGGGTAAACAGCCCCCCCATCACGTCTGTTAATTCTCAAAGTACATTAGATCAAAATGTTGATATTGCAATTTTGTTCAGTTTACTTGAAAGGTCCGAAAAGTATACATCTGATCTAAGATGATCCCCCGCAAAAGTTGAAGCAAAGGCTGTAAGCTATGTAAATGGCCCATTACTTACATGTAGTATTTCTTATTAGCAAAAAGGGACATGCTCGATCCCTAGTGTCCAAAAAAGGTAAGACTATTAAAAATAAACTCTCAGGGAATGTTGAGGGATGTGTCGAACTAATCAAAATACCCTATACTCGTTCACATTTTCAAAAGGCCGTTTCTCGGGAACAGCTTCAATAATTAAGTTGAAGGTATCGCGTTATTATCGAAGAGACATTCAATTGGCCGAAAGGCAATATGTTCACGGTTCTACTACTGCTATTGCTACTACTACTACTAGTACTACTACTACTGCTACTACTGCTACTACTAGTAGTACTGCTAGTACTAATTCAACTACTACTACTGCTACTATTACAACTAATACTACTATTACTACTACTAGAACTACTGCTACTGCGACGTCTGCTAAGTCTAAGAATATTAAGGTGAAAATTTCAAGGAATTATAAGCTGCAAATTAAACTAAATCAAAACAGACACTATGTGTATGCAGGTTATCAAAAGAGTGTATCACTAATATCCTAGGAACAACTTAGAATATTGCAAAGATACTTACTGAGTATGTTGAGGGGGAGGGATACTACCACTACCACTGATTCTACTACTACTAATATTACTACTACGGTAACTATTACCACTACTACTAATACTGCTTTTTTTTACCAGTACTCCTATCCTTACTACTACTACTGGTGCTACCAATGCTTCTACTGCTATTTAAATAAATGACATTTTCAAAATTTCGTCAAAATGACATTTATTCAATATATCAGGCCCTGACTAAGCATTAAGTGAAATTTCCAGGAAAAGTTAGATTATGTAAAAATAAATGAAAAGGCACTAGGTAAATGCTGGTTGTTTCAAAGGTGGATAAGCAATATGAAAGGATTGACTGAGGGTATTAATTTGAAACGTCTTGGAATAATGCTACTACTGTTACTGGTGCTTTTACTATAATGGAACTAAATCAAAAGAGTTTAAGTGCATCCGGATTGTCATAATGGCATAGATGCTATGTATCGGGGAGGAAATTTTATGTTGATATACAGCTAAATCAAAAGGCACTACATACATCCAGATATGCCAAAGGACATATGTTCAATTTCCCTAAAAACGACTAGGTGTGTCACGCTGGAACTTTTAGAGCAAGTTATTGGGAATGCTAAATTAGATCAAATGACACATCCATTGTATCACAAGGATGCGTTTTCAATGTGTCAGTAACGGCTGCAATCATTAAATTAAAACTTTTAGGGTGTATTAAGGGGATGTTTTGCTAAATTTGGTCTTTAGATAGACTTACCTGTAATATCTTTAGAATGGCTAAGGGGCATTAAGGTGAGACTTTCAGGGAATACTGGAATATATGTCAAACTGGAATATATTTTCAGGGAGTACTGGAATATACGTCAAACTGGATCAAAACGGATCATATACATGCAGGTTATCAAAAGGATATATTATTGAAATCTCAGGAACGGCTGAAGGTATCAAAATGAGCACTTCAGGGCTACTACAGCTTCTTCTACAACAACTACTATTACCACTTCTCATGCTACTACTAGTACTGCTAATGTGACTATTTATGACTGTAACTTCAACTGTGTATGATAGTGATTGCGATTCCAACTATTTGTGACTGTGACTGTAACTACTTTGAACTGCGATTGCGACTAAATACGACTGCGAATACAACTACTTGCTTCTGAAGTTTCTTTCGACTGTGACTGCAGCTACTTGGGGCTGTGACTGTGAGTAATTTACAGTGACTCTGTCTACTTTTGACGGTGACTGCTACTGAGACTACTTAGAACTGCGACTGCAATTATATGTGATTTTGACTACTCGTACCTGCAACCGATCTATTTATAACTTCTATCTCTGCTACTACTACCACTACTCCTACTACTACAAATACAACTACTACTACCACTACTACTACTAAAATTACTACCGCTACGCCTTCTAATTCTATTACTACCCCTGCTACCACTAGGAGTACTGCTACTTCTACTATTACTGAACTAAACTAAAAATCTTATGTGCATCCAGTTTGCAAAATGGCACATGTACACTATCTCAGAAATAGAATAGGGTATTAAGTTAAAACTTCTAGTAAAAGTTGAAGGGGATGTAAATCTTAATCCAAATTAATTATGTGTATCAAGATTGCCGCAAGGGCGTTTGTGTAATACCCCAGGGAAAACTAAGTGTGCATCATGTTGGAGCTACTTAGCCGAGTGGATTGGTGTGCAGGTGTCCTTTTTCCAAGATGGAGAGAGTTCGAATCCTAGTGTACCTAATTATTTGATTTGGGACGGGAGTCAGTGAAGTGACTCTGTAAGCTCAGCCAAGGTCGACCCAGCTCTAAATGGGTACCTGGAAAAATTTGGGGAATGTAAACAGGAAGAGTGTGCAAAAGCACAGGATGGTTGGCCCCCATTCCCCCATCGTACTTCCTGGCTGAAGGGCCAAGAAACGGAGATCAGCAGGGCCAGTAAAGACTCTCAAGTCCAATGCCGTACTCTTTATCTTTCTCTATTTTACCATGTTGGAACTTTAGGGTATGTTTTGGGAATGTAAACATCTTGTTTCATAATTAAGCTTAATAAGGCTCTTACTTTCCTTTGAAAAAAAATCTTGTTCGCATGGCGTTTTTTTTATAAATTCTCTTAAATGAGGTTTTCCGTTATGCAGATTCCAATAGTGTAATTTTATCTTGATCTGGCACAATTTTTTATTAGTAATTTGGCTATTTTTTGAAATTCTCATAGATAAACTCTTACCATCAAGATAAATCAAAACCATGCTTAATATTCATCATAAATAAGCCTCGAATGGTGATTGTTCCTTGTTTGACAATTTTTTTCAAAATTTGTTTCAAAATTTTCAGTTACTAAGAGCTAAGGTTCGTTTTTTACTTGGTTGCACCTAAGGGAGCAACCATGATCAAATTTAGTTAACAAATGAGAATCCTTTCGTAACAAGTTTTCCCCTCCCCCACTTCCCATTATTTCCCCATTTTACAGTCGTATTGCAACGAAATTTCTGAAAAAAAATGAAAAATATTGAAAATTTCCTGTAAAAAACTGAAATTCGGGATTTGCTTATCGACGTTTCCAGCATTATTTTCTAGAAATTTAGTAGGAGAACAAAATATTCGATCTTACTAATCAAAGAGTCAAGTTTATGCAATGTGTGAAGTAAATGGTATGGAAAGATTAACTTTCTTCATGTATCCTTCAGCTGCTTTTGTTACCATAACTTTCGCTTTTATTTTACTTTTTCTTTTTACCGAGTAGTCACAAACATTCTGGGAGACTTCTCCCCTCATTCTTCTATGCGTTGGGGTGGCCTTGGGGACACCTTGGGGTGGCAGATCCCCTCAAATACAGAATAATTTCTATTCGTTTCAATTCGGAATTCTACTCTTTGCTCTTTGCACATTTTCAATAAAAAGCTATACAAATAAGAGTAAAAGGCCATTATAACACCTAAAACAAATATAAAAAAGGTCGTATGTTGATTTAAACTCAAAATGAACGAAAATTACTGTGAATAAATAAATGGAACCCAAAATGAACGGAAATTAGAGTCCCATCAACCATTAATGATAACAAACATTATTATAGATGAACAGGTGAGTCCTAAAATAAAGAGAAAGTACAATGAAAAATCAAGTGAGGAATACAAAGAAAAGAAATTAAGGCAGACTTTTGAACATTTTGATCAAATCAAATTGTCATTTTGTTGAATCAAATGCCTCTCAATGTGCTTTTGTAGTCTGCCAAAGAGGCAGACTTCGGCACGAAGGTGCCGAAGGACAGCCTCGTATCCACGATCAGTTTGGTCATTTCAAATGGTGCTAGTACTCTCAGTTTCTGATCGAATGAGCTAAATGTGTTTTAAAATTTCTATTCGTTTCAAAAAATATTTTCTTGAAACGAACAAAAATTATTCTGTATATGAGGGGATCTACCACCTTGAGGCGTCACGCATGGTTAACGGAAGGGCGTATTTACTCGGTAAAAAGAAACAGTAAAATAAAAGCGAAAGTTATGGTAACAAAATCAGCTTAAGGATACATGAAGAAAGCTAATCTTTCCATGCCATCTACTTCACATATTGCATAAACTTAGATCGAATATTTTGTTCTCCAACTAAATTTCTAGAAAATAATGTTGGAAACGTCGACAAGTAAATCCCGAATTTCAGTTTTTTTTTAAAAGGAAATTTTCAAGCTTGTTAATTTTTTCCCTCTTTTGGCCGTAGAAGTTCCAAGGCCTATTTCGTCATATGTGCTTTATTAAAAACCATATGTATTTCAAACAGTGTGCTTTGATTTTTACAACCATAGACGAAAAATAAAAATAAATCACTATAATTGTCAAGATGTCTTCAAAGAACTGATGAAAATAAATTGCATGTTTAAAAAGTAAATAGGGCTCTATACGACTGAGAGAATTCTAACCCCGTCATGCTACACCTTCAACTTTGGACAAACATTAATCAATCATACCCCTCCGCGTGTCATGATTGTATCAACTTCATTCCCTTAACCTTTCCTGAGACAGATATACATTTTTGATAACCTTGAATGTGCGCAGTGTCTTTTGACCAAGTTCAACTTCTCACTCAACATACCCAGACGGATTTAACCGAATGCCCTTAGACATTTATGAGATAGTACAGGTATATGTTTTTGGAGAAAATAGGATACATACTAGTTGGTGGGGGTGCTTCGCGCCCCCCCCAAGCCCCCCCGCGTGCGTAAGTCGTTACGCGCCATTGTAGTTGTGTCCCTGTGTACCACCTATGAATATAGATCTATATATATAAAAACTAGCTGTTGGGGTGGCGCTTCGCGCCACCCCAACACCTAGTTGGTGGGAGCGCTTCGCGCCCCCCAAGCCCCCCCGCGTGCGTAAGTCGTTACGCGCCATATTAGTTACGCACCATTGTAGTTGTGTCCCTATG
Source organism: Artemia franciscana (assembly GCF_032884065.1). Taxonomy (NCBI): domain Eukaryota; kingdom Metazoa; phylum Arthropoda; class Branchiopoda; order Anostraca; family Artemiidae; genus Artemia; species Artemia franciscana. The sequence continues at coordinate 35,234,603 of NC_088869.1, read as the reverse complement.
TCCCACCTGTGAATATATATATACATATATATATGTTTTTGACTACGTAAAACTTGCGAATATACAACATTCTTTGCTGTCCCATTGTCTGTGCATATAAATAGATTGTCAGGTTTACCGACTCTTGAACATGCAACATATAATGGTCCATGGGAAAACAATCCGTATTCAGATCTATACCTCATGATTCTAATGATTGCCCTTGAGCTTTGTTGATGGTGATTGCTAATCGACCATTCCCTATGTCGCCGTCGTCATTTATATATCCCCCTGTGCCCCCCGGCGTCCCCGTTGTAGTTGTGTCCATGTGTCCCGGTCGTCATTTATATTCCCTGTGTCCCGGTCGTCATTTGTGTCCCGGTGTCCCAGTCTGTGATTTCTCTTTGAGTGTCCCGGGCGTCATTTATATTCCTTGTGTCCCGGTGTCCCGGTCGTCATTTGTGTCCCGGTGTCCCGGTCTGTATATACATTCGTTTTTGAATTGGTCTTTTTTTTAGTTTTTAGTTTTTTGCCTTTTTTTAGTTTTTTTAGTTATACCTCATGATTCTAATGATTGCCCTTGAGCTTTGTTGATGGTGATTGCTAATTGAACATTCCCTGTGTCCCCGTCGTCATTTATATATCCCCCTGTGCCCCCCGGCGTCCCCGTTGTAGTTGTGTCTCTGTGTCCCGGTCGTCATTTATATTCCCTGTGTCCCGGTCGTCATTTGTATCCCGGTGTCCCGGTCTGTATATACATTCGTTTTTGAAATGGTATATGATGAAATAAATTTTTGTATTTTTCCCTTTTTTTCTTTTTAGTTTTTTTTTATTTTTATTTTTTTTTAATTTTGTTTTTCTCCTTTATTTTTCATTTTTTTTTCCTTTTTTTCTTTTTTTTTCTTTTTTAGTTTTTTTTATTAGTTTTTAGTTTTTTTTTCTTTTTAGTTTTTTTTGTAGTTTTTACCTTTTTTTTTAGTTTTTTTACTTATGTCCTGGTCGTCATTTACACTCCCTGTGTCCCGGTCGTCATTTGTGTCCCGGTGCATTGTTGATGGTGATTGCTAATCGAACATTCCTTGTGTCCCGGTCGCTTTCTCTTTGAGTGTCCCAGTCGTCATTTATATTCCCTATGTGCCGGTGTCCCGGTCATTATTTGTGTCCCGATGTCCCGGTCTGTAATTTCGTCAGTCGACAAACATGACGTCAGTCGACACACAAACATGACGTCACTCGACAGACACACACACACACAGACAACTTATCTATATATATAAAAATAAGTTGTCTGTGTGTGTGTGTGTGTCTGTCGAGTGACGTCATGTTTGTGTGTCGAATATATATATATATATATATATATATATATATATATATATATATATATATATATATATATATATATATATATATATATATATATATATATATATATATCTATATTTACAGGTGGGACACAGGGACACAACTACAATGGCGCGTAACTAATATGGCGCGTAACGACTTACGCGCGCGGGGGGGCTTGGGGGGGGGGGGTTGCGAAGCGCCCCCACCAACTAGGTGTTGGGGTGGCGCGAAGCGCCACCCCAACAGCTAGTTTTTATATATATAGATATATAGATAGATAAGTTGTCTGTGTGTTATGTCTGTCGAGTGACGTCATGTTTGTGTGTCGACTGACGCCATGTTTGTCGACTGACAAAATTATAGACCGGGACATCGGGACAAAAATGACGACCGGGACACCGGGACATCTATCTATCTATATAAAAATGGCTAAGTAAAAACTACAAAAAAAAACTAAAAAGAAAAACTAAAAACTAAAAAAAAACTAAAAAGAAAAAAAACCTAAAAACTAATAAAAACTAAAAAAGCTAAAAAAACTAAAAAAACTAAAAAAGAAAAAAATTAAAAAAAGAAAAAAACTGAAAAATAAAGGAGAAAAACAAAACTAAAAAATATAAAAATAAAAATAAAAAAAAACTAAAAAAGTAACCAATTACAAAACGATTGTATATACAGACCGGGACACCGGGACACAAATGACGACCGGGACACAGGGAATATAAATGACGATACACAGGGACACAACTGCAACTGGGACGCCGGGGGGGGGGGCACAGGGGGGATTATAAATGACGACGGGGACACAGGGAATGTTCGATTAGCAATCACAATCAACAAAGCTCAAGGGCAATCATTAGAATCATGAGGTATAACTAAAAAAAACTAAAAAAAGGTAAAAAACTAAAAACTAAAAAAAAGACCAATTCAAAAACGAATGTATATACAGACCGGGACACCGGGACACAAGGAATATAAATGACGCCCGGGACACTCAAAGAGAAATCACAGACTGGGACACTGGGACACAAATGACGACCGGGACACAGGGAATATAAATGACGACCGGGACACAGGGACACAAAAAAAAGCTTGCGAATATATGCATACGCACAACTCGTTTTTATATAGATAGATAGATAGATACAATACAAATTAACTGCGTTACGTAACAATATTATTGGTACGCCTATTTTTAGTTGTAGCACGTGTGGTGGAAACCTGAAAGATCCACGGAATTTAAAAATTCAGATGGATAATTAACCGCCTCATTTGGTTCCAACGCGAATCGGATCGACTGCCTGGTCTCGAATCTTGGTCAAAACAATATTGTTGATTTCGTGGACGTCTATATTTTTGGTTGCAAGAATCGCTCTTTCACTTAGCCATTTATTATTTTTATAATTGTTTAGAATATTCGGAAATACTTTTTCAATCAAATCATTTTTGGACGTCACTTAATTACAGAATTCAGCAGGTAGTTGTATACGTCCTGAAATTGAGTCTACTGAGAGCTTTCTGTTTCCAATTGCCAGCAATTGATCTGAAAATGTTTGACCAGAGTCATCGTTTTGCAATCGGACACGCATATTTGTAGTTAATTTTAATGTCTTTACGTGCGCCCACAAATTAGAATTTTTCAGGCAAGCATTCATTTCGTCTGCAGGGGTTGATCTAGGTATTATAGGTAATGTTTGCCTGAAATCTCCCGCAAGCAATATTAATGTGCTGCCAAAGGGTTTCGAATTCCCTCGCAAATCTTTCAAACATTGATCCAGAGCCTCGAGCGATTTTTTGTGTGCCATTGGGCACTCGTCCCAAATAATAAGTTTGCATTGCTGCAATACTTTGCCCATCCCAGACGATTTGGAAATATTGCGCGTGGGAGTTTCTGTAGAATTCAAATTCAGAGGCAATTTCAAAGCGGAATGAGCAGTTCTTCCACCAGGCAGCAACGTTGCGGCTATTCCGAACGACACAATTGCCAAAGCTATATCATTTTTTGATCGAATTGATGCCAGAATCAGTTTTATCACAAACGTTTTACCAGTACTTCCTGGTGCATCCAAAAAGAAAATTTCTCCAACGTTGTTATCGACACAATGCATTATCGTATCATAAATATCTTTTTGTTCTGACGTTAACTTGGAAATGTTATTTTGTACATACGACAATAGATCACTCGTACTGTAATTTTGTTCACGATCCGATTCTAAACATGTCGAAACAGCAGCGGTACGATTAGGTGAAGGCATTCCCAAATCCTGAAGAGGTATGTTTGCCATATATACGCACAAATCTTTTATAGTAACTAAAGTGTAGTTATAAATTTCTGATGTAAAATCAAAAGTCATATCTGACGTCTCTAACCGTTTTCGATGGAGTATATCTTCGGACATTTTCGATTTATATTTTTCCCACAACTCTGTAAGAGCTGAAGGAGAGCAAGTTGTTAGTATGATTTCAAACAATGCACGAATTTGACTTGGAGTTGACGTTTCGCACGCGTCATTGATGCAGTTATCCCGGTGTTGTTCATTCTCCAATAAATTCAGAGCTTGGCATGCACTACGGTAAGTGTCATGTATAGTACCGTTTACAGTTCTCAAAAACTCAAAGGACGTCGGACCGGGTACATTCACCAAAAGCAGGCGTAGAAAGAAGCATTCATGTTGATTGGGGTGAACGGTATAGAGTCTTCCTATCGTGGTATTTTTGAAGAGGGTAGGTTGGCCGTCGACTGACTTACCCAGTTTTCGACGTTCAAATACTTTATTTTTAGTATTCCACATGTAATACGAAGGCACTTCAGTATACAGCAGCTTTTTTTGCAAAAGAATCATTTTTGCATAGCGAAAAGAAAGCAGTTAACTTTGTATCCGGTGGATTCAGGGCTCTTTGTTGCACGTTGGACTCCGAATAATAAACACGTTGATCATTCTGTAAATGTACCGCTAAGTGAACAACAGCTGGACTACGTTCATGTATCGGAAATGAAAGAATTCGCCAAACAGCTTCATTACTGCTTATGTATCTTCCAGCCTGATATTGTACGATTTCGTCGATATCTTTGATTTCAGACTGCAAGCCAAAAACTGCCATGTCACTGCCTTTGTTGACGTATTTACATATGTATTTGATTGCCTTTACGGAGTTACAGTATTCAACGTTTATATGTGCATAAATGTTTTTGATAATAATGGGGAATATGGAACAACCCACTGGTTATCTACTTCGATGGTGGTACCGTTACGCTTCTTTATTATTGCTGTTTACCGCCATCTTCAGTAGATCTTCTTCTATATTGTGGGTAACCATCATTGCCAGTAATTGTGTTGGGTACTAAAAGTCGAGGATATTGCTTTGTGCACCTTCCTTTGGCCTTGCATGGTGAATTTTCGTTCAGTGAACCGCAATGTCCATGTATCATATTTTTACAACAATATCATATAACCCCTTATCGACATTTTCATCAGGTATTTCAGCGGAAATCAATTAGAAGTAATTTTATAATGTAGCCAGATTAGTATATGTGCGTGTGGCAATCCTCGTTTTTGCCATTCCACTGAGTACATCCAGCATCGCACTGACCCAAACACTTCAAGTTTTACTATGTAGTTTATCAGTGATTTCAACTTTTGCCGGAAGACACGGGCCGTAATGTCATGTCTATGAACCGCCGATTGTCCTTGAAGTAAAAGCTGCTTTATCTCGTCCCAAGATTGATTACATGTAAATGTAATAAATAAATCTGGACGACCATAGAGACGAACATACGCAATAGCATCTTGAGCATATTCATGCATATGACGGGGACTGCCAGAATATGACGAAGGTAAAATCGTTAATCTTCCAACTTTTGTGGTATTATGCATCTCGCAAATGAATGTATTGTTCAGAGCGGAGCTTGGTCCGATTCAGACGGATAAATAACAAACGTTCTGATTCACTTTTTGCCTACATATCAACGATATATTGGTGAAACAATTGACGGCATTTTAAAATATAATTGTCTTCATCCTGCCGAATCATTAGTCTATAGGAATAATAATGCATTGCACTGCATTTCTTATTTATTTCTTTGTTAGTGACTGGATTTATCAATTTAATATTAAAGTGATAGCCGTCGGTTCCATCCCAAAAAATCATAGGATATTGTAGGGCATCGTAGCATCGATGAGTTTCAGCAATTCTTACCAACTGAGCGTTTCGCTTATGAAGAATAATATCTCGAGGTAAAAACTGATCACCGACCATAACGATTGCCACTTCGTCGATAGTTGGAGCATTGTATCTACGCACATGTTGGCCAGGAGGCGTTTTGTCAGCGGAAATAACAATTTTATGCGTATCAGTAGGCATCAAATCGATGGCTGTTTTGAACAGACGCACAAAATTATTATTTTCGTGGAAAAGATGTTGCAATTGGGAAACGATTGTCCTTTCAACGTCGGGAGAAATTTCGCAACGTGCATTCAATTCAGAATTTATATCACTTATGAAGTACAATTGTAAAAATTTATGATTCTCGCCTGAGAATGGTAGAAGGGACCCTGCTCTATGATAAATTTGCCCTTTTACTTTGAAAGTAGGCATAAATTGATCTTGATTTTCGATTTGGGCACAAACGACGTCATTTGGAAACATGAGCTATATTTTCTGATTTTTGATAAGAAACGCTTAGATTCTGACGTATTTTCAGTAAGCAAAGTCTTCAATGGCTCTGGGGGTGCAGCCAGTTGAGGAAGTTTAACTTTTCCTGAGGCGCAACACATTCCCATTGTTTCAACATTCAATTTCAAGGCCTTACAGTAGGGACAAATTTTAGACATAGTCCCGATTTGAACACATCTACTATAATCATCGACTGGGCGGTACTTGAATGCCATGCGATAATTTTCACGTTGCTCTTGTGATTCCTCGGCACGCTTTCTTTTGGCATTATCTCTTGAAGCCGCAAGCCTGTTTTCACGTTGCTCTTGTGATTCCTCGGCACGCCTTCTTTTTTCACTTTCTCATTTAACAGCAAGTCTGGTTTCGCGTTGCTCTGGTAGTTCCCCGACACGCCTTCGTTGACGAAAATTGCACATTCCTAATCTGGCATTATCTCTTGAAGCCGCAAGCCTATTTTCACGTTGCTCTTGTGATTCCTCGGCACGTTTTCTGTTCTTACTCTCTCTATCAGCCGCAAGCCTGTTTTCTCGTTGCTCTTGTGATTCCTCGGCACGCTTTCTTTTCTTACTTTCTCTATCAGCAGCAAGTTTTTTGGCATATACTCTTTGAGCAGCTTCCTCGGCTGTTCCCATTGTAGGTTCTTCAGTCATTTTACAATTAAACATTTTTCCGTCCACGATCTTCTTACAATTAAAAATTTGTCTTTGAACGAATTTCTTAAATACCTTTAATGACGTCATCATCACAACAAACATGACGACAACTACATTCATGACGACATGACGACCTGATGACATGACGTCACTCGACAGACATAACACACATACAACTTATTTTTATATATATAGAAGATAGCGTCTTTTTAGGCTGTTAAACATTCTAAAAACATACCCTAAAGCTCCAAAGTGATGCACACTTAGTTTTCCTGAGATATTACACGAATGCCCTCGTGACAATCTGGATACCCATAGTTTACTTCGATTGTCCAAAATCCACAAAGATTAGTCCCCCAGGATAAACCAAGATTTTGTTGCTCACCAGTGGAGCTGGATAGATTGAAAAATGATCTTGGTACATATAAATGGGACTTTTCTTTACCGGAAAATATTAGTTTAGGCAATTATAACAAAATATTTGGCCCGTTTTATGACACTGTTAAGGAAAAATTCACGTCTTATTGTCTAGAAGCTCCTTTAAAAATCCTTGATCAAAAAGATTTAACACCTGTAGCTCCCTGGTTAACATCTGGAGTCCTAGGGTCAATAAAAAGGAAGCAGAACCTTTGGAAGGAGTATAAAAAAAGACCAAATAAGGCAAAGTTAGAAGTATTTAAGTGATACCGTAATTTTCTGAAATCAGTTATTCGCAGAGCTAAAACAGTATATTTTACAAAAAGATTTGTTGATTGCGGTAAAAATATAAAAAAGACGTGGGACGTGATTAAGGAAATTAATCGGCCATCCATGAAACCAGAAGGTCTCCCTAATTCTCTCATTGTAGACGATCAACTTGTAACAGAAAAAGGCCAAATTCGACATCATATGAATAAATTCTTAGCGGAGATAGGGGAAAAAATTGCTAATAGCGTGTCTTATTCCTCTGTGTCACAGTCTTGGAAGCAGTTCTTAGGTCCCTCGTGCTTGAAATCAATGGTTCTTGGGGAGGTTACGGTACAGGAAATTATAAATATTGTTCTGTCTTTAAAGAATTCTTCAGCAGGTTTCGACCAAATTTCTGCTAAAGTAATTAAACATATTCTTACATCGATTATCACTCCAATTTACCATTTGATTAATAGGTCATTTCAACTAGGAGTATTTTCCCAACGTCTTAAACTTGCACGTGTTATAGCTCTCTTTAAAGGAGGTGACCGAAAGGATTCTGGGAACTACGGGCCGATCTCTCTTCTGTCAGTGATCTCTAAGATATTTGAAAGAGCAATGCTTAAACGTCTGATGAGCTTTCTTGAAGCTATTTTTTTCCCATCAGCATCAGTTTTGGTTTCGCGCAAAGTATTCTACAGAAGATGCTTGTAATAGACTTCTTCAGTTTATACGACGATCTTTAGATTCTAATCTTATTCCTGCAGCCATTTTTCTTGATGTAAAGAAAGCCTTTGACAGCCTAACACATAAGATTCTCATTGGCAAACTTTGTCATTTTGGTGTCCGTGGGGAAGAATTGTCTTGGTTCTCGTCATACCTAACTGACAGATCTATCGCCACGGAAGTTACAGACGGAAAAGTTCCAATTGAATACGAAGTACCCCAAGGTTCTATTCTTGGGCCAACCCTCTTCTCATATATGTGAACGATCTCTACCGACTTTTTAACACCCCAATTAACAATGTTTGCTGTGGATTGTGTCACAAATCTTACTCTCAGAGTACGTTGGTGTTCACACCTGATAATCAAGAAGAATTAATAGCATTTGCAGATGACACTACTTTAGGTGCTGCAGCTCTGGATGAATCATCCCTTATTCTAAAGCTTCAAGCAATGACTGAGAAAACACTATTTTGGTTTGACATAAATCAACTAGCTTTAAATGTAAAAAAGTCCTACCTTCTTATTTTTTCTCGTAAAGGTGTGAGCTGCCCCACAATTAATGAGCTTCATACACCAAGAGGCTCCATAAGTCATCCCCTGGATCGATATGTGCGATTCCTGGGAGTTCTTTTGGATAAAAATGTATCATTTAAGTGGCATGTTCAAATAATACGAGTGAAAATTTTCTGTGGACTCGGGATCATCCGAAAATTAAAGCGCATATTTCCTTTCCCTCTCCTCCGTCTTTTATACTTTTCTCTGATTTACCCTTATATATGTTACTGTTTGTCTGTCTGGATGTCCACATCTCCCGGGTACTTGCTCCTATTCACAATCCTTATGAGAAAGCGGCAAGAGTTCTCCAGTCGGCTACACACACTCCTCTTGACCTTCTCAAAATTAAAGATATTTATGTTTTATCTCTATCTGCGTTGGCATATCAATACTTCCAGAGAGATCTCCCATGTCGTTTTTCGGGACTGCTTAAACTAGTAGGGGAAGTAAATTTGTATATGGTTCGTAACCGGGAGGATGTGATGATTCCAGCAAGTCCCTCGGTTCGTTCTGACTTCGGCCTGGCTGTGACTGTGTGGCGTGCTGGGAACTTGGTTCCCGCTGAGGTCCGGCAGTCACGAACACTTGGCTCCTTTAAAAGACAGATGAAAAGTTTCTTATTAAAGGCTTCTTATTAAATGTTTCTTATGGTTTATTTATTATTTTTGTTTTGTTTTTTGGGTTGTTGTTTTGTTGGTGTTGTATCCTCGACGACGCGAGAATTTTAATTTGTATTTATAGTCGGGTGATGTGAGGGTCGCTGTTTCGTGGGGACTGCCAGTGAGTTGATTTCTTTTCCTTACATATTTTTATTTAGATGTTGGTTAGTATGTTTATGACAAGTTTTATGATTCTTTATTTGTTGTATTCCGTTTCCCAAATAACGGGCCATTGAGCCCTTTGGGATAATGTTTATGTTATTGTTATATTATGAAAATAAATAGAACTAAAATAAAATAAAACAAAAAAATAAATAAATTGAGATTTACATCCCCTTCAAATTTTACTGAAAGTTGAAAGTTTCTTATGAAGTTTTGCCTATATAATATTTGCCTTAATAGCCTATTCTATTTCAGACACAGTGCATCTGTGCCATTTTTACAACCTGGATGCGCATAAGATCTTTTGGTTTAGTTCGGTAGTAGTAGAAGTACCAGTACCTTTAACGGTAGTAGTTTTAGTAGTAGTACTGGTTGTAGTAGCAGCAGTAGAATATATAAATTGTGTCGGTTGTAAGTACAAGCAGTCACAATCATATATAACTGCAGTCGCTGTTCTAAGTAGTCTCAATAGCAGTCACTGTCAAGAGTAGGTACAGTCACTGTTAATTACTCGCAGTCACAGTCAAAAATAGCAGCACTCACAGCCGAAAGAAACTCAGAAACAAGTAATTATAGTCAGAGTCGTATTTAGTCACAATCACAGTTCCAAGTAGTTGCAGTTACAGTCACAAATAATTGGAATCGCAGTCACTGTCGTACACAGTTGCAGTCATAAATAGTCACATCATCAGTACTGCTAGTAGGACGAGTAGTAGCAATAGTAATTTTTGTAGAAGCAGCTGTAGTTGCCCTGAAGTGCTCAGTTTGATATCCTCAGCCGTTTCTGAGATTTCACTAATATACTCTTTTGATAACCTGCATGTGTATAGTTATTTTTTGATCCAATTTGACATATATTCCAGTATTCCCTGAAAATCACGCCTTAATGCCTTTAGCCATTCTGGAGATATTGCCGGTATGTCTATCTAACGACCATATTTAGCAAAACATCCTAACAGTACAAGCCAAAAGTTTTAATTTTGTGATTGCAGCCATTACTGACACATTGCAAGCACGTCCTTGTGATGAAATAGATACGTTATTTGATCTAATTCAGCATCCCCAATAGCTTTCTCTGAAAGTTCCAGCGTAACACACCTAGCTGTTTCCATGGAAATTGAAGAGACACCCTTTTGACAATCTGGACGTACATAGGGTCTTTTGATTTAGCTTTATATCAACATAAAATTTCGTCCCCGAGGCATTGCATCTGTGCCATTTTGAGAACCCGGATGTACATAAACTTTTTTGATAAATTTCCATTGTAGTAAAAGCACCAGTAACAGTAGTCGTAGTTCTTGAGAACTACGACTACTATTTGAAACCAATTAATACCCTCAGTTCCTCCTGAGACAAAGCTGATCCACCTTTGCAAAAACCAGTATTTCCCTAATGCCTTTTCATTTAGTTTTTCATAATCTCCAACTTCTCCTGAAAATTTCACTCAATACTTAGTCAGTGCCTGATATATTGAATAAATATCATTTTGACAACTTGAATGCACTTAAACTCCTTTGGTTTGATTAAAGAGCAGTAGGAGTATTGGTAGCATCAGTAGTAGCAGTAAAGGTTGGAGCACTAGTAAAAGCAGTAGTATTATTAGTAGTAGTAGTTGCCGTAGTAGTAGTATTAGAAGTAGTAGTATCAGTGGTAGTAGCAGTATCCTCCCCCCTGAACATATTCAGTATGTATCTATATAATATTATAAGTCGTTCCTAGGAAATTACTGATACACCCTTTTGAAAATCTGCATACACATAGCGTGTGTTTTGATTTAGTTCGATTTCTTGCTCAACATTCCCTGAAAATTTCACCTTAATACTCTTAGCCTTAGCAGCAGTCGCAGTAGCAGTAGTTTTAGTGGTAGTAATAGTAGTTATAGTAGCAGTAGTAGTAGTCGTAGTAGTAGTAATAGTACCAGTAGTAGTAGTAGCAGCAGCAGTAGTAGTAGTAGTAGTATTAGTAGTAGTAGTAGTAGTAGTAGTAGTAGTAGTAGTAGTAGTAGTAGTAGCAGTAGTAGAACCGTGAACATATTGCCTTTCGGCCAATTGAATATCTCCTCCACAATACTGCAATAGCTTCAACTTAATAATTTAAGCCGTCCCCGAGAAACGGCCTTTTGAAAACATGAAAGAACTTAGTGTGTTTTGATTAGTTTGACACTTCCCTCAACATTCCCTGAAGGTTTTTCTTTCATACACTTATCTGTTTTGGACACTAGGGATCGAACATGCCCCCCTTTACAAATAATAAATAAAATATGTAAGCAAAAATTACATAGCTTACGGCCCTTGCTTCAACTTCTACGGGGGATCATCTCAAATCAGAGGCATATTTTTCGGACCTTTCGACTATGCTGAATAAAATGGCTATGTCAAAATTTCTATCTAATGTCCTTGGAGAACGAACTGACGTGATGGGGGGCTGCTTACCATCCAACCCCTTTTGACTCTTAAAAAGAGCACTAAAATTTTAAGCAAAATTTTGAGCACTTTAAAATTTTCAATTGGATGAATCCCCTCCAAAGTTTCTCTGCAATGTGCCTTGTCCCATAAAAAATACATAGTGTCCACTGCTCTTTTCCTAGGGAGTGCTATTGCGCTAAATTCTAGTCTAGATTCTAGTCCTAAATTCTAGCTATTGTGAGATACCAAAACAGACTGTAGAATCTGAATCAAACTTGGGCTGAGGTGTGAGCAAGTGTCTTAGCGACTCCTTTTACGAATTGGTACCCGATCCAACTTATGTGGAGTCCCCAACTTTTGTTATCAGGATATTGATGAGAAGGGTTGTAGGATCTTGATGATTTCTGACAGGAAATATGAGTTTTTATTCCGCTCATGATGTTTGGATGCTTGGAGCCCTTTCCGAACTATGTGGAGAGTTCTAAAAGGGAGCTCCTAGATGTATGCCGTTAGAAAGATAATCAAAAGTGTTCGCTTTCACTCAAGCTCAAGAATCCCCTGTCCCCTGTCGTCACAATATTTTTCAGATACTGACACGTGTTCTCAACCGAATTCCGTAGGGAATTAGAACGCTTTTCATAACTTTGTCTTTTGGGAACGTAGGCTCGTTCAGGCCTATATAAGAGCAGGGGAATGGGTGCCTTAAGATTTTTAATCAGCATATATACAAGAAGCGGATTTCTTGCCTTTAGAACTAGAACCCTGACTGTCCTTCTTTGTATCAGGACAAAACTTGACCTTTAAAGAGGTTAAGGGATTTCTACCTAATTGCCTCTGGGACATCCACCCGAATGAGTTTTCTCATTGAAACTAACATTTATTAGAAATCAGAGTAGGCTAATTTACCAGCTGCTGTATTTCTGGGGTATATACTTCATCCAACCTTTGTTGGGGAAGAAGGTTTCACCCATTTTCGTCATTATGACTGAATAAGAATGGATCGCCAAACATAAATGAAGCCTTATAGAACGACAATCAGGTACCCTATTTGTGCTATTTCAATTTTAATGACAATCCTACCTCTCTAGGTAAAAGAGGATGGGATACGAATAATCAGGACCTATGACAAAATGTGTCGTCAGGCTTCAAAAAATTTAATGCGGATTCAAACTCTGATATCCTTGTTGGGTATTTTTATTATCTCAATACAGACAGCGCTATAGAATCCCTAAGGTATGGCCTTTATGCAGGGGAAAATCTCCAGCATTTTTACTAGGGGGGGGGGCAATAGGGGTCCATATCTGGATAGTCAAAGGGCATGGGAAGCATAATAATTTTTACTCTACGTCATTGGGGGGGGGGGGGGAACCCCGATTTCTAAAATAGGGTTTTCTGACGTTTAAACACATTGTGTACATAGGTTTAAATACTTTAACCAATTGCATGGAAATAGGAAAAGAGATATATTACCATTTAAAATTGATGGGAACTAAACTCCTGCTAGCACTTTCCACTTTCAGCCTCCCCAAGAAATTTCTTGGCTAGACTCATAATACCCCACCTTGCCTTATCATCCTCTGTCCCAAAGGTAGGTAAATGCGATATTTTATGCTACATAGAATAAAAATATTTTAGCAGTTGGAGGAGAGCTATTAACACCCTTCACCTAGCAACAATAATATAGATGTATACCAAAAATATTTACGGGAAGCACAAGGGGTTAGATAGTAATTTTCACTACGCCCTTCTCCGAAATTCACTATGTATTTATCAAGACTCAATGAGAGTTAGGATATTCAGGCATTAAAATGTACTTTATTAACCATAAGCCCCTTCCCCTTCTAAAAAATGTCCCACATTCCCCCCTCTTCACATTAGTTTAAGCCTGCTTATACACCACTTTGTATATTTTATAAAATTTGAAGCAAATCAGTTTAGTTTAATGAAGCGTTAAAGTAAATATCATAAAACAATTTTCTGCAATAAGAAGGGAGGTATGACCCTGTAGCACCCTTTCCATGATTAGTCTAAATGAAGCGAAATGACATATTAACTCATACCACCAACTCATACCTGTATCTATATTTATCTTAAGGGTTAAGGTGAGTTAGATAATTTGGATATTGAAATGGGCTCTTTTAGACACCCTCCGCTCTCACAACGAGCCACCGATCCTCTTTCACAATAGCTGATGCACAATTATACATCATTAACCACAATTTCGTGAAAACTAAAGAAAATTAACTTAGTGAAATCAAGTGGCAATCAAGATGTGCCACCCATTGCTACTGGAAAAATCAATATACAGTTTTCTGATAATTTTGAATCGATTGACTGCCTCTGAATTTTCAGTCGATAGCAACTTGATCCTTATTAGAGCAAATCATAGTTTGATGCCATAAGATAGCTAGAATAGCCACTTTGTAATAGCATAGTCATTTTGATCATTTAAAAGGCACTAGAATTCTTAATTTCTGTTCGAATGAGCCCTCTTCCGATCATCCAGGACGACTAGTTCGTCATGATTATCCCTGGAAAACAAAACACAAAAAAAAAAACAAATAAAGAACGAAAAAACAAACATCCGTGGTCTTACTTCTGAAAAAAGGAAAATCCTACCTCATTACATATAGGATCATGAAACTGCTACTGTAGGGTTTTCTGGTACAGTTAATCTAATGGTATGACTTTCATTAAGATGGCTTGACTTTTGATTATTAGCGTTACATTTAATAGTTTTTTTTTTATAGTATAATCAGCATAAAAAGTCAATTGTTTTGATACATAAGTTGTTATCAAGGCTCCTTCTCTTAGACTTTTGGTTACTATAGTCTAAGTTACCTTAGGCTACTATTTCTGCTATTTGGCTTACTATTGGCCCGATTCCCTCCAGACTTATAATTGGTTGCTTCAAATATTGAAGATAGAATTTGAAAATAGCGTAACGTGTGAATGAACATCTGTTTTGAAACAATGGATTATCCTGCTCAAAAGAAGGCATTATTTAGCCAAACCAAGTGCTCACACTTTGAGTTTGATCAAAGAACGCATTCCTTTGGAGTAAATAAAGGACATTCATTCATGAATTGCCTTCACAAATAACATTCGAAATATCTGCTAAAAAATATGTTCATGAGATGTATGCTTTCACTCTTAGAAAATTCTTAGGACCCAGACAACACTTGGCATATAAACTTAATTAGATAAGATCTTCGTGTCTGTTAATCGTATATGTGATCTTTGTATTCAATAATCAGATGGGTGCAAACAAAAATTATAATAGCTCCTAAACTGTGAGGCTTTAAACGAATCTTAGAAGCTGCAAATTACTCCATGGGAAAAGCTCTTTGTTTCCAATAGGGAAGGTAGATGTCTCTTTTGGACCTGCTCTTAATAAATTTTTAGTTTAATTAATTAATTAAATGCAAAAACAATATTAATATTCTTAAAGCGGAAGGGTATGCATGAATCTTTGTAGCTACACAAAAATCAGTTAGATTCCAACCAACCAATTGAAACAGGGAAGGTGAATCTCTCAGTTGAGCCTTCTCTTGGCAATTATTTTGGAGTGTTATATGCACAGGTACTCAAGTTCAGAAATAAGGATATAATATACTTACTAATAATTCGATACACTAAATTTCGCACAAGGTTATTAATGTTTATTTTGTAACTTGTTTAGCAGTTTTTATGAGGTTCACAAACCTCACAAGTCTAATCAAGGAACCAATGATTTTTGTTAGATTCTTTATTTAAACTGTATAATTATAAATAAACCAATTTAATTTCTTTCCTCATATAAAAGTACAGAAATAAACATAGAAACACCTATGATAGTAAAATTAAACAGTGTGTGCGCAAACTAAAGACAAAATCAGACATTTTTTGTAAAAAACTTAAAAATATTACAAAAGAAGCGTTAAAAATGTGACGAGCTATATTAAAACCTAGAACACAAAAAAATAAAGTCTTACTAGCTCATATGTAAATAACGACCCTTGCCATTAGTTAAAAACTTAAAAAAGAATCTTGATAACAATTTATATACCAAAAGAATTTTATTTTTCTACCGCTTCCAAATATGTAAAATTTACTAAGTTTAAAACACTCAAATTTTTTACTGCTACTACTAACAAATCACTGCAGCACCAAGCTGCCTGAGGCTAAAGCAGCTACGCACGCTCCTTCTCCTTCTCAATCTATTCAGCATCTCCCCCTTTACTCCCTCCTAGGTCGATTTCATTTCCCTTAATTTTTTCCTTATCACATCCTCCCCACCCAACATCGAAATACTTTTTGTTTGGCCCTAGACGGTTGGCCAAAAAGAATAATCTTTGGCAATGTGTCAGTCTTCATCCGCAGACATTCCATAGTCATCTAAATCTTTCTCTCATTATAATGCTAGAAAGCGAGATTGAACCACAGTTTTCGTATAGCCTATTGTTAAAAAGCGGTCAGTCAGACCTGTATTCAAAATAATCCGTTGGTATTTCCTTTGGAAAATATTTAGCAAATCTTCCTCATATTTTCAGAGCGCCGATGCTTCGGAACTGTGCATCATTACTCTCATAACTGTAGCTTCCAATATTCTAATCTTGGTTTGCAGTTTTATCTTCCTATTTTTCAAAACTTTATTTTTAACTGTGAAAAAAAAATACAATGCGCCTTGGCTATTCTACTTTTGCCATCTTTACTGCACCCAACGTCTTTACTAATAATACTGCTCGGGTAATTGAAGCTGTCCACTTGATCAATCTTCTCGTTACCCAACATCACCTTTTTATCTTTACTTATTCCTAGCCTTAGAGACTTAGTCTTCTTAATGTTCTTTATCGAACACATCTTTGCACCCCGAACTCGCAACTCCTCTAAAACCTCATTCATTTTCCTAATACTTTGATGAGGATACTTAAAAATCATAAACAAAATCCAAGTTCAGGAGAGTTTTTCTTACCCATTTGATTCCGTGCTCTCCATTGCCCATGCTGTGTTTTTTAAGATAAAGTCCATCAAAAGAAACCATATAAATAGAGACAGATCGCAACCCTGCTTGACTTTTGATTTAATACGAAACCAGCATTTAATCTCATTTCCTAACCGCAGCAATGTTATTTTCGTACATTGCACTACTCGCTTTAAGAGGAATCTCCTCCGTTTTGAACTAAATGCTATTATCCGATTTTAAACAATGCCTAATATCCTTCTCGGGAATTGGTATTTTTTAGTGAGAAATTCCATGATTATACTCTTAAGTATGACCAAAAATATGCACGAAGTAAATTTTCCAAAAATACCATTGGTAATTAAAAAAAATTAGTAAACTATCACACGCACTTTATTTTCTCAAAAGGTCTATTTTAAGATGACAGAAATAAATGAAAACATAAATGGCATATATTTTGAAACAGCAGAGTTATCTAAATTAAACGTATGAACCGGATTTTATTTATGTCATCTGATTTCTTAAAAAACTTGTGTTTTATTTTTTTTTTCGGAAACGGCCTCTGTTGAATCCACAAACTTTATTTTTGGTCAGAATACGGCTTGTAAAACCAACAATGCTCAGGAGGAGCTTAATAGTTTTTATATGTATTTTGAAACAACATATTGATTTTTTTTTACTACATAACAAAGTGTTATGTGTCCTTTGTTTTTTCAGTGACTATGTCCAACTTTGTCGATACCCTTTATCTAATGCAACTTTGACAAACAGGTTGGTTCAATTTGACATGCAGAAGTTTAATGGGGTTTGTTTTATTAAGGCTTGACTCTACTACTTTGTTGAATGCTAAAAAGAAATGTAAAGATGGTAATATTTATGGAGATCTAATAAATCTAATAGAAAGGAGCCAACTTTTAACGCCCTTTCCCACCGCTGGATGGTCTCCAATCACTTACGACTCATAAAAAGGACTAGAACTCTCAATTTCTGATGTAAATATTACCCTCCAAATTTTCTACGACCATGAGTTGGAGGAAAAGACAGTCTTCCTCCTATACGGAATACTCATTTTGGGGTTAAATGTTACTCTTTGTTTTTATAGTAACAGCGTAGTACAGTAACATTCCCAAAAATAAAGAGGGAATAAATATCAATTTATAGTTTTTATGTGAATTTTTAAGGTTTCTTTTGTAAAAGAAACCTACAAAATTAGAAAAAATAACCCAAAAAATTCCTGGTTACGGCCCTGGAGATTAAACATTAATATCTACCTTCTTAATCCCCTTGTCTCTCTTTTACTACCAATTCTGAATCAAACAGTTCGTGCTGTGAATGAGGAGCAATTCAGCTCCAATAGTAACTACAACTCTAAAAAACTAAATTTTGATGCTGATAGACACATCAAAAGAATTGTCTTATCATACTGATTCCAGATTTATAAAATTTATCAAGAATTTATCATTAATCGTAATTAATAAAATCCGTTCTTATTGTTACTTATCAAAAGTTAAGAGCCCGAGAAAATTTGCATGATTTTCGAAAAAGAGGGTAACATCTCCTAAAAGCAAAGGAATCCCACAATCAGATTTAGTGTACCAGAGAACCCTATTGTAGAAGTTTCCAGCTCCTACATAGCAAAATGTAGAATTTCGTTCTTTTTCAAACAGTTCGTGGTAACGAACTGTTACCGGCTGATTAGTAACCGAAACTCTACAAAATAGAATTTTTATACCAATAGTTACATGAAATGAATCGAATTTTTATTCTGATTTTAAATATATAAGTTTCATCAAGTTTAGTCTTACCCATCAGAAGTCATGAGCCTGAGAAAATTTGCCATAGAATCTTAACGGAAATCACACCATCAGATTCAGCGTGTCAGAGAATCCTATTGTAGAAGTTTCAAACTCCTATCTACAAAAATATGGAATTATGTATTTTTTGCCAGAAGACAGATCACGGATGCATGTTTATTTATTTATTTTTTTTCCAAGGGTGATCGTATCGACCCAGTGGTCCTAGAATGTCACTAAAGGGCTCTTTCTAAAGGAAATTAAAAGTTCTAGTGCCCTTTTTAAGTGACCAAAGAAAAAATCGGAGGGCACATAGGCCCCCTTCCACTCTCATTTTTCCAAAAGTCATCAGATCAAAATTTTGGGATAGTCATTTTGTTAAAATAGTCGAAAAACCTAATAATTATGTCTTTCGGGACGACTTAATTCCCCAAAGTCCACGGGGGAGGGGCTGCAAGTTACAAACTTTGACCATTGTTTACATATAGTAATGATTATTTAGAAGTGTACAGACGTTTTCAGGGGGACTTTTTCACGTTGAGGGGGGGGGGAGGGGGAGGTGGCTACGTGGGAGGATCTTTCTATGGAAGAATTTATCATGAGGGAAGAGGATTACCATGAAGGTGGCACAGGATTTTCTAGCATTAAAAATAACAATGAGAAAATAAATAAAGCAAAAGCTTTTTTTTCAGCTGGAACTAAGGAGCAACATTAAAACATAAACGAACAGAAATTATTACATATATAAGGGGTCTGTCTCCTCCACAATACCTCCATCCACGATAAAAATATACAAATATAGAAGTTCCTTAAGTAAGTTAATTTGTAAGTTACGTATTACTAATAAAAACGTTCGTAAAAAAATAAAAAGTTGTAGTTCCCTTTTTAAGTAACCAGAAATTGGAGGGCAACTAGGCTTCCTCCCCCAACTTTTTTAATAAAAATCGTCTTATCAAAACTATGAGAAAGCCCTTTAACCAAAACAATTAATATGCAAATTTATTTTGATTATTCATGCGCGGTGAACCCAAATCAAAACATACATTAATTTAAAAACGTTGAGAAATTAAACTTAAAAAACAAGTTTTTTTAACTGCAAGTAAGGAGCGACATTGAAACTTAAAACGAACAGCAATTATTCTGTATATGAAAGAGGTTGTCCCCTCCTCAACGACTCGCTCTTTACGCTAAAATTTCTATTAAAAAAAAGTAAAGTTATGAGAAAGAGTCAAACTTACAAACAGCATAAAGAGCGGGGCGTTGAGGAGGGGCGAGCCTCTTTCATATTCTGAGTAATTTCGGTTCGATTTAAGTTTTATATTGCTCCTTACTTGGAGTTAAAAAAACTTGTTTTTTTTTATTCAATTTTTCCCTAAAGGATAGTAAAGTTTATTTTTTTTTTTAGATTTGATCGTATCGAAATAATGGGCATAGGAGGTCGATAGAGGGTGAATTTGAATAAAAATTGAAAATTTTAGCGCCCTTTTTAAGTGGTCTAATAAACTGGAGGGCAACTAACCCCCTCAGAGGGCTATTTGCTAGAAAAATGGCCATAGGAGGGGGCCTCTAGCTTGCCCATTTTCCCCCGAAGCCGTCCAATCAAGATTTTCTGTTCATTTTATTCTCCATAGTTGAATTATGCCCTTAGGGTTAACATGGCACCCCTCCTCCAAAGGGAGAGGCCTGTAAGTTATGAAATTCACCGATTGTCTACGTATAGTATTTGCTATGGGGAAGCTTACAGACTTTTTTTTAGGAGGGAGAATTTGGTGCTTAGGGTGGGTTTCCATGGAGAGAGTTTTCCTGGGGAGGTAAATTACTGGGGGCTAGCTTTCATGGGTAAATTTTACAGTGGAGAGATTTGACACAATCTATATACGAAATCGTTTTTATTTGTCTTACTTTCTCTTTGCCAACCCAATTTTGCTTGTGGATATTTTTTCAGGGGAATTATCCGGGGGCTATTTTCAGCATATTTTGGTTTCCAGAAAAAAAATCCACGGAAGGGGAATTTCTGGAACGATTAGAAATTAAAGTTTCTTTCAAATGAACTTTTCACGCTAAATCATCCGCAAGACATTTTAAGAGGAGGAAGGGGGTTTATTTTACGTGGTAGTAAATTTTCAAGGGGTTTATGGTGAAGAGAGGGGATTTTTCATGGAGGGTGAGCCAGATTTATTGGTATATTTTGAGAAATGATCAAATTAAATTTAAAAATGAGTTTTTCAACTGAGAAGTGAGGAGCAACATTAAAACTCGAAACGAAGTGATATTATTCCGCATGCGAAGAAGTTGCCCCTCTCCTCAGTACCTTGCTCTTTACGCTAGTTTAACTATTTGTTCTAATTTCTCGAGAACAGCTTCTGAAAAACAAGGGTCTTTCCATTAGAGTAGAAGGCCCTTAGTGTAAAGAGCAAGGTATTGAGCAGAAAGTCAAACCCTTCATAAAGGGAATAATTTCTGCATATTTTGAGTTTTGATATTGCTCCTTACTTTTAGTTGAAAAAAACTTTTTTTAAAATGAATTTATCTGAAGGGTCAATGAGAGCTGGGATGTTTTGGCATTAAAATGCAGCCTTTGAGGCATCTCCCACCCTCCTTAACTATGAAACAATCAGAGAACTTCATTGTAGAAGTTTGAATGCCTTTTAATGTTTTGAAATCTGTCCACTGCTTATAGATAGTGGTTTTTATTGAGAAAACTAAGGATATTTTTCACAAGGGAGTTTTCTGCAGAGGGGAGAGATTGTCCGGGAGAATTTTCATTTGGGAGAAAATTTTTGGAAGAACCTTCTGTCATCGAGGATCAAATTTTCCGGCAAGATTTTTTCTTGGAAAAGTGGGAGTAATTTCAACAAGGGTGCTGCAAGGCGACACCTCCGTTCTTATTCAATGTTTTCGGTGTTTATTTTAATCCTTTATTAACGTGAAGTGATTTTCTTAACAATGCAGTGGTCTATTATTAATAAGGGGTGGTAGACTGGTGTGTGGGGAAGGGATTAAGATCCCAAGAGGATTATATTTGAGTGACCTAATTTTCTAAGCTTCAGATGAAAGCTAAACGAGTTTTTGAGACTTTTTATCTATTATTTTGAATTCCCAAGCATATTTTCATTGTAAGTCTTCATTATAGGTCCTGGGGAGGGGGTGGGGTATTAGTTATCTCCTAGCATTGGTTATTTGAACTTAAAATTTTTTCGTTAACGAACCCTCTCCCTATCTTCTAGGACCCTTGGTGTGAAATAATGAATCCTGAGAAATAAACAGGTCATTGAAACTTACTCATTTTGTTATCCTGCCACCCCCTACGATTTGATCTCTGCTGGAAATTAATCTGTGTTTTTGGTCACTTAAAAAAGGTACGAGCAAATGAAATTTCCGATCGAATGAGCTACTGCGCATCTCTCTATGATGTTCTGGTCACCCCATAGCCCTACTAGAAAAAAAGAAGAAAAAAAGAAAGACAGATCAGTGCTACCCATTGAATTCCCTTGTTGTTGATAGTAGGGGAGTGTAATTACCCTGTACAAAGTTCCAACCATACTGATTCCAATAGTACACTTTTGATCTGACGCCTTTTTCGAGGGGTTTCGGACTTTTTTTTAAATCACCTTAATTTTTTTCGCAATAGACTTATATTTTCAAGATGAACCGAAATAATAGCAACTATTTTTGAATCTGTGCCAGATGACAATTTTTTCACTATGTATTTTTTTTTTCTAAACGCAATTTTTTTCTGTTTTGGTTACTATGGGATGTGGTTCTCACCCCTGACTCAGTGCCTCGGGCAGTTGCTCTGGCCGTACCCATCCCCTTGAATGGTTTTGAATAGATACAATAGGAACCATAAGCCTTTGGGACTCTTTCACTTTCCTATGCAGCTACCGCTGCAACCATGATTGTGTTATTTCAATAGATAAAGAGCTATTACCAGGGTTGGTGATACCAGGAGAATTATAACGCCCCTTCCATACTCAAATACAAGCAAAAGCCGGATCAAAGTCAAAACCGTGATAAAAAGTTAAAACCAACTAAAACAAAGTTAAAAGCCCCCCCACCCCTGCTCCAGTGCCTGGGGCAGTTGCACTGGTTTGACCAATCTCCTTCGAATGGTTTTAAATAGATACAACAGGAGCCCATAAACCTTTGGGAGCCGGCGTT
The DNA here is from genome assembly GCF_032884065.1 of Artemia franciscana. Classification (NCBI taxonomy): domain Eukaryota; kingdom Metazoa; phylum Arthropoda; class Branchiopoda; order Anostraca; family Artemiidae; genus Artemia; species Artemia franciscana. The sequence continues at coordinate 35,211,884 of NC_088869.1, read as the reverse complement.
TATCCCCCGGAAAAGAATCTCTCGGATAACCCCCCCCCCAACCAAGACTGGTTGGTTTCCAATAACTTTCAACTTATCAAGAAAGACTAGAACTCTCAATTTCTGGTCTAAAGACACCCTCCAAAGTTTCTGTGACGATGAAGGGGAGATTGAATGAGGAAGGGTCAGTCTCCTTCAAAAATCAATAAATTCTGGCCATTTTGAGGTTTAATGTTAATCTTTACTTCCATAATAGCAGCGCAGACCAGAACTATTCCCATACATCATAAGGGATTAAACATCAATTTGCATTTATGATTCGGTTTTAAAGGTTTTTTTTTACCATCCTCCCACCTGAAAAATACCCTCACCCTGAACAAAAATCTTGGTTACAGTCCTTGCGATCTATATATCAATTTTAACTCCACCCTCCCCTCGTCTCTCCTTTAGAACTAATTATGTATTTATCTGAAGCTTCAATGGGAGCTGGGTTGTTTTGGTATGCATCCTTTCAGGTATTTCCCTCCCTCCCTACCTAAAAAGGATCAGAAAACCCCATTATAGAAGTTTAATTGCCTTTTAAGTTTTTTTTAATTTGTCCATTCCTTAGAGATAGTATTTGCTATTAAAAATATAGGGATATTTTTCGCGGTTTTCTTTCTACAGGGGGAGGAAAAATTGTTTAGGGGAATTTCCCATGGGGAGAAAAGCTCTGGGAATAATTTTCTTTCAACAGGGATCAAACTGTCTAACAAGATTTTTCCGTGGTAAAATGTAGGTACTTTCGACAAGGGTGCTACAAGGTGATATTTCCCTTCTTATTGCATAAAGAATATTCATAATTTTTTAAGCCACACTGAGCCTTCAGATGAAAACCAAATGAGTTTTTGGGACTTGTTGTCTAATTCATCCCGCGTATACATTCACTCTACGACTTTGTTATTGGTTCTAAGGCGGGGGGGGGGGGAGTAGCAGTGATGAATTAAAATAAACGCCAGAAACATTTTGTACAATAAGAAGGGATTTGTCACATTGTAGCATTTTTGTGGACACTAACCACATTTTCCAAGGAAAATCTTTCCAGAAAATCTGATCCCCGCTGAGAATTTCCCCTGGAAAATTCTACCGTAGAACTCTCCATATGTAAAATTGTGCATGCAAAGAGGAAGAAAGACAATTAAATCGAATTTTTAGAAAAATTCAGGGTAATTCAGGTTTCTCTACTTAGAAAATTCCTGCTGATAATCCCCCCCTCCCTCGAAGAAAAATCTCCCGCAAAAATGTCCGTATGTTTCTCTACAACAGAATCAACAATGGACAATTAACGAGAATTATAAAGAAACTTAAACTTCTACAATGGAGTTTTCTGATAGTTTTACAGTTAAGGATGGAGGGAGATACCTCAAAGTCTGTATTTTAATGCCAAACATCCCAGCTCTAATTTAGCCTTCAGATAAACTAAATTTAAAAAAAGTATGTTTTTGCAACTGGAAGTAAGAAGTGAGTTCTCATTAGCCTTCAGATAAATATAAAATGAGTTCTAAGGGAGAGACAAGAGGAGGTCAGGGGTAAAAGATAATGTAAAATCCCCAGGGCCATAAACAGGACTTTTGTTTTTGAGGTAAACAGAAATTATTCCGTATATGAAAGGGGCAGTCCTCTCCTCAGCGCCTTGCTCTTTAAGCTAAGGTGTGACTCTTTTTCCCAACTATACTTTTTAAAACAATAAAAAACTTTAGCATATAGAGCGGGTCGTTGAGGAGGGACAGCCCCTTTCATATACTGAATATTTTCTGTTCGTTTTAAGTTTTAATGTCGCTCCTTACTTTCAGTTAAAAAAATTATTTTTTTATTTAATTTCTGAACTATTTTGAATTAATGCAGGTTTTGATTTTTACTCACCGTACATTAATAATTTAAAACTAAATTTATATATTAGTTTTACTTTTTTGGCTAAATGGCTTACTCAAAATTTTGACCGGACGATTCTGAGCCAAAAAGGGGCAGGGGAGGGGACCTAGTTGCCCTCCAAGTTTTTTGGTTGCTTAAAAAGGGAACTGAAGCTTTAAATTTATTTACGAACGTTTTTATTAGTAATAAATATACGTAACTTACGAATTAACTTACGTGACGAACTTCTATATTCGTATTATTTTATTATTTTATTACGTATATAAGAGGGTTTGCCCCCTCGTCAATACCTCACTCTTTATGCTGAAGTTCCAATTTTGTTCTAATTGTTCATGTTTAATTAGAATAAATAGCTCTTTTGAAATTATCAAAGTAATTATTTTCAAAATAATGCGCCCATTTTTCTTTAAATCTGTTCTTCTCATTAATCCATCCAGATTGACAACCCCCTCTCAATTTATTAACATGACAGTACAATGTTTCACTATTATACCCTCTGGCTACTTCTTCCAGATCTTTGATAACTTTGTTACCAATGTAGCCAATTTCGAAGCCGGGTTCACGCTTTTATAAATTGATTCACGTTGTCGCTTTAATCCTAAATGTAGATAATGCAGGTGTTTCTTGCTCCATGTCGTTTTCTTTATCTGTTCAGAGTCATTAGTCATTTTGTGTAATTTTATACGTTTCACAGGTAGTAACTTTTAATTCCTCCTCTTTCCTTTAAAGACGTTAAAATAATACGATACATATTCAGTTGTAATATTCTGCAAAGCACTTTGTTACCTTGCGTAATTTGACTTAGGTACTAAAAGTAATTCGACCACTACTGGGGCGGTAGCGATGAAATTTATCCTTTGAAAATGTGCTCATAAATATGCTGTCATTCATATGAATTTTTGCAAAACTAAGTCTCGAAGTTGGCATAATCATTGCGTTATTGTTTAGTTTTAAGTCCTGATGTGTCGAATCTGCTATTTAAATTGAATTAAGATTTTTTTTGCGTGAATTCAATTCTTTTTACCTGTTAACCCATCAAAGAATCATATTTTTTAAATGATCTGTATTCTCCTGGTATTCGTTGTGACTTTCACTGTTGCTTCTCTTCGAAGCACAGACTTCGTTTGCAATTCAATTTGATCATCGCTTTCACTCTCGTTGTGATCATCGTATTATTCTTTAGTTATTAAGTCGCAAGGTGTCTAATCAGCAATTTCACTTGAATTTAGAAATTTTAGCGTGAATCCAATTCCTCCTTCCTTTTAATGAATGAAAGAATCATGCATTTTATAGGATTTGTTTTTTTTCTGGTGTCACTGTATATGATGAACACGTACATGTGTTCAAAATATCTAGTTAAAATTTTTTATATATGTTCACTGTCGATTAAAAGGTTTCATCACCATTTTGAACTGTTATACTTTCTTCATGGAAAGGCAGTGTGCTCTTCAAAGTTATCTGCGTCAAATATATGGGGATAATGTGACCAAGGAGGTGTCTAAATACATTAAAACCCATTATTTGGAGTTTTACTGCTGATGATGAACGCTGTATATGTGTTCGAAATATCCAGTTGAAAAACTTCATATCTGTTCACTGTTGATTAAAAGGTTTCATCCCTATTTTGAACTGTTATACTTTCGTTTCTGGAACTCGTTGTGACTCTCACTGTTGCTTCTCCTGTAGCCATAGATTTCGTTCACAATCCGATGTGTTCGTTGTGAAACTGGTCTTCAAATGTATTCTAGTAGCAAGTCTTGCTTGCACTTTGGAACTCTTTTTAATTCTCACTGTTGCTGTTTCATGTTCTATCACTTTAGCTGTTCAGAATAACTTGTCGTTTTGTGTAATTTTGCATGCGTCATAGATACTAATTATTAATTTCTCCTTCTATCCTCCACAGACACTATAATAGCACGTTCCTTATTCAATTGTAATTTTTTTCAAAGCAGTTTGTCATCCTGCGTAATTTGGCATGCATCGTAGATACTAAAAGTAATATAACCACTCATTGGGCAGAAACGATGTAATTTATACTCTTTAAATGTGTTCATAAGCGTGACATCGCTCATATGATTTTTTGTCCAAAATTAAGGTTCTAAACTAATTCGGCATAATCATCGCGTTAATCTTGAGTTTTAAGTCATGAAGTGTCAAATCAGCAATTTCAATAAAATTAAGAAATCTTGGTGTTAATTCAATTCCTTCTTCCTGTTAATCCTTCAGAAATTCTTATTTTTTATATGATTTACATTCTTCTGGAATTCGTTGTGACTTTCACTGTTGCTTCTCTTCTAAGCACAGAGTTCGTTTACAATTTGTTGCGATCATAGCTATCACTCTCGTTGTCATCATGACGTTATTCGTTAGTTTTAAGTCCTGATGGGTCAAATTTAAAATTTTAATTGAATGAAGACATTTTGGCGGGAATTCACTTCCTCCTTCCTTTTAATGCATGAAAGAATAGTCCATTTTATGGGATTTATTTTCTGCTGAAACTCGATGTGGTTCTCACTGTTGCTTCTCTTGTAAGCACAGATTTCATATACAATCTGACAAGTTCGTTGTGCGACTGATTGTCAAATATATTCTATCAGCAGGTCCTGCTTACGATTCTGGAACTCTTTGTGGTTCTCACTATTGTCGTTTCTTGTTCTATGTCTTTTTATTTACCTGTTCAGAGTCATTTGTCGTTTTGCGTAATTTTGCACATGTCAGAGACGTTACTTGTTAATTCTTCCTTTATATATATATATATATATATATATATATATATATATATATATATATATATATATATATATATATATATATATATATATATATATATATATATATATATATATATATATATATATATATATATATATATATATATATATATATATATATATATATATATATATACATATATATATATATATATATATATATATATATATATATATATATATATATATATATATATATATATATATATACATATATATATATATATACTGCAAAACTTGTGGATATACAACATTCTTTGCAATCCCATTGTCTGTGCGTATAAATAGATTGTCCGGTTTACCGACTCTTGAGCATACAACATATAATTGTCGATGGGAAAAGCAATCTGTATTAACATCTATACCACATTTTGCTAATGATTGCTCTTGAGCTCTGTTGACGATGATTGCACATGCTAATCGAATCGGGAATTGCAACCTTTTAAATTGAAAAGGCAGATCCGTTGGAATCATGGGAATGCGAGTAATAAGAACAGCATCACCTTAGGAAGGCCCTGTCAAGATTGTTGCCTCTAATACGCCTCTAATGTTGCCTCTAATACGTTTTTCGTTATTTTATAACGGCAAGTCACGTGCCGATGGGTTACTATTTCACAAAATGATCATTGTTACGCCTATTTTTAGCTGTAGCACGTGTGGTGGAAACCCTGAGAGATCCAGCAAATTTTTAATTTCTCTTTCAGCCGCAAGCCTGGTTTCGCGTTCCTCATGTAATACATCGACACGCTTTCTTTTGGTAATTTCTCTCTGAGCCGCAAGCCTACCCCCCCCCCCCCTAAATCAACATGTATGCAAGGTTCTAATTTTTAGCTACGTAAAACTTGTGGATATACAACATTCTTCGCGGTCCCATTGTCTGTGCATATAAATAGATTGTCCGGTTTACCGACTCTTGAGCATGCAACATATAATTGTCCATGGGAAAAACAGTCCGAGTTAGGATCTATACCACATTTTTCTAATGATTGCCCTTGAGCTTTATTGATGGTGACTGCAAATGCTAATCAAATTGGGAATTGTAATCTTTTAAATTGAAAAGGGAGATTCGTTGGAATGATGGGAATACGATGAATAAGAACAGCCTCACCTCGGAATGCCCTGTCAAAATTGCTGCCTCTATTACGTTTTCCATTGTTTTTTACGACAAGTCGCGTGCCGTTGCAAAGCTTTGGTGGGTTAATATTTCGCAACATGATTATTGTTACGCCTACTTTTAGTTGTAGCACATGTGGTGGAAACCGAGGGAGATCCAGCGAATCTAAAAAGTCTATTGGATAGTTATCCGCTTCATTTGGTTCAAGAACTGTGTCTACTGAAGCATTCATTTCGTCGGCAAGTGTCGATATCGGACACGTCTTCGTTGACGTAAAGCCGCAAGCCTGGTTTCGCGTTGCTCTGGTGATTCCTCGACACGCCTTCTTCTTTTACTATCTCTGTCAGCTGTAAGCCTGGTTTCGTGTTGCTCTGGTGGCTCTTCGACACGCCTTCGTTGACGTAAATCGGACATTCCTAATCTGGCCCTTTCTCTTTGAGACGCAAGCCTGGTTTTGCGTTGCTCTAATGTTTCCTCCTGGTGCTCCTTTTTTGGTGACATTATTGGATAATTTCTAAGAGCACACCAGAGCAACTGAAAACTTAAGAGCACAGTATGACTGTCCCATTAAGTGCATATTTTACAAGTAGTGATTGACTAAAAAATAATTGTATAAAAGAGTTTCTAAGACTGAGGCACAAATCAGAGATCAATTTTAAAGCATTAGAGTTTATACTCTAGAATTGACTAAGTGAAGAGTTGAATTGATCGGAAGTCAGATGTTGTAGTGGTTTTTTAGATACCGAAAGGGATTGCGCAGCAATCTGTTACAGGGACGTGTGCAAGGAACACTTGGGGTCCACTTCCCCTAAAATACTAAGTTGTCATAAGATTCTGGACACTACTTATTCAAATAAAAAATAATACTGACCCTCCCTCGAAAAAGCTCCGGCCTATGTACATACCCCATACCGAGCTGTTTTAACCCCTAGCATCCCTGTAGCTCCCGATCATATCGGATCAAAATATTAAGACATGGCCAAATAATCCAAAAATATGTCTTATAGAAGAAATATCCACACAGCTCCATGGCCAGGGGTCCAGATTATGTAATTGTCCTATTCATGACAGGCACATTTAGGTAGAAAGGTGGGTGCAAAAGACCCTCAAATCTCTATAAACCCTTGTGTCTCTAGGCACCTCCGCATATCACTAATTGTATTGTATCCAAATTTCATGATTATTTTAGGGTAGATGAGAGGTCCTAAGTTCTCTCTATAGGTCTTGCGTGAATTACCCAGCCACAGGGCCAGAGGCCACAGTAGGCAAATTACCCCTTTTTACACATCAGTTTTAGCAGAAAGGTGGACACTAGGTACCTTGTCCCAACTTAAATCAAGCAAGAACATATGATCTGGGCGTATAGACACCTCCAAATTGACTAAGAAAACTTGTCTCTGGTAATAATAATTTGGCCAAAAAGGTGTAAATACAAAGACAAATTTCAGCTGTTCGATCAATTTGAAACTTATAGGGCAAGGAAGAAAAAGCCCAGACTAACCAAACATAGCCGAAGTTGGATTACATTCGAAGAGCCCTAGTCAAATATAGTTACTTACTTTGGAAATTATTGGATCGGTTTAGACAAAAAAAATTTATTTACTGACCAGCCTGAAAAAGTATTCTTACATAGAAAATATGCAATAAAGAAATGATCCATATTATAATATATGTCTATATAATATGATATAATTAATAATAATATAATAATTATAATTAATAATAATATTATTAATTAATAATATAATAATAATAATAGCATCTTTTTACCTTAGGATAAACAATTACTTTCAAGACAAACTTCTTTTGATATATGAAAGAAAGTTGTAGGCTAGAGCCAAGTGAATGAAACTTTAAAAATCAGTAACAATATCAAATCCTGAAAAAGGTGGAATCATAGATGTGGTACTTTTTGATGTCTTGGAAAGTAGTTGAGATAGGAAATGAAACATTCAAGAATGGACCTACAGCCTAATTTATTTTCTTGGAAGGTATTATAAAATCTATCTGTATCTCGAAGCTTTCACTACTCTTAAGATTTAGAAAATTGCATAAAAGACAGATATTAACTCTTACATACAAGGCGCAAAAGGAAGTGGGGTAAAGAGGACCACCCTTTAAAAAGAAGGGCAGGAGAGGTGGCTAAGCTATCTTCCAATCCTTTTTGGTCCCACTTAAAGGAGTAAAAATAGTTTGAGCTTACAGCGGTCATCTAATCTCATGTCAAAGTTACATTTCCCAAATTCCTACTACCAATCCAACCAAATGAAATCAAAAAGAAAAAAAAAAACTTTAGGGGACACTCATTATTCTTTTACCACTCACAGCTGACACTTTGACAATGATTTAACTTTTTTAATATTTTCAGCATAAATATTGAAAATATACGGTTCTCAGTGAAGAGCGACCAAAGCCTTGAAAGTTAAACATTTAAAGTTTATTTTAACTGTTGAATTGCGTTTGAAAAACCATTTATTTTCAGGTGTTCTTTTTATATCGACTATCATCAGAAGTTTTGGCTCGGGGACTACTCAAATCATGTCTTCATGCTAGTCGTGTTCTTAGGTCTATTGAATGTCTTTATCAAAATGAGAGTGCAGTCAGTTACACCCTTGCTTTGCCCAAGCGATGCTCAGGACCAAGATTTAGTTTAAACCAAGATTGGCTCAGTTTAAGCCAAGGTGGAAAATAATTATTTTTTTTACATAATTTTTGGAGAGCCTTCGGCCTTAAGTATGGATTTGATCTTCGAGGGATATTTTCTTTGGAGCTATTCAATGGGCTCTGGGCTAGTAGTATCACAAGAAATCTTGAGACTTTGTTTATAATAATTTTTATATTCTATATCTAGCTCACCTATTTTTTTTTACTTTTTTCAAAGTTTTTTCTTTCTTTCCCCCTCTTAAAGGAATTCCAGTATACGTGCCTGTTCCAAACCCCAAACTAAAATCTTCAAATTTGAAATAGTGGATCCACTCTTACCAAAATGATAAATTCGTTGAGTATTTTTCGGAAATAAAAGAGTATTTCTCCAGGTATAAGTATCTCGGACATTTTCATATAAGGAAATGCGCCAAGGAAAAGAGAAAGATTCATTTGAAATGTTGAATGAACTTAGTTTAGTAAATGAGGGACAGCCAATAGCTCCGGTCATAATAAGAAAAGTCCTCTGAAAATAAACATGGAAGTGTTTCACATCATTAAATTTGGAAACAATTAACAAAGTATAGTAAATGACGTTCGAAACGTCGTATGCTTGGGTTGAAAATAATGAAACTTCAAAGGTAAGCTATTTTAAACTTCAAGGATGCAAATACAGTCATAAACACTGGAAAAGGGAAATTTGCATATTTTCAGAAACATATTATAATTCTTATAACTAACCCACACTCTCAGAAAACTTTCACATAAAACCCCTATTTTTGGCTTATTTCAGGATTTGGCCCTCACTGGAAAGAATTTCTGTGTTCATTTCTACATTTCCCTCAATTCGTCTCTTATGGTTAGGAAACAAGAAATTAGTTACTATGGGATTTATTTATCGAGGTAGGAAGAAAGGGGTACATTGACTGGAAGGTAGAGCTCGTGATAAGTAGGGAAGGTCTTAATTCTTGTTTCAGGGGGAAGGTATTAATAATAAAATTCTAGTTGCTCACTTATGACCAAAAAGTCTAAGGTATCAGTCATAGTGGTATTACATAAAAAAAACTAGTTTTTCTAACTGAAAGTAAGGAGCGACATTAAAACTTAAAACGAACAGAAATTACTCCGTATATGAAATGGGTTGTCCCCTCCGCAATCCCTCGCTCTTTATGCTAAAGTTTTTAATTGTCTTAAAAAGCAGAATTGTGGTAAAGAGTCAAACTTTAGCGTAAAGAGCGAAGGATTGCGGAGGGGACAACCCATTTCATATACAGAGTAATTTCTGTTCGTTTTAAGTTTTAATGTCGCTCCTTACTTTCAGTTAGAAAAACTAGTTTTTTTTTATGTAATTTCTGAACGTTTTTGAATTAATGCATGTTTGATTTTGGATCTCCACACATAAATTATTAAAATGAAATTTACATTTTAATTCCTTTTTTGGCTAAATGGCTTTCTCTTAGTTCTGATCAGACGATTTTGAGAAATATGGGATGGGGAAGGAGGCCTAGTTGCCATGCAATTTTTCGGTTACACAAAAAGGCAACTATAAATTTTAATTTTTAACGAATTTTTTTATTAGTAAAAAATATACGTAACTTAAGAATTAACTTACGTAACAAACTTTTATATTCTTAAATTTTTATTATGTATATGAGGGGGGTTTGTACCCTCGTTAATACCTCGCTCTTTACACTAAATCGTAAGTTTTGTGCCGATTCTTTAAGAATGACCCCTGAATCAGAAAGGCCGTAGAATAAATAGTTGAAATTACTAAAAATACTTTAGCATAAAGAGCGAGGTATTTATCTCCTCCTAAATACCTCGCTCTTTATACTAAAGTATTTTTAGAACCCTCATATGCGTAATAATCTCTGTTCGTTTTAAGTTTCAATGGTACTCCTTACTTTCAACTGAAATAATTTTTCCATGTTTATTTTTTCATTTTTTTATAGTAATTTTAGAAAATCCTGCGCCCTTTTCATTGAATTTCTGTTCCCCCATGACATATTTCTCCAAGGAAAGATCCTCCCGCATAGCCTCCTCCCCTCTCCCCACCCCCAAAACCAAAAAAAAAATCCCCTGAAAACGACTGTACACTTCCCAATAACCATTATTATATGTAAACACTGGTCGAAGTTTGTAACTTGCAGCCCCTCCCCCAGGGACTATGGGGGAGTAAGTCATTCCCAAAGACATAGTTATTATGGTTTTTGACTATGTGGAACAAAATGGCTATCTCAAAATTTTGATCTGTTGACTTTGGAGAAATAATGAGCGTGGGAAAAGGCCTAGGTGCCATCCAATTTTTTTGGTCACTTAAAAAGGGCACTAGAACTTTTCATTTCTGTTAGAATGAGCCCTCTTGCAACATTCTAGGACCACTTGGTCGATACGATGACCCCTGGGAAAAAAAAAAACTAAAAAACAAACAAACACGCACCCGTGATTTGTCTTCTGGCAAAAAATCCGAAATTCCACATTTTTGTGGATAGGAGCTTGAAAATTTTGCTATAGGGTTCTCTGATACGCTGAATGCGATGGTGTCATTTTCGTTAAGATTCTGTGACTTTTAGGGGGTGTTCTACCCTATTTTCTAAAATAAGACAAATTTTCTCAGGCTCGTAACTTTTGATGACAAAGACCAAATTTGATGAAACTTATATATTTAAAATCAGCATGAAAATCCGATTCTTTTGATGTATATTTTAACATCAAAATTCCGTTATTTAGAGTTTCGTTTACTATTGAGCCGGGTCGCTCCTTACTACAGTTCGTTACCACGAACTGTTTGATATGTTCCCGCAGAACCAAACTAACGGAGACAGTGATAAGTCACATGGATTGTGCATATAGGTACAGTAACAAATAGACAAGATCCGAAGTAGAAACATAACTACTAGAAACATTTCTAGGACACCTAGAAGGTGTCCTAGCATAGTAAATTTTGGGTAGAGGATAAAATATCAACAATAATAGATTAATGCAGTTTTTTAGGCATAATTTAATTTTTAAGTTAAAATCAATATGGCATTTCAATATAAAATAATCTGTATGTAACTTGGTACCTAGATGATGGTAAAATGGCAAACCTCGCTGATACAGTTTTAGTAATTTGGAGACTGGTGTCGACACAGAACATTAATGTACATATAAAGTGCTGACCCCAGCTAGTAGTCCCTAGATTTAACACAAAGCTAAAACTTGCAAGGGGTGACAAGGGGTGTAGTGAGATAAAGCTGAAGTAGTCAGTCTAGACTTATCCCACTTAAAGATAGGAGTTCATGATGAAAATGATTCACATCTTCTTTGACATTTTAGAAGTAATGAAAGATTTGTTTTAGGTGGTGGATTTAGAGATAAAACTAAAAAGATTGAAAAATGATAAAGCCTCGGGTGCTGAAAGTGCAGTAAGTGAGTTTTAGAAAAAAGGTGGTTGCGAGAGTAGATACAAGTTACTAGGATGATGAACAAAAAATATGACATGGAAGATTGAACTTTTTACTACTTAGGGCAAACAAAGAAACGAGCTTAAATTTTTAGTTAGCTTGGAGTTACGGGAAATATATTCAATTGGTAGCGTGGTACAGGGGCAAATAGTTACTTTAGGAAGGGAATTAAGTTAACAAATGGACATTTATATGCCAATTAGGCCCAAGAGCAGAAATAATTGAAACCTCCACAGCAGAGTTCTGTGACATGCTAAATTTGATGATAAAGTTTCAATCAAGACCTATTGCCTCTTGAGGGCATTTTCTCCTTTATTTGAAACTCACGCATATCTTTTCAGGTACTCAACTTTCGATCTGGACTAACCGTATAAAATCAAAGCTTTTGATGTACATATTATTATCAAAATTCCTTTTTTAGAGTTTCTGTTATTATTATCACGAGTAATTTCTCACTAATAGTTTGCTTTTATGAGCTGCGTTACTACTGTTTCTTCCAAAAGTTTTGTTTAGAAATCAATTCCATAAAACCCCAGAATTAAATAGAATCAAAAGGAAAAGGTATTACAGAAACAATTAAATTTTTAGAACAGTGCAACTGAATCGAAACTTCCGAGTATAATGACTGAGAAAAGCTTTTTCTTTGCCTGTAAACATGATTAACATTTTGATTTTACTTTTTTGTTGTTGTTGAGATAGAAAAAAACACTGTTTGAAATACATATTGCTTTTATTAATGTAAGAATGACATGGATTTCTGGAGTTTCTTTTTTGGGGGAGGGGGGTTCTCACTTTTACACTTGGTAGCTCATATTTAAAGCCTTTAGTAGGTTTTGGTTTTCTGTTTTGTTATTGTTTTCTATGTTAGGATAAAGAAACATAATGTATACGATAAATTAAGCAAGAAAAAACGTGTTTTAGTTTCAACAAAGCACTGAACAAAAAATAAAAGCAAAACAACATTTTAATTAAAAAAATATTACGAATATGTCGGCCCCACGTCCGGGAGCCTTTCTCAACAGAAAAAACCAAAATAACGAAAAAAATGATTTAAAGAAATAACATACACACACATACAAAACGACAACTAAAAACACGAAGAAGAAAAAAATAAATAAATAAGAACAACTCACATTATAAAAATACTTCCAGCACTGATGTTACCACATAAGAAAAAACCAAAGCAAATGTCTATGGTGAAACCATGGGTCACTCTCCTCTCAACATACAGTGTATAAACGGGAATCTATTAAAAATAAAGAATATATTTACTCGAACAAACAAAAAGGTCACCGAACCCCTGGCCCGTCACCCCTAACTAAATATCATAGGTTAATCGACAAATTGATGAATCAAACAGTTCGTAGTAACGAACTGTAGTAAGGAGCGACCCGGCTCAATAGTAAACGAAACTCTAAAAAAGAAATTTTGATTCTAAAAGATACATCAAAAGAATCGGATTTTTATGCTGATTTTAAATATATACATTTCATCAAATTAAGTCTCTGAAATCAAAAGTTACGAGGCTGAAAAAACTTGCCTTATTTTGGAAAATAGGGGGAAACACCCCCTAAAAGTCATAAAATCTTAACGAAAATCACACCATCGCATTCAGCATATCAGAGAAATCTACTGTAAAAGTTTCAAGCTCCTATCTACAAAAATGTGGAACTTTGTATTTTTTTTTGCCAGAAGACCAATCACGGGTGCGTGTTTATTTGTTGTTTTTTTTCCCCAGGGGTCATCGTATCGACCGAATGGTCCTAGAATGTCACAAAATGGCTCATTCTAGCGGAAATGAAAAGTTCTAGTGCCCTTTTCAAGTGACCAAATCAATTGGAGGGCATCTAGGCCCCTTCCCACGCTCATTTTTTCCTAAAGTCAACGTATCAAAATTTTGAGATAGCCATTTTGTTCAACATAGTAAAAAACCATGATAACCATGTCTTTGGGATGACTTACTCCCCCACAGTCCCGCGGGAGGGGCTGCAATTTACAAACTTTGACCAGTGTTTACATACAGTAATGATTATTGGGAAGTGTACAGATATTTTTCAGGGGGATTATTTTTGTTTGGGGTGGGGGGTGAGGGGAGGGGGCCTATGTGGGAGGATTTTTTCCTGGAGGAATATGTCATGGGGGAAGAGAAATTCAATGAAGGGGGCGCAGGATTTTCTAGCATTATTAAAAAAAACAATGAAAAAATAAATATGAAAAAGTTTTTTCAACTGAAAGTAAGGAGCAGCATTAAAACTTAAAACGAACAGAGATTATTACGCATATGAGGGGTTCATCTCATCCTAAATAACTCGCTATTTACGTTAAAGTATTTTTAGTAATTTCAACTATTTATTTTACGGCCTTTCTGATTCAGGGGGTCATTCTTAAAGAATTGGGACACAATTTAAGCTTTAGTGTAAAGAGTGAAGTATTAAAGAGGGGACAAACACCCTCATATGCATAATGCAAATATAAGAATATAAAAGTTTGTTACGTAAGTTAATTCTTAAGTTATGTATAATTTTTACTAATAAAAATATTCGTTAAAAATTAAAAGTTCTAGTTGCCTTTTCAAGTAACCAAAAAATTGGAGGGCAACCAGGCCTCCTCCCCCATCCCTTTTTTATCAAAATCGTCTGATCAAAACTAAGAGAAAGCCATTTAGCCAAAAAAAGAATTAATATGCAAATTTCATTTTAACAATTTATGTACGGAGAGCCAAAATCAAACATGCATTAATTCAAAAACGTTCAGAAATTAAATAAAAAAAACTAATTTTTTTAACTGAAAGTAAGGATCGACATTAAAACTTAAAACGAGCAGAAATTACTCCGTGTATGAAAGGGGCTGTTTCCTTCTCAACGCCGGGCTCTTTACGCTAAAGTTTTTTACTTTTTAATAAAGTAGAATCGAGAGAAAGAGTCAAACTTTAGCGTAAAGAGCAGGGTGTTGAGAAGGGAACAGTCCCTTTCATACACGGAGTAATTTCTGTTCGTTTTAAGTTTTAATGTCACCCCTTACTTTCAGTTAAAAAAAACTAGTTTTTTTTATTTAATTATAAATTAAATAGATGTTTTTTGCTAGTTTAGCTACAGTCTGTTGACTTTTTCCAGCTTTGACCTGATTCTGACTTTTGTTCACAGGGATTCTGACTTGTTCAAGGACAATATGCAGATTTTAATTGCTCCTTAATTAAACTACTACAAATTGAGTTTATCTTAAAATCGCTTCATCCTTAATTGATAATTTTATTTATTTCAAAAATTTCTCTGAAACTCTAAGAAAATCCTAGAGACGTGTCTACGATTTTTGTCTGATCAAATAAAATACTATGATGAGTAAAATTAAATATGTTTTCTGCTACAGCAGCTTCAAATGTTTTCGGTTTTCATTATGTTTTAGAGAGCAATTTATGGCACTTTTGTGTTGCTCTAGCCTATTTTCTAAATTCTGCTGTGCTTTTCCAGCATAAAATTTACCAACACAGCATGAAATTGTGTATACTCCGTTTTGTATGTTTCTTGGAACCTTTTCTTTTCCATTATTTATCAAAAAGCTTATAACTTGTCCTATTTTAAATGATGTTTTTATATATCGTTTATTTAATTCTCTCTTTAATTTCTGTGACAAAATTGGGAGGTAAGGCAAATTAATGCATTTTTTTTAATTGACCCATCTACCTCTAATATTAAAAGGTCCATTAACCTTTTTTTCATTTTTTTAATTATTCGAGGAATCATATTTTCGGGATATCCATTACTTACTAGATTATCCTTAATAAAAATAGTTGACTACTCATGTATTCTGGTGATGCTAATTTTAATACCCTGTCAACTAAAGAAATAACTACACTCCTTTTTACTTGGATCGAGTGATTTTTTGCGAAAGACGCATAACGGCTGTTGCTAGTCGGTTTCCGATAAATTGAAAAGCTAGTTCATTATTATTTCTATGGTTTTAAATATCTTGAAACGGTAATTTTTTCTCTGTTTCTTTTTCAATTGTAAAAACTAATTTCCCTCCCAAATTATTTAAATGTTCCGGAAAACCATCAATTTTTGATTCCCAACGATTCCAAATAACTAAAACGTCATCCATATATCTGTCCTAAAATTTAAGTTTAAAGAAATATGTTTCTATAGCTAAAGTTTCTATATACTCTACATAAACCTTTGCTAACAGCGGACTTAAGTGCCCTCCAATGCTATTTCTCTAATTTGATGGTGAAAATTATCTCTTAACTTGAAATAATTAGTATATCTGCTAGTTATTTTAAACAAATTCAAAATAGTTCCTATTTCAATTCCCTAGATAATTCTTCTATCTCATTTTTATGTTCGTCAAGTTTTTTGGATAAAACACTATAAGATTTATCAAAGGCATATATGTATAAATTCATTTTATTTTAAAACTAAACAGTCTAGATTTATTTGATATTTCAATATTTATTTGCTGATTTTAAGAACTTTAGGTTTTTTATATATGAATTTTAGAGATAAAATAGAGGTTTAAGTGTCATTGCTATCTATTTTTTGATTTTTTTTTCCGTTGGTGAATTGGTTGTTGATACTATAGGTCTTAGAGGAATACCTATTTTATGTATTTTGGCAAACCATATATTCTTGGGCAGACTGATCCCCTCTGAAAAACTTTTAATACATCTATGGAGTGATACTTCCATTATTTTTAAGGCCTTCTAAGTCCTTCCTTAGTTTTGCAACATACGACTCAGTTGGGTCTGAGTTAAGTTTTTTATAGGTTAAAATATTCTTTAGAATTGTTTCTATTTTTCTATCATTATTGTCTTTTCTAGAATTCGTACTTACTTACTTGGTACTTGGGTCACGTTCGAGCCTTGTCCAGGCCCATCGTGGCATCCAGAATTTGTCGACATGCCTCTCTCCATTGCTCTCTTTCAAGTGCGATTGGCTCGATCAACTGGATCCATTGTCTATTCCATCGGTGCCCGTGCTTCTTGAAACCTCCCATTGGCTCGAGGTCGGCTCTAACTGTTGATAACCATGTCTTTTTTGTCCTCCAGGCTTCTTCTTCCAGTGCGCAAGGGGTTGGCATTTCAAGCACTGTTTGCTGAACGAGTCATCCGGTCGGCACAGTGTATGCCCGAACCATCGTAGACGTCTCGCTTTGACAACATCAGAGACAAGTGGTATATCCCCACATCTTCTTCTGATGACATCGTTACGGACGCGGTCAGAGAGACGCAGGCCAAGAATACAGCGAAGACACTTGTGGTGGAAGACATTCAGGTTATTAGCTTCCCCAGCTCAGAGGGGCCACGTTTCGCAACCATAAAGAAGCACAGAGAGGACCAAAGCGTTATATATCCGGAGCTTTGTTCGAAGGGAGATTTCATTTCGTAGCCAGAGGCACTTCCGAAGCTGGATGAATGCTGCCCAGGCTGCGGAGATGCGGCTTTGTATTTCGCTTAGAGCTTCGCCCTTGGGATTTATTAGGGAGCCTAGATATTTGGAATCCTGGACGTCCTCGATTGGGATGCCATTCAATGTGATTGGAGTTTCATCTAGCCCAGAGGTGCTCATCGATTTTGTTTTCGATTGGCTGATCTTTAGTCCAGTAGCAAGGGATCTAACAGCAATGTCGTCTATCATGAGCTGTGCTTCTATTATCGACTCAGCCAAGATATCCACATCATCAGCGTAATCAAGATCTGTTATTGATAGTGCTGGACTGATTGTCACACCTTTGTATTTGTCAAGAGTCTTCATGATCTGGTCAATGACAAAGTTAAATAAAATAGGCGATAAGGCAAAACCCTGTCGCACTCCTTTGTCAATTGATATTTCTTTTGAGATTTCTCCGTCAGCTCTTATAAATGCCCTCGTTCCCACGTAATACGCCTTAATTAAACGGACTATCTTTTCGGGCACTCCATCATCCCTCATTGCATCCCAGATGGCAATTCTCTTTACCGAGTCAAAAGCCGTTACAAAGTCGATAAAGACTTGTATTGTTTCCTGCTGGTGTATAAGGCGGCGTTCCAGGATCTGTCTCAGGCTAAAGATATGATCGCAACATCCCATACCAGGTCTGAATCCTGCTTGATTTGGCCTCGTCCGATCATTTCTAATATTTCTGAACCTATTTAATACTATTATTGTGAAAACTTTTGAAGAAATGGGTATCAGGGAAATTCCTCTATAATTTTTACAATCGGCTCGATCCCCTTTCTTAAATACAGGAATTATTATAGAGGTCCTCCACTCTTCAGGAATGTATTCGTTGACCCAGACATCCGTGAGTAAGTTGTGGAGCTCGTCGCTAGCCGCTTCTGGAAGGGCCTTGAGAAGTTCAGCTGGTAATTCGTCAATGCCAGGGCTTTTATTATTTTTTAATAGTTTTACGGCATGAATAATTTCTTCTCTGCTTGGAGGGGCGATATTGCAATCCTTATACACGAATGGTGACTCAGAACTGCTGTGAGATGGAATGGGTTGGCTGTGGTCCTTTTCTGATGGGTGAAGAAGCTCCTGGAAGTGAGCACGCCATCGTTCATGCGATCTTCTTTGCTCGTGAGAAGCTTGTTGTCCTTACTAAGTAGCGTGGGGGTAGATCTTTGCTTCTTTTTCCCGGTTGATTCTCCTAGGAGCTGGTAGAGTTTCCGTGAATCATTGCGTGCAGCAGCTTTTTCCATTTCACAGGCTACTTTAGACCAATATGCTTAAGTCAATTTGGGCGCGGGTTCTACCATCTCGGGATCTCCAAGTGTAAGTGTGGCAAGGTTTGTGTTTAAACCATGTATTAGCCACACTGAGATTATTCAGCACAGCAAACATGAGAAGTCTAACTCCGTTAATGCACCGGTCGCCCAAACCGTGGTTGCCAATGGCCCATTCAGAATCGTTTAGTCTCGTGCCAATCCTGGCATTGAAGTCACCACCGATCACGAGGATGTCCTTACGAGGAATTTTATTCATAGTCAGTTGGAGGTCAGCATAGAATTTGTCTTTCAAGTGGTCAGGGGCGTCACGAATAGGGGCATATACAGATAGTATTGTCAGGTTATTACTCTGACCTTTTAAACGGGCCATCACAATTCTGTCAGACACTGCTTCATAGTCAAGGAGTCCCGATGCGATCTTGGGTGTCATGATTATTCCCACTCCTGCGAGGCCGGATCCATCCATTGGGCCAGAATTGAATAGTATGGCCTTTTTACCCGAAGGGGCTATTAGGTCAAGTGTCGTTTGTCCATTTAATCTTGTCTCTGAAACACAGAGTATGTCCTTACTACCGTATTGCTCTTATCAGCTTTCGTTATTATTAGAGAATCATCTAATAATAAAATCATCTTTTAATTTTTATCATCTTTTAAATTTTTTCAAAATTTGTATATCTTTGTTCATAGGGTTTTCTTGATAATTATCAAATTTTTTTAATATTCACGACCCCAGTCTTAAATCATTTTAAAATCTTTTCAAAACTTATGAATCTCTGTCTCAATCTTTGAAATTATTTCTTCTACCGGTATTCTTTTAGGATTTAGTCCGTTCAATAATCATAGTCCGAATATGCCTTTTTCAAGGATTTGTTTTTGTTCTTTGGTTACCTGAGAGATGTTTAGATTTATACATTGATATTTTTGTTTTTCATGTTCTGTTTTCAATTGCAAAAGTTTTTTGTTTAATCTTTCCCTAGCAATCTTAAAACATGTTCAAAAGAATTTTCCAAAATTGATAGAATTTGTTGGAAACCGTACGTATTAAGAAAAACCCAAAGGCTATTTTAAAAAAAAAAGTCTATTTCTTTTACAATTTGTGATCTCTGGAAATTTTTATTTTTCAACACATGTTTTAAATTTATGAAATTTACCTTTTTCGTGTGATCAGCTTCATTATATGTGTTTAAATGATGATTGAATTATTTATTTGCTTTACAATTTTCTAAAAACTTTGGTTGCGTAATTATATTGGCAAGTATTTGCTAAATTCAAAAATAATAAAATTGAATTGTTCTTCTGCCACTCATAGGCTAAACGTAAATAATTTTTTAGAGCATATTGATTTTAAATTCACGGAAAATTAAGCAAGAAAAAACGGGTTTCAATTTCGTCAAAGCAGTGAAAAAAAATAAAAACAAATCAAAACTTTAATTAAAAAATATTCCGAATATTTCGGCCCCACGTCGTGGAGCCTCTCAATGGAGAAAAAACGGAAAGAACAAAAAAACAAAAAACAAAAGAATATTGTTTTTTAAAAATATAACACACACAAAAAATATAAAAACTTGGAAATATCGAAAGATTTTGAAATATTGATATAAAAAATTTAAAAGATTTAAAAAAGATGACTCTCTAATAATAATGAAAGCTAATAAAAGCGATACAGTAGCAATCCTAGAACAAGATGATTATGATAGTAAAATGAAAACAATTCGAAAGGAACTTTCAACATAAAAAAAGACTCAGACCCAAAGTATCGAATGTTGCAAAATAAAGAAAGGACATAGAAAGCCTTAAAAAATGGAAGTATCTAACCACAGATGTATTACAAGTTCTTTCCGAGGGTATCAGTCTGCCCAAGAATATATGATTTGCCAAAACTACATAAAATAGTAACTATTTCACCAACAGAAAAAAAAATAAAAAATAGATAGCAATTACGCTTAAACCTTTATTATATCTCTAAAATTCCTATATAAGAAACTTAAAATTCTTAAAAGCAACTTATAACTATTGAAATATCAAACTAATCTAGACTGTTTAGTTCTGACATAAAATCAATGCACACATTTATACTTTTTGATAAATCTTTTAGTGTTCAATCAAAATACTTGATGAAAATAAAAATGAGACCGAAGAATTATTCAGAGGAATTGAAATAGAAACAATATTAAATTTAGTTAAAATAACTAGCAGGTATACTAATTATATCTAGTTTAGAGATAATTGTTACCATCAAACTAGAGGATTAGCAATGGGAGGGCCCTGGAGTCTGTTCCTTGCAAATATTTATGTAGAGTATGTAGAAACTCCAGCTATAAAAACATATTTTATAATGCCTAAAATTCGGGGCAGATATATGGATGACGTTTTAGCTATTTGGAAATATGGGGATTCAAAAATTGAAGGTTTTCTGGAATTAGTTACTGTTTCTGGTTATTTAGATCCAGAGAAATAACAATGAACTATCCTTTGCAATGTACCGTAAACTGACTAACAACAACCGCTGTTTTCTTTCCCGTCGAATCACCCTTTCCGAGGACAAAGGGGTCTAGTTATTTCTTTAATTTATAGGGTATTAAAATTAGCATCACCAGAATACATGAGTAGTGAACTACTTTTTATTAATGATTTTCTAGTAGGTAATAGATATTTCGAAAACGTGATTTTTCAAATAATTGAAAAAAGGAAAAAAAGTTAATGGAAACTATAGTATTAGAAGAAGATGGTTTCAACTCAAAAATCAAAATACATAACTTGGCTTTATGTCCCTATATTGTCACGGAAGTTAAGAAGAGAATTGAAAAAACATAATACAAAAACAACATTTAAATCAGGACAAACTATAAGCTCTTTGCTAAATAATGGAAAAGACAAGGTTCCAAGAAACATACAAAATTGAGAATACAAAATTCCACGCTCTTTTGGTAAATTTTATGTAGGAAAAACACACCAGAACTTAGAAAATAGGCTAGATCAACACAAAAATGCCATAGATTGCTCGCTTAAACATAATCAAAAATCGGAAACGTTTGAATTGGCTGTAGCAGAACACGTTTTTAATTTCTCTCATCACAGTATTTTATCTGATAAGACAAAAATTGTAAATACGTCTGTAGGAGGTTTGCAAAGTTTCAGAGAAATTATAGAAATAAAAAAGAATATCCATAGGGGTATTAGTATGAATAGAGATGAAGGGAATTTTAGGATAAACTCAATTTATAATAGTTTAATTAATGAGCCGGTAATATCTTCAATCAGTAGTTATTTACATAATTGTCCTAGAACAAGTAATAACCTTGCGAACGAAAGTCAGAGAGAGGTCAAAGCTGGAAAAATTCGACGGACTGCAGCTAAACGAGCAAAAAAAAAAAAAAAAATCCTTTTAACATATGATTCATGAGTTTACTGATTAACCTGTGAGATTTAGATAGCGTGATGGACCTGGGTTTTGGTGACCTTTTTTATTTGTTCAAGTAAATATAGTCTTCACTTTTAATGTATTCCCATTAACACACTGAATGACAATATCTGATCTTTTTAAATTTGAACTTTATGAATTCATTTATGTTAAATTTATCTTTTTCTTTGATTTTTTTGGGAAATTTATTTAAGATTTGGAAGTGAAAATAAGGCGATATTTAGGAGAGTGATATTTAGTATATTTAGGAGAGTAAAGAGTGGGGGACTGAGGATGGATCCCTCTCATATGCGGTATTATTTCTGTTCTTATTAAGTTTCAATGTTGCTCCTTACTTTCAACTGAGAAAACTTTATATTTCAGTCATTTTGCAAATCGTGCACATACCTAACTAAGATATTATTCGGGCTACCCGCCTCAAAGTACCCACCTATATTTCTCGCTTTGAAGATGTATGTATCAGTTATTGTAAATTAATTGATATCATTTTGCTTTTTCAGTATTTTCTGTTACAAAATTGTAATATTTTGTCAAAATTCTTGATGAACATTTAGAATTTGTTGAATAAGTCCTTAATAATATTGTCGCTATAGAATTTCGGGTTAAATGGGCAGGTGCATTGAAATCCATATAAATGGAAATTCTGTGGGACTATTGGTCTTCTGCGTGGCTGAAGCCGTCATGAACCCTAATTTATCTTTCTGATGTTTAAATACAGGTCAGTTCAGTTCACTCGGGTTTATTAAAAAAAATTATATATAACAGTCATAACAAACATAATCTCTCATCTCTATGCTGAGTCCCTTATTGCCTCAAAACCAAATACGACTATGGCTGTCCCTCTACTTCTCGATACAACCATGGCCCCTACCAAAAAACATTCTTACAAGTCCCCACCTTTCCATCCAGGAGCAAACCATTCCAATCCCCACACACAAAAAAACTCAATAATGGCTAAAATACTTATCTATTTAAATTCTTTATTCAATTCAAACTAATTTTGACTCTTTGACGCTAAAGTTCGAATCTTTCTCTTAACTCCATTTTTGAAACAGTAAGAAACTTTAGCGTAAAGAGCGGGGCGTTGAGGAGGAAAAGCCCCTCTCATATACGGAGTAATTTCTGTTCGTTTTAAGTTTTAATGTTGCTCCTTACTTTCAATTAAAAAAAACTAGTTCTTTTTATTTAAGTTCTGGGCGTTTTTGAATTAATGCATGTTTTGATCTTGGCTCTCCGCACATAAGTAATTAAAACAAAATTTGCATGTTCATTAATTGCAATTAATTGGAGGATTTAAGATAAAAGGAGCGAGGGAGAAGGGCTAGTTGCCCTCCAAGTTTTTGATTACTTAAAAAAGCAACTAGAACTTTTAATTTTTTACAAACGTTTTCATTGGTGAAAAATATACGTAACTTACGAATTAACTTACATACCGACCTTCTATATTCGTATGTTTTTATTGCGTATATGAGGTGGTTCAACCCTCGTCAATACCTCGCTCTTTACACTAAAGCTTAGATTTTATCCCAATTCCTTAAGAATGACCTCTGAGTCAAAAAGACCGTAGAATAAATAGTTGAAATTACTAAAAATACGTTAGCGTAAAGAGTGAGGTATAACAAGGAGGTAAACTCTTCGTATGCATAATAATTTTTGTTCGTTTTAAGTTTTAATGCTGCTCCTTACTTTCAGTAGAAAAAACTTTTCATATTTATTTTTTCATTGCTTTTTCAAATAATGCTAGAAAATCTTTCGCCCCCTTCATTGAAATTCTCTTCCCCCATGAGACGTTTTTCCATGGATATATCCTTCCACGTAGCCCCCCTCCCCCCTCAACTCTCCCCCTAAACTAAAAAATCCCCCTGAAAACGCCTGTACACTTCCCAGTAACCATTACTATATGTAAACACAGGTCAAAGTTTGTAACTTGCAGCCCCTCCCACTGGGACTGCGGTGGAGTAAGTCGTCCCGAAGGACATAGTTATTCGGTTTTTCGACTATGGTGAATAAAATGGCTATTTCGCAATTTTGATCCGGTGACTTTTGGGAAAAAATGACCGTGGGAGAGGGCCTAGATGCCCTCCAATTTTTTTGATCACTTAAAAAGGACACTAGAACTTTTGATTTCCGTTAGAATGAACCCTCTTGCGACATTCTAGGACCACTCAGTCGATACGATCAACCCTGGGAAAAAAACAAAAAAACAAACAAATAAACACACATCCGTGATCTGTCTTCTGGCAAAAAATGCGAAATTCCACATTTTTGTAGATAGGAGCTTGAAACTTCTACAATAAGGTTTTCTGATACGCTGAATTTTATGGTGTGATTTTTGTTAAGATTGTATGACTTTTAGGGGGCGTTTTCTCCTATTTTCTCAGATGAGGCAAATTTTCTCAGGCTCTTAACTTTTGATAGGTATAACTGATCTTGATGAAACTAATATATTTAAAATCAGCATTAAAATGCGATTCTTTTGATGTAACTAGTGGTATCAAAGTCCATTTTTTAGAATTTCGGTTACTATTGAGCCGGGTCGCTCCCTTACAGTTCGTTACCACGAACTGTTTGATCCATCCAAAGATGGGCCTCTTCTCTGATTTTTCAAGCTTCCGCTGGAGTGAAGGCATGTGGAGTCCGCAGCAGGTCATTTCATCTCGTTAGTAATTTTGATCAAAGTTTGACAATTAGATGTTTGATAAAAGCATAGGTAACAGCGTTTTGGAATGTCATAGTTCGGATTAAGGATACGAGTTAGGTCATTTAGACTAAAAATGAAAGAGGACCGAGGATTTATCCTTAGGGCACACTAAATTTCACAGTTTTGTCGTTCTTCGGGTCGTCACCAATGTAGATTCATTTATTTTGACGGTGAGATTCAAAACATTGCTAGGCTATCCTCTCACTCCAATATGTTCCAGCTTTCCCAGAAACATTTTATGATCTCTACTGTCAAATGCTTTCTTGATGTCAATCAATATAACAGCTGGCAGAAGATCTGAGTCAAATGCCCTGTTGATGAATGAGCTTAAGAATGCCAGAGCGTCTTGTGTTGAATGACCAGGTCTGAAGCCGAACTGATGACTATTGAAAAATCTTTTTCTTTCAAGAAACTGGTAAAGTTGTCTTTGCAAGGGTTTTTCAAAAATTTTTGAAAAAATAGACAATATTGATATGGGTCCGAAGTTCGATGGATCGTTCAGAGGGCCATCTTTATGCAGAGGGATTAGTCTTGCCTTTGTAGTATCGAAGGAAAAACACTACTTCTTAGGGATAAGTTTATCAAATAAGTTAATGGCTCTAGGATAGAAGGGAGGACTGCTTTCAGGGCTTTCGTGTGTATCCGTCAAATCCAGATGCTGGTGTGCCATTGAGGGTCTTCACAATTAGCTGTACTTCAGAATTCTCCTCTTTAAGATTAATTACTTGTAGATCTGTAAAATCTGAGTTAGTATATCCATAAAAGCAGAAAAAATGCCTGATGATGAGCGATATATTTCTCCAATCAATATCTTTTTCTTAGAAGGCTCATATAGCTCAAGGAAAAGTGATTCAAAAATGCCTTTATAATTCCGGCTCAGTTGGCTGTTAATATTTACAGCATATTCATTCCTCGCATAAATAGCCATTCCTCCTCTGCGAGCTTCTTTTCTATGTAAAAACTTTGATGTATAGCCTGTGATATCAAGGAGGCTATACGGTTGTCCCTAAGGGAATATCTCACATAATGGCATTGCATACTTATGTTTAAATATATTAAAACATTGTTTATAAGTAGGAAAGAGAAATATTATCATGTCAAGTCAGCTCAAACATAGCTCCTGTTAGCACTTGCCTGCCCCCCCCCCCCAAAAAAAAAAACTTCTTAGCAAGGCTCATGACATCCTGTCACATCTTTTCAACCTCTGTGCCATCAAGTATGTGAATGTCATATATTATGCAACACAGAAGAAGATGTTCAAAATGGGAGGGAGGGGCACTATTATATCACTTAGCATCAAAAATGAAGGTGTAGACCGGAAATTTTCCGGGAATCAAAATATGTATCAATCATATATATAAATTCGAATTCAAGGAGGAATATTGATTCCTCCGATGCAATAGGGAAATGGTTCCCATCTCCTTACCTACACAATGACCCACAACCCCTCCTTCTCAATAGCTGATGCGCAATTACACATCAGTCACCATTTTAATGTTGACATAAAATCAGCTGAACCAACTTACATAAATTAAGCATTAAGGTAGTTGTCCATAACAACTATTTGTCTTGAATGATTTACGTGAGTTTTCATGAAGTAATGTGTGTCCGTAAGGCATTACTTCATCTGCAAATGGGAAGCTAAACATATAGTTTTTGGAAGTTTTTAATCGCTTGGTTATCTCAGAATTTTCAATTGATGGCAACTTGGTCCTCTTGGGGGCAAAATCGAAGTTTGGTGCCACGAAATGGTAGAAAACGCCACTCTCCCACGGCACAATCTATTTGATTTCTTAAAAAGAGCTTTAGAACATGAAATTTCTGCTTGAACGAGTTCCTTCCTGTGTTTTAGGACCATTGGTTCAATGCAATAACCCAATGCAATTTCAATACAAAAAAAAAGAAAAACAAACAAACGTGCATCCGTGAGGTTTCTTCTGGCAAATACCCAAAAATACCCATTTTTGTAGAAAGGAGCTTGAAACGTCTACATTAGAAATTTCTAGTATGCTTTATCTGATGGTGTGATTTTCATTAAGATGGCTTGACTTTTTGGGGGAGCTACCCCTTTACGAGAATTATTCAATTTTTTTCAGGCTCTTAACTTTTCATGGGTTGCACTAAACATACTAAATGTTACATATTTGGAATCAGCATAAAATCCTAATTCTTTTGATGTATTAAATGACACCAAGGGCCATTTTTTAGATACAAATCGTTAAGTTGATAAAACATTGAGTCAAGGAAGAGCAGCTATGCTGACATTTTTTTTCCATCAAGTAAAAGAAATAAAGAACTTCTTAGAGCTAAAATGTGTTGTTTTTGCCAAAAATTGCCGATCATCAAGACCTTTGATTTATGAGAAAGCAAAATATCCAATTAGGAAACTATATGAGATTGTATGGGCTGCAGAGATAGCATCTAATTCGAATAGTAAACTAGGTTTATGACCTCCATGGTAAGTTAGAGTAAATGATTAGGTCGTGTTGAAAAATCAATTATACCAGAATAGAGTGAGGATCTAAATAATTCGGAAACGGTAACGTCTCATAGAGATGTTAAGCTTGTGTATGGACAGGACGTCCATTTCAAGTTCAATATACCAGCAGGATATTACACTTATTAGATGTGGTTTCGAGCTAATTGCTTTCCAACTCGAGAAAGATTTATATGATTTCTTAATATGAGAAGGGTTATAGATGACGAGTCCGAGTCCGTTTGTCTGCTTTTGAATATAAAAATGATAATTTGTTATATTGTTGGAGGTGCATGTTTATGTGAAGATCAATTTGTACATATCAATGTTATGTAAATATCAATCTCTGTTGCTAAAAAAAATGATTTGTTACCATAATCTACTCTCTTTAAAAGAGTAATAATTGTGTATGTATTTATTTATATATTTTTTCTAAAAAACTGCTTCTTATTTTTTTTTTTGAAAATTGATACACTGAAATTTTTAGAGATTGATACACTGAAATTGATACACTGAAATTAGTTTGTAAAAATCCTTTAAAATCTTTAGTTTTGAAAAAAAAAAATTTCATGTAAATAACGTCACATTTATATGCATTTAAAGAGCAACCTACATCAATTTTTTTTAGGAGTGGTCGTATCACTTTTGGTATATGTGACACTGTAAAATAATATAATGTGACAAATTACCTTGAAAAGCGGAAAACAGAGGTATAGAGCAAGGAACAGTGAGAATCATGTTTAATCGCAAGCTAAAATGTTGTACAAAAAAAAAAAAATTGTAGTTAGAAGACAAATCGAAATTTCAATATCATACTAAATTATGCAAGATGATGAACGAGTCTGAGCACCTAAAGCAAAAGGCACGGATAAAATGTCTGAGGTAAAGCTCAGTGAAAAGGATGCATAACAAAATCTGCTGGTAGAAGACATCCAACAAGAAGCATACCAATGAATCACAAATGGAAATGATGGACAACAAAATCTGCAGTTATAGTACATTAGACAGCGAGGATTACATTTATTAGTAAACGAAAATGACTCGCAACAAAACCAGCGGTTAAAAGAGGACCAACAATGAGAATAAGAATGGATCCCAAACGAAAATAATACACGACGAAGTATATGCTTAGAAGACTTGTTACAAAGAGCTAAAGAAAATCGCAGCGAATAATGATTCACAAAAGAATCTGTGGTTAGAAGACCAGCGACAGCGAGAATAAAACGAATTGCAAAAGAAAATGACACGTTAATCTGCGGTTGAAAGACAGGTAACAGCAAGAAAAAAATTATACAAGCCTGTTTCGTGTCGAGTGCCGGAGACTGAACGCAGCTTGGGGCTTCAGTATTGAACTACCAAGGTATCTTAATCCTGTGTAAAATTCAAAGAAATGTTAGTTTTTTTTCAGTTTACAGATCTGTGTAAACTGGTCATTTTACTGATCAGTTTTCGTATAGTGAAGATTGCTGATGATGGTCTATTTTTGTTTTTAATGCTGTATTTTGTACATGACCTCTTTTTTACTTATCTTATCTTAAAGATGGAATAATAGTTTTTTCTTATGCTATAAAGGGTACCAGTGGGATCATTACTTTTTAAAACAGTAATGCTGGGAAAACGTAAGTCAATAATATTAAATACAGAATAAAACTGCAGACAAATCTTAGTTTGTTTTCTACCTCCCTTCCTCCTTCGTTTCTTAAAAAATAGATATAAATCCAGAAAAATTATATATTTGGTTTTTCTCGATCATCAAACATTTCGTGGTAACGAACTGTAGTAAGGAGCGACCCTGCTCAATAGTAAACGTAACTCTAAAAAACGGAATTTTGATACTAAAAGATACATTAAAAGAATTGGATTTTTATGCTGATTTTAAATAAGTAAGTTGCATCAAATTTAGTCTTACTCATCAAAAGTTACGAGCCTGAGAAAAATTTGCCTTATTCTGGAAAATAGGGGGAAAATGAAATCACACCATAGCAAAATCACATCATCGCATTCAGCATATCAGAGAACCATATTGTAAAAGTTTCAAGCTCCTATCTACCGAAATATAGAAGTCCGTATTTTTTGCCAGAAGACCGATCACGGGTGCGTATTTATTTATTTTTTTCTAGGGGTCATCGCATCGACTAAGTGGTCCTAGAATGTCGAAAGAGGACACATTCTAACGGAAATGAAAAGTTCTAGTGTCTTTTTTAAGTGAACAAAAATTGGAGGGTACCTAGACCCCCTCCCACGCTCATTTTTTCCCAAAGTCAACGGATCGAAATTTTGAGATAGCAATTTTGTTCAGCATAGCCAAAAAACATAACAAGTATGTCTTTGGGTATGACTTACTCCCCCACAGTCCCCGGAGGAGGGGCTGCAAGTTACAAACTTTGACCAGTGTTTACACACAGTAACGGTTATTGGGAAGTGTACAGACGTTTTCAGGAGGATTTTTTTTTGGTTTGGGGGGGTTGAGCGGAGAGGGCTATGTGGAAGGATCTTTACTTGGAGGAATACGTCATGGGGGAAGAAAACTTCCATGAAGAGAGTGCAGGATTTTCTAGTATTATTATAAAAAACGATAAAAAAATGAAAAGTTGTTTCAGCTGAAAGTAAGGAGCAGCATTAAAACTTAAAACGAACTGAGATTATTTCTTATATGAGGGGTTCTTCTCCTCCTAAATACCTCGCTCTTTTCGCTAAAGTTTATTTATTCTACAGAGGGTCATTCTTAAAGAATTGGGACAAAATTTAAGCTTTAGTGTAAAGAGCGAGGTATTAACGAGGGCACAAATCCCCTCATATGCATAATAAGGATAAATGAGTATAGAAGTTCGTTACGTAAGTTAATTCTTAAGTTACGTACATTTTTTATTAATAAAGACGCTCGTTAAAAATTAAAAGTTCTAGTTGCCGTTTTAAGCAACCAAAAAATTGGAGGGCAACTAGGCCTCCTTCCCCATCCCTTTTTTCTCAAAATCGTCTGATCAAAACTAAGAGAAAGCCATTTAGCCAAAACCAAGAATTAATATGCAAACTTCACCTTAATAATTTATGTGCGGAGAGCCAAAATCAAACATGCATTAATTCAAAAACGTTCAAAAATTAAATAAAAAAAACTAGTTTTTTTAACTGAAAGTAAGTTTGACTCTTTCTCTCAATTCTACTTATATTAAACGGTAAAAAACTTTTGCGTAAAGAGCGGGACGTTGAGAAGGGAACAGCCCCTTTCATACACGGAGTAATTTCTGTTCGCTTTAAGTTTTAATGTCGTTCTTTACTTTCAGTTAAAAAAACTAGTTTTTTCTATTTAATATCTATTAAAAACGGGTAGATAGTCTCTAAATAAAATAGCTTGGAATAATAATTCAGCTAAGGATATATTTTGTATGGTAAAGGATTATAGTTACACTAGTTACACATATGTAAAATAGCCATCAACGCTACATATTTGGAAAGCATAATTGAGTCCAGAGTATATGGATGTGGCATTGAGCCTGCGACTTTAATTTTAAAACTAATTAAAGATAATCATAGGCAGCGCAATATCGCTGCATAAGTAAAGAGCAATGTGGGCACTATGTATTATTTTTTTTTATTTATTTGTTTTAGACCAGGGAACTTCGCATAGAAGGACTTGTCATAGAAACTTCGAAAGGGGATCATTCGATTGGAAATTGACAGGGCTAGTGCCCTATTTAATAGTCGAAACTGAATGGAGGGACAACCAGCCTCCCCATGCCCATCATTTCCCCGAACACACCCAATCAAAATTTTGAGATTCAAAAAATATTTGTTCAAAAAATAGCTATTTGTTCAAAAAATAGTCCAAAGATCATAGGCTGCGCAAATGTGGTGCCTAAATTAAGAGCAACGTGGGCAAAATATATTATTGTATTTTTTTTTAGTTTTTTAGACCAGGCATTTCGTATAGAAGGAGTTGGCGTATAAACTTCGAAAGGGGCTCATTAGACTGGAAATTGCAAGTTCTATTTCCCTTACTATTAGTCGTAAGTAATCAGAGGGCGAAAAACACCCCAATCCATCTTTTCCACATATAAAACCTAATAGGGGGGGGGGGGGGAGGTTAATGCCAGAATCGCCTCTCACTCAATTGGACTGTCTTGGCTTTTTCTAAAATTAGCCAAGACTTGATTCCCACAATTATTATTCAATTTTAATTAAAAAATCAACATCTGAATCGAAATTTTGAGATAACCTGCCTTCTTAAAACCAGAAAACACTTTGCCTTTTATCGAAAACAAAATACATTTAAAATATTTTCACTTTTTTACTTTAATAAATAAAAAACTATGAAGACTTGTAAGGAAAAACAATCAGCATATGTATATTAAACTGACAATCCATGGTCATTTCATTTTTTTTTTCAGTAAAGTGCAATTATGTTCTGGTCTAGGGTTTGTCAGCCCTGCTTATGCTTCTTCTTGCTCGTTTGGAGCTTTAATCGGTTAGTTGTCGCAATTTCTGTTTGTTTTGAGATCCACTTATTTATTGATGGTGATTCATGGTAGTTTTAGGCTTGGAAAGTTATTTAACTTTATTTCTGCTGTTTATTGGCTTAGTGTAGGTCTTTACTTCCCTTTAAAAGCTTTTTTGCGGAAAGAAGTTTTTAAAATTAATTGCTGGAAAAAATCACTGCTGGTTTAGGGGTTGAACACGGGAAGATTAACGTGCAAACTAAATTATTTACTAGATTTCCTACAGTTCCAGAATTAGAAAGCTTCTACCCCGCTATCTCAATATGCCTTCATAAATTAGGTCTCGAAGAAATATTGTTGTAAACGAAAGTAATCAGTGACATTAAAGATATGAAACAAACAACAATTACCATGTATACCGGGTTTTTATCGCTCTTATTATTTACCTTTTTTGCTAATGATCTACTCTATCATTTCAGACCTTGAAAAAATAAATGCTTGAACACGAGAGCAATATCAGATTTTTTTTTTTTTTTTTTTTTTTTTTTTTTTTTTTTTTTTTTTTGGTTATCATTTTGCTTTAAAATTAAAGGGACTATTTAGTTTTATTTCCTTCAAATATTCTACTAATTAACTTGTATTTTCTAGAAACATCCCTTGAAAATGCTTCTTTGAAATATGCATTTCCTTTCAAAATCCTTTGAAAGGCCTTTACAAATAAAACGCTTACAACTAGCTACTGGCTACTGTTGCTGTTGCATTAGTTTCAATAATGTACTTTCAAGAAACAACTATTCAACCTTTAGTTTAAAAATCAAGGGTTCTAAGGGAGGTGCCAGCTTCCCTAATTTATAGGATTCTTTCTCTTTTTGGCTTTTAACACACCATTCGGTTAAACAAAATGAAATTAAATTCCATTTTTATTAATTTTTAATGTCATACGAAGGGCTCTTCTCCAATGTGAGGGTGGGCTGCTACTTTCCTAAACCCCTCCTATTTCTGTTATAAGAACCCTGGCCAAGAGGAATTTTCATTTATAATTAAATTACGACTCACCAACTTGCAATTCGTGTTGCAATTAGTTGATGAAACTTTAAGTAAAAATGAAAAGCTTTATATTTCGAATTTTATTTCTTACTGAAATAAAGAGAAAAGGAAAAGTATTCACATGTATTCAAATTGAGGTAACTGAAAATTTGCCCTTCGGAATGGTCCCATTTTTTTATTTTTTTTTTATTTTTTACAGTCCTTCAAGTGTCATTAAATTAGAAATTTAAATTAAACGTTTTAGCTCTTGAAATTTAAGTAGAATTTTCGTTTGTAACTTATGAATTGGAAATGCCTTAGATTTTAGAACATTAATTAACCATTAAAAATAATGGTTTTTCAACTAAAATGAAGGAGCAACACTAAAACTTAAAACCAACAGAAATCGTTTTTTATATGAGAGCCCCTGTTTGATCTTCCGCTCTTTACACTGAGGTCTTAAAGGTCTAATAATACTTGTCATTCAGATTCAATGGCTCTTGTGTTTGAGCTCTCTTTATTGAAGAATTGTGTCAAAATGTCAAACTTTAGCGCAAAGAGCAACTAACGAGAAAAGTGTAGCCCCCGTATACACAGATTAAGTTTTGTTCGTTTTATGCTTTAATGTTTCTTCTTACTTTTAGTCGATTGTTAATTGAATTTCTGACCGTTTTTCAAACCATTCCAAGAAATCCTTTCCCCAATTTTGAAATTTCTCCAGGGCAATCCTACCCTGGAAACTATCCTTCTCATAGAAAAATCTTACCTGGGAGCCCACCTCTCCGACAGAAAATTTATCCACAAAAAGTTTCCGATATTTCCCAATAATAAATCAACTTTAGTGAATTGAATGACCCTCTTAGAATTTTAGTTGGATGTCTTTGGGGGAAAACGGGTGTGGAAGGGGGGCTAGTTACCATTCAATCTTTTTCAACACTTAAAAAAAGCACTGAAAATTTCGATTTCCGTTCAGATTAGCCCTATTTCGATCATCAAGGACTATTGATTCGATACGATCACCCCTGAAAAATAAATAAAAAACACGTATCTCTCATCTTTCTTCTGACAAACAACACAAAATTGCATATTTTCGTAGAACTCGAAACATGTACAGCATCATTCTCTCACATGGTCAATCTGTGGTGTGATGTTATTTATTAAAATCATTTGACTTTTTGGGAGCATTTTCCTTTTTTTTGAAAATCAAGCAAAGTTTTCAGGTTCGTAGTTTTTGCTGGATAACATTAACTTAAAGAATTTAATGTATTTGGAATCAGCATAAGAACCTTATCTTTTGACGTATTAATTGATATCAAATTCTATTTTTTAGAGTTTTCCTTTCTATTCAATCGAGTTACTCTTTACTTAAAACTCGCTTCCACAAACTGGTTCATTATGGAAAAAGCCCATTGTCTAATCTTTCTTTATATGTTTCCTTTAAACCGCAAATAGTAGTAACAAAATTATCACAGTTAAATCTAGCATACAATTTTTCTCATACACCATGCTCTACTCTCTAATTAATAATAAAAGAATTTATTTATTTTAGGTAAATGGCACCAACTATAAGGAAGAAAAAGTAATGTTGTACCTGATGTCTGCAATATATCTTGCTGCAGTTACATTCATTTCAGTCGTGGCTAACACACTTGTTCTAGTTGCTTTTTTCAAGGAAAAAAAGGTATAGTTGAATCATGCGGAAAATTGTATATAGTTACAACGTAGATTCGTCTCAACAGTTGTTTGGTTTAAAATACACGGAACTCTTACTATTAAACAACGATTACCATCCCATGTCCTTAATAACAACAATATGTGGTGAGTTTGAAATAAGCAATTTGCAACTTCTCCCATTTTTTCGAATTTCTCGATTTTCTGATAAATTGGAAATATAAATCAAAATAAATAACATGTAAAAGACTAAAAAATCATACATCAATAAATTAGGTTGTTTTGAAAAGAATGATGTATTCCAGTCTTTGTTTTCCTGGCGTCGTTGTTATAGAATGGATGATTATAAAAAATTTCAGGATCGTAATTTGACAGTTCTAGTGACATTTGTAAGAAATAAAAACATTATTGGAGAGAACGCAGCCTCCATTTCAACATCTATTGTGCTCCTGGAAACTCCTTGCTGTCGTATATGGAACCAGATCAAATCTCAAGATTGCCAGTTTTAATTGGACTAGTAATAAAATAAAAAATGTTGGTATGGGGCCACACTGAACTGGTTCCCAATCAAGCCATCCCCAATAAACTCAGCCTTATTGAACTCAAACTCATTCAACTCGACCCTCTTCATCTTAACCCCAAGTCAAATAAACCCCCGTTAAATTCAGCCCCCAGGCAATTCAACCCCCGTTCAACTAGATCTTATTCAAACAACCCCTTGCAACTCAACCCTTCTTAACTCAACAAAGTATTTTTTTGAAAACTCAATTGCACATAGCATGTTCTAATTTAGTTCACCATCACCTCAACATTCCCCTCCATTTTCACCTTAAAACCCTTCGATTTGGTAGTACAAGTAGCAGTACCATTATTAGCAGTAGTAGTTGTAGCAGTTGTAGAGTTAGTAGTAGCTGCAGTAGCAGTAGTAGCAGCAGCATTAGTGGTAATAGTAGTATTACTAGTATTAATAGTAGAAACAGTTGTAGAAAGTAGTAGTAGTAGTATACACATAGTACCTTTTGATAAGCTCAAAATCCCACTAAACATTCCCTGAAAGTTTCATCTTAGTACCTTTAGCCCCACTAGTAGTAGTAGCATCAGTAGTAATATCAGTAGCATTATGCATATAGCGCCTTTTGTTTTTCAACGTCCCCATCAGCATATGCTGAAATTTTCAACTTAATACCTTAAGCAGTTCCCAGAACATTGCTGATACGTTCTTTTGGCAGCATGCATGAACATAGTGCGATTTGATTTAGTTCAATATCCCCTTAACATTCCCTAAAACTTTTACCTTAATACTCTTAGCTTTAGTTATATCAGTAGTAACATTAGTAAAAGTAGTATCAGTGTTATTAGTAAAAGTAGCATGCACATAGAACCTAATTAGCATAATTATCGCGTTATTCTTCAGTTCCTTCCCAAAATAGACTCTGTAACAAGAAAAATATACAAAATTAGTTTCTAATACATATTTTTCGATTCATCTTCTTTTCTTTCTTTTATCTTGTGGTATTTGCCCATACTAAAGAATTCTGGATGTAACTCCTTTCCTCGTTTCCTCATCCTTTTCATTCCTCGAAAATTAATCTGTTACCTTCGTGTATTTCTCACATAATTTTCCTGTATTTTCTTTCACTACTCTATTTTTCTAAAATTAAACTACTCATATAAAATCTCTCTACTTTAGTTTTGAGTCAGGGTTCAAATCAACAATGTCAATTGAAGTAAGAAATTCCTGTGCGAGATCAATTTCTCCTTTCTGTTTGTCCTTCACAGAATCATATCTTATATATGATTCTAGGTTTATATATATTATATATATTATATATATATATATATATATATATATATATATATATATATATATATATATATATATATATATATAGTATATAAATATAGATAATATAAATCAATCAATCAATCAATCAATTTATTAATACTAAAGAAAACTATTACAAAAGTAAATCAATTAGTAGGCCCAAGAAGCTATGCTTGTAATGGGCCACAGAGAACAAAAAAAAAAACACTTATGAAATATATACAAAAAAAAAAAAAAAAAAAAAAAAAAAAAAAAAAAAAAAAAAAAACACTGGAACAAGACAAGATTTTAAAAGAAGAGAAGTGACATACAAATTGGGATAGAATTAAAAGAGAGACAAAAATTATTTAACTGGAAAGACCCGACGAAATAATGCATTTGCAGAAAGAAAAAGAGGGACATCCAAAGGGATGGAGTTCCATAATAGAATTGACTGATATACAGGAGACCTCTGAGCTGCTGTAGAGGATCGTTTTGGTAAAATAAATCGTCGAGAAGAATTACGCAACGAAGAAAAGTACCTACCTGAGCCTGTCCTTGAGAAAAACTGCTGCAGGGTCGGTGGAAGAGTACCTAGAAAAGCAGAATGCGCTAAATAAAGAGTATTTTTACCTATAATATGATCCAGCGGAGCTATTCCAGTATCATTATAAAGATCAGAGGAAGGGTAAAGCCGAGGGAGAAGAAAAGTAGCCTTCACTGCCCTATTTTGGGCTCTTTGAAGTGAGCAGAGAAGAGATTTATTAGTATTGCCCCAGACAGAGCAGCAATAAGAAAGGTAAGGATGAATAAAAGCATGATAAAGAGAAACCATAATATCAGGAGGAAGAAATGAATTAATCCGGTGCAACATTGAAGACTGGCGGAGTATTAAGGAACAGGTGTGAGTTATATGCGGTTTAAAAGAAAGAAAACAGTCAAGATACACACCAAGAAGTTTCACCATAGTAGCTTGTGGTATAATATCATTCCCAAAAGTCATGGTGATTGGCTCCCGTACGTCTCTCATGCGGTAAGGGGTCCTAAAGTTGACAATGGCACTCTTTCGGCTGTTAAGAGCCATACCATTTGACCAGCACCAATCCTTTACTTTATCAAGAAGACCTTGAGCTATAGAAGTGGCAGATGGCAGGTCCACCGCAGCAATGAAAAAATTACTGTCATCAGCAAAAAGAACAGGGTGAATATGGGGATGAATACCATCAACAAGATCATTAATGTAGATTAGAAACAAAAGTGGTTCAAGCACAGAGCCTTGTGGGACACCTTTCAATACAGGCAAAGTAGTGGAAGAAGTACGGTTAACCAAAACATACTGAGATCTATCTGAGAGGTAGGACCTAAACCAATCTAGTGGGACTCCATGCACACCAAATAAGGATAGTTTAGACAGAAGAACATTGTGGTCAACCATATCAAAGGCCTTTGAAAAGTCAAGAAATAGACCCAAAACACACAAGCCCTTGTCCAGATTAACACGCACAAACTCTGTAGCGTCAGTAAGTGCATGTAAGGTAGAGAATGAGGGACGAAAACCATACTGATGGTTAGTGATGAGAGAATTTCCATCAGTCGAATAAGTACTAAATACAAATGAAGAAAGTCGACGATACACTACTTTTTCAACAACCTTTGAGATGACGGGAAGAAGAGAAATAGGTCTGTAGTTTGAAATTAGAGACGAATCACCTTTTTTATGCAAAGGTAGAACAGTAGGAACTTTAAATGAATGAGGGAAAATACCAGAAGAAAGAGAGAGGTTAGTTATGTGTGAAATCGGATGAGAAACAAACTGACTAATTTTTTTAAGGACATTATTACTCAAACCAAAACTATCAACTGAACGACTGCTAGGAAGTTGGGAAATAATACTAGAAATCTCAGTAGTACTACATAGGGAAAGGAAAAAAGACTTCTCTGCCAAGGGAAAACAACTTAATCTATTCGGGGGTGGAATTAGAACTGAAGGAAGTGTGGTGAAATACGAATTGAAGGCACTCGCTGAGGATTTTTTGTCTACAACAGAACCATCAGCATTTCTATAAAAACATGGAGAGGAATGTTTGTGTTTCTTGCGAGAGAGAGCTTCATTAATTACAGTCCAAACTTTGCGCAAATTCCCCTTGCATTCATTAATTCGACGCGAAAAATACAGCTTTTTTGCTACACGAACTGAAGAAGTGAGCACATTTTTGTAATGTTTATACTTCAAAAGATCATCCTGTGTCTTACTTTTACATGCAGCCTTGAACAAAGACGCTTTCATATGGGTTGCATTGATCAGACCTCTAGACATCCATGGGCATTTAGGTGTAAAATTCCTTGGCTTATTTCTAAGAGGAAAATGCTTATCCAACAGAGTCCCCATACGACACAAAAATAATCTAGTTGCACAATCAGCATCATTAGCTTCAAGAACACTAGACCAATCATTACTCTGAAGACCATATATTAAATTAGAAATTTCCTTATCTGTAAAAGTTCTGAAAGAAGATTTACCTTTCTCATCCACAGTAATCTCAGTTTTAGGCACAGATAGTGATAGATAAATAGGAAAGTGATCAGAAAGATCAGTGAAAACAAGACCAGAAGAGAACTTCAGATTAGGAGAATGAGAAGTGAAAATATTATCTATTAAAGTGGCAGAATTTCTTGAAGGGTCAACACGAGAAGGAAAAAAAATTGAAGGAAGTAGCCCTGAAGAAGAAAATACATCAAAAAGATGGTCACATTCATCATTTGATCCAACATTTAACATATTGCAATTAAAGTCTCCCAAAACACAAATTCGTTTTTTAGAGAAAGTCCCCACACCAGAAAGCTGATCAAGCAAATCACAGAACAGATGTGTTGGAAAAGGAGGGGGCTTATAAAACAAACAAACAGTATCACATGCAAACTGGCTTTTCAGATCAATGACAAGAAAATAAACTGTCCTACTATTAGACACCACTGATGTAAACAAGGATTGAAGGTCAGATCTTCTACAAAATTCAATATTAGATTTTATAAACAAAGAAATACCCCCAGAACACTTTGTTACCATTCTAGGGACATGAATAGCCATATAACCATCCATATCATAAGCTGTAAAATTATCACTATCAGATAACCATGTTTCTGTCAAGCCTATGACATCAAAAGGGCAAGAACTATTAGACCACAAATACGATTTAAGACTGTCCCACTTATCTCTTATTCCACGCACATTCAAACAAAATACATTAAAGCAACTATTTGAAGAGAGTGAGGGCAAGATGTTATCACAATAATCAATGGTGGTGTGATAATTGCAGCTAGAACTAACCATAGATTCAAGGAGAGGGTCAAAAGTGTGTGCCTCTTGTCTACCAGCACTACTTGGTTGATCAAATATAACTGAATTAAGAATAGATGAATTCAAAAGAAAGGAGAAATCACCCATATATACTACACATGACAAATGTATACAACAACTTTACAAATGAACACAATATCCATACAAGCAGGCTGAAGTAAGAGAGGGTGGATTGAAAGGTAAGACATATAGGCAACAATAGAGAAAACAACTGCAAGAACAAAGACAATAATAAACTACTAGGTTCAAAGGGAATAAAAATAATAAACAACATTATGCAAACATAAGAAAAACTATTAAATCATAAATAAATTTACAAAACAGAGCTGAAAAAAAGAAATGGTTTATTTCAGTCCTGGGAGGGGCTTGGATGGACTTGGATGAGCTGTAATTAACTGATAGAGAGTATCAACTTGAGATGCCTCTTTGACAGTAATCACTTTACCATCAGAAAGCTTTGTGAGTATTTCTCCTCCACTAGACCATGTAGACCTCTTCCCAAGCTTTGATTTAGTATAATTAAGTAGCTGAAGTCTAGACTTTGTGAGTGACTCAGAAATAAAGACACCACTACCTTGCAAGCATTTCTTTTCTCTAAGAATGAGCTGCTGCATTCTAGAACTGCAAAATTCCACAACAAGTGGGCGAGGTTTCAAACCTGAGCCTTGCTTACCAATCCTTCTAGCAGAAACTATATCATTCTGGGTAACAGGAATACCAGGAAATCTAGTACTGCAAAATCCAAGGAATCTGCTTTCAGAAGCTTCTGGATAAGGGTCTTCTTTTAAACCAAATAGAACCAGCTGATTTGACAGTTTCATTTGGTCAAACTGATCACTCAGACGATCAACATTGGATTGAATTGGTTTCAGAGAATTTTGCAGCTTTGACAGACCTGAGTCAAGCAATTTCAGGGAGGATTCAAGCTTTGTCATCCTCAGATCATATTGTTTGAGTGATTTTTCAACAAGCACATCAAAATCCATTTTCAGGCTAGAGTATACCTCTTGTTTGATTATTTCTATACTGTTGGCATCAAAAGTAGCAGGTTCATGACTAGGGGTAAGTTTTTTAACAGAGGCCTCAACCAATGGACCAACTTCAGTAGACAGTGCTTGACTGACAACTTCTGCCATTGTAGTTTTGAGCGTTTGATCATTCAGCTTCTGCTTATTCTTTAGGGTGTTTAAGTGAGAGGTGAGCAATGCAATTTGATCATTAATGGATTCAGTACCACTAAACTGTATGGAGCAGTCTGATCTCATCTCTCTGGTGTTAGGTCTATAGCTCTTTTTTGAAGTATCACCCATGATTTTAAGATATAGCAGAGATATAGGCATCAAGCATAAAATAAAAAGACTGTACCTGGAGGGTCCCCAATTGCACCCCTGGGGTTGGGGCTGATAGACTTGCCTGCCTTTCCCACTGGACTGGTTGGCAGGCTAAACCAGCTCTTCATACAATTCTGAATTTAATGGATAGATTAAAGATGCCACATATTCCACTTAAATAAACAATAAAAATTTCCAGTGTATATCTTTAATTTGAATTTTCCGCCTCCAAATATTTTATATAATATTTTATATTATATATATCACATTATATATAGTTTTTTTTCATTCTCATGGGAAGTGATCGACAATCTCTGCATACTTCTTTTCCAAGAGGTGGCAAAAAGAACACGTCCCTTCATTTTATTAAATAAAAAAAACAAGTTTTTTAACGGAAAGTAAGGAGCGACATTAAAACTTAAAACGAACAGAAATTACTTCGTATATGAAAGGGGCTGCTTCCTCCTCAATGCCCCGCTCTTTACGCTAATTTTTTTTACTGTTTTAAGAAGTAGAGTTAATAGGAAGAGTCAAACTTTAGCGTAAAGAGTGGGGCGTTGATGAGGAAGCAGCCCCTTTCATACAAGAAGTAATTTCTGTTCGTTTTAAGTTTTAATGTCGCTCCTTACTTTCCGTTAAAAAACTTGTTTTTTTTTATTTAATTTCTGAACGTTTTTGAATCAATGCATGTTTTGATTTTGGCTCTCTGCAGATGAATAATTAAAACGAAATTTGCATATTTATTTTTTTGGCTAAATGGCTTTCTCATAGTTTTGATCGAATGATTTGGAGAAAAAAGCAGCGGGGGAGGAGACCTAGTTGCCCTCCAATTTTTGGTTACTTAAAATGATAACTAGAACTTTTTATTTTTTACTAATGTTTTTATTAGTAAAAGATATACGTAACTTACAAATTAGCTTACGTAACGAACTTCTGTATTTTCATATTTTTATTACTTATATGAAGGGGTTCACCCCCTCGTCAGTGCCTCGCTCTTTACCCTAAAGCTTAAATTTTGTCCCAATTTCTTAAGAATGACCCCTGAATCACAAAAGCCATAGAATAAATAGTTGAAATTAATAAAAATACTTTAGCGTAAAGAGCGAGGTATTAAGAGGAGGTGAGCCCTTCATATGCATAATAATTTCTGTTTGTTTTTAGTTTTAATGCTTCTCCTTACTTCAGTTGAAAAAACTTTTTCATATTTATTTTTTCATTGTTTTTTTTTTGAAATAATGCTAGAATATCCTGCGCTCCCTTCATAGAAATTTTCTTCCCCCGTGACAAATTCCTCCAAGGAGAGTTCCCCCAACATATCCCCTCTTATTAACCCCCCCCCGCACAACCTAAAAATCCCCCTGAAAACGTCTGTCCACTTCCGAATAACCATTACTATATGTGAGCACAGGTCAAAGTTTGTAACTTGCGGCCCCACCCACGGGGACTGTGGGGTATTAAGTCGTCCCTAAAGACATAGTTATAAGGTTTTGTGACTACGCTTAATAAAATGGCTATCTCAGAATTATGATTTGGTGACTTGGGAAAGTAATTAGCGTGGGAGAGGGCCTAGGTGCCCTCAAATTTTTTTGGTCACTTAAAAGGGGAACTAGAACTTTTCATTTCCGTTAGAATGAGCCCTCTTGCAAGATTCTAGGACCACTGGGTCGATACGATCACCCCTTGGAAAAAAACAGAAAAAACAAACCAAAAAACAAACAAATAAACACGCATACGTGATCTGCCTTCTGGCAAAAAATACAAAATTCCACATTTTTGTAGATATGAGCTTGAAACTTCTACAATAGGGTTTTCTGATACGTTAAATCTGATGGTGTGATTTTCGTTAAGATTCTATGACTTTTAGGGGTTGTTTTCCCCTTAATTTCTAAAATAAGGCAAATTTTATCAGGCTCGTAACTTTTGATGAGTAAGACTAAACTTGACTAAACTTATATATTTAAAATCAGCATTAACATGCGATTCTTTTGATGTAGCTATTGATATCAAAATTCCATTTTTTAGAGTTTTGGTTACTATTGAGCCGGGTCACTCATTACTACAGTTCGTTACCACGAACTGTTTGATTGTAATTTTGATTTGTCTTCTAACCGCTGGTTTTCGCTCTGCATAATTTTGTTTTGCGATTTGCATTCTTTCTGTCTCTTGTCTTCTAATCAGTTCTTTTATTTTGTTGTGAATCCTTTTCGTTTGCAATTTCGTATGCGATTCGTTATGTTACTCGTTGTTCATATCTTCTAGCCACAGATTTCTTAGTGCTTCATTTCCGTTCATTATTACCTCAGAAATTCTGTTCATTCCGTTTGCCTTAGTTGTGTGCAATTGCTGGAATCTAGTAAAGAGCAAACCACGACTATTACTAGGCAAAAGAAACTAATCTACAGATAAGAATAGAAGTTGTATCTTGTTTTCTTTTCAGTTGTGTGCTGTTCTACTAACTTTGTTTTACCCTTAGAATTAAACTGCTTAAACTATAGTCTAGAAGGACTACATATTTACTTCAATCATCGATCTCTTTAGACCAAGCAGTAATTTTCTTGTAAAAAAAACTTTTTATTTTCTTCTCTTCTTTCCTAAGTCTCGTGCTTTACTAGCTTTATAATGTGGTTTAATTTCGTGATTAGTCTGGTATAGAACGTCCAAAGACCTTGGGATACTATAGACACAAAAAAATATCTATTAATCAATCTCCATGCATCATTTTTCGTGGATACTTTGTCGATACATGAAAAGAGGATGGGGAACATACGATTGGAACTATGAAAGACACGTTCTGACAAAAACATTTTCAAAAGTATCTTAGGAGTTAACTA
Organism: Artemia franciscana; assembly: GCF_032884065.1. Lineage (NCBI taxonomy): Eukaryota > Metazoa > Arthropoda > Branchiopoda > Anostraca > Artemiidae > Artemia > Artemia franciscana. The sequence continues at coordinate 35,168,268 of NC_088869.1, read as the reverse complement.
CAAATATTTGTTGCCTAACATACTGTCTTATTATGATAACACGCAATGCTTATTTTATCAACTATTAATAATAATAGCAAATAATAGCTAAAATAATAGCTAAATAATAGCAATAAATAACTGAGAAATCTTTAAAAGTTGGCATATCACGACTGAATTCTGTCACTGAATAAGAAAAAAAACAACAATGTTTTAAACTGAAAGTAAGAAGCAACAATAAAACCCAAAACGAACAGAAATTATTCTATATATGAAGGGTTCCCCCTCCCAAACACCTTCCTATTTACGCTAAGGCTATTTGCACTTTTAAAAAAGCTGTTCCCCTGTGTTTTAGTAGCCGTTTAAAAAATGGGACAAAAAGTCAAACTTTAATGTAAAGAGCAAGATATTGAGAAGGGAGCCGTCAAACAGGGAATAATTTCTGTTCATTTTGAGTTTTAATGTTGCTCCTTACTTTCAGTTAAACAAACCCGTTTTTTTTAAATTCCTGATCGTTTTTTCAAATAGCGTCTGTAAATCTGGCTTACCCTCCATGAAATATACCCATCCCTCTCATGAGATACTCCTCTATGGAGATTACATCCAAAGTAAAGTTCATCCTCCCCAGTCAAATCCCCTCCAGACAGTTCGATCGTCACTGAAAATCCCACCACCCTCCCGTAAAATTTCTTGAAGATGATTCAGCTTGGAAAATTCTCCCTTAGCATAATTTTGTTTGAAAAGACTCGAATTTCTAATCGGTTTCTCAATCACTCTCGAAATGTACCCTTCCTTGGATATTTTTTTCCGGAACTCAAAACACGCGGAAAATAGCCCTTGGATAATTCCCTCGGAACGTATGCAAATGCTAAATTGAATTGTCTTACATTCTCAAAGAGAATGTAAGACAATTAAAAAGAATTTCATGTACGAATTCTTTCAAATCCACCGAGTGTAAAATTTCCCCTGGAAAATTCACCCCAGAATTTTTTTCCCCCAAAGAAGATTCTCCCTATGGAAATCAATCCCAAGCACAAAATCCCTGTCGGTGGGGGGGGGTCCATTTTACCCCTAAAGACATGACTATTTCAACTATGACTATTTCGACTATTTGATCTTTCAACTATACTGAACAGAATGGCTATCTAAAAATTTGATCAGATAGCCCTGGGGAAAAAGGGGGATGGGAGGGGGGCAGTTGCCCTCCAATCTTTTTGGTCAGGGAACTAGAAATTTTAATTTATATTCCAATGGACCCTCTCCCGATCCTGGAAAAAATAATAAATAAACAACAACAAATAAACACGTATTCGTGATCTTTCTTCTGGCAAAAACAGTAAAATTCCCCATTTGTGTTTATAGTAGCTTGAAACTTCTACAGTATGGGTCTCTGGTATGCTGAATCTTATTGTGTGATTTCATTAGAATTCCGTGAATTTTACGGGGTGTTTCTCTCCTATTTCAAAAATCAGGTAAATTTTCTCAGGTTCGTAACTCTTGATGGGCAACACTAAACTTGATAATATTTATATACTTGTAATCAGCATAATAAGCTGATTATTTTGATGTATCTATCGATATCAAAATTCCGTTTTTTAGAGTTACAGTTACTATAGAGCAGAGTCGCTCCTTACTTAACGGTTCGTTACCACAATCTGTTTGATAATTGGAATAATAATGCAGCAATAGTCAATAACTGTGGATGAAAGTCGTATCGAGTCTTCTGATTCAGTATTCCTGTTTTCACCCTCCCAAATTTAAATTTTAGACAATTTTTTCACATTTTTTTCGAAAATATTGTAATACAAACTGTTTGTTTTTGCCATCTTTTCCAACCCAGTTTACTTTTATGCTTTTGTCTTGGTAACTTTCTTAGTAAATACTTCTTTTTTTATGCTTTTGAGGTGTGATTTGCCCAAGCATCACCGCCTTAAATTTACAACGCATCTCTTTTTGTCTTCGTTATTAGCCAATAAAGACTGTTTTAGTGGCACGGGTCCGAAACGACAAAATACGAAAAATTCTTTGAAATTGCACTCTGTAGGCTGGCAGAAACCGTTCTATTCAGTTTGTTTTCGAATGCTTAGCATTTTCATATTAAGCGGACTACCCAGCCTCAGTTCAAAATACGAACACTTTATTTATTACAACTTATTTATATATATATATATATATATATATATATATATATATATATATATATATATATATATATATATATATATATATATATATATATATATATATATATATATAGATTGCATATTTTTTTTTACTACTACTCTATGCATTTCTAATTTGCTTTATTGTCGGTAAAAAAAAAAAAAAAAAAAAAAAAAAAAATCCCAAATAAGGTCCCAAAATATCTTTAATTTGGTTACAATTTGTGTCCACTGTATTTGTAAAAGTATAAAAACAATTTCATGTTTCTCAATTAGACGTTAAGTATGGAAAAACACATTAGCCTCAGTAGCTACTTAAAGGTCAATAAACATTTATGTCATGAGAATACCTTAAATGATAATTACCAAGTTATTTCGGATATTTCTGCCACCAAAAAATAAGTATTTTCTTATATTGTGGACAGACTAGTTAAAGAAGAAAATCAGATTAAAGTGAAGGAAGGTCAAATGTTTATTAAAGGAAGGTCAATTTCTGCAAGACTTTTGGGGAAATCTCCGAAAATTTGGGGAGAGTGGAAGCACTGAACAGAACGCAACTGATGAGCCAAAAGTAATGAAAGAGAGAAGTGATATTGAACTGTCAGCTGCCATTCTTGGGAGACGCATGACAGTTTATAACGGGCCACGGAATCCCTGTGTTGTCCTAAATTAACGTTTTCATGAACATACAGCGCTGCGGCGGAGTGCATCTGGCAGTGTGACGATAAATCAAATTACTTCAGTTTTCGTTAAGAAAAAAAAATCACTGATTGATAATTTATTGCACCCCCTGGTATTGTACGTCCCTAAGCCCAGGCCAATTAGTAAATCCAAGCCCGCTAACGTCTTCTTATTTAGTTCAATAGCTCTCTCAATATGTCCATGAAGTTTTAACTTATTACCAATAGCCCTTTTTGTGATATTGCAGGTACACAGTTTCCACATTTTGGATGCACGCACTGTCTTTTGATTTGATTTGAACACCCACGATGAAAGTTTCCCAACTTCTTAGTGACAAAAAAAAAAATAGAAAAAAAGAAGCTATATGTAAGCTGTGGGAAAACTGGATGATTTATAGCCCTTGCAACAGGAAGTAACATTTGAAACATATGGCTAAAAGGGTATGAGAAGGGGACTTTTTACCTTCAATCGCTATTGACTCTTAAATAGGACACTAATATTTTCAATTTCTAATGAAAATGAGCCCCCTCTAAAATTTTAACCCCCCACTTCTTCCAGACTAAATGGCCTGGAAAAAAGGAAAAAGAATAATAACACTAATATCAAACAGTTCGTGGTAACGCACTGTAGTAAGGAGCGACCCGGCTCAATATAAGCCGCAACTCTAAAAAACAGAATTTTTATTACAATAGTTACATCAAAAGAATCTAATTTTAGTGCTAATTTTAAATCTATAAGTTTCTTTAAGTTTAGACTTACCCATGACTTACGGGCTTGTCTAGACTTACGTCTAGACAAGCCTGAGAATATTTGCCTTATTTTAGAAAATAGGGGGAAACACCCTTTAAAAGTCATAGAATCTTAACGAAAATCACACCAACAAATTCAGCGTATCAGAGAACCTTATAGTAGAAGTTTCAAGCTTCTATCAACAAAAATAGAATGATAAAAAAATAGAAAAAAAGTGTTACTAAAAGAAAGGGGGAAACCAAGTAAAAATTTACAAAATTTAAAATAATAAACTTTAATGGGCGAAAGATCAGAAAGTCTGAAATTACGGAAGAGGAGGGACGGGAACAATACTTGAGGCAGAGGAACAGCACTATACATACGACCAAGGACGTCCCGACGGTAAAGACCCCGAAAACAAATTAAAAGACCAAAGGCCTTGCGTAGTTTCATCTGAACATGCTGAACCAGGACTGGTTTAAAATCTCTTTTCGAACCAGCATAAGGTAATCCCAAATAAGTGACTATTGGCGACGATTGAAAAATAACACCATTGCCGCAATCGAGAGTCGCGCTGACATTATCCTCTAAACAATTTACAACAAAAAATTGACATTTTTCAAAACTGATAGAAAGTCCCAAACCTTTGAACAATTAATTAAAATATTAAAATTAGAAACAAGACTAGACTTGGCCCGGCTTAGAAGGATAATGTCATCAGCACATGCAATGTCAGACAGATTTCGAGATAATGAAACAAAAGAGCAGGAAAGAGAATTAAGGGCAGTAGCTAAACATGAATTGAATAATTCCTCCTTGTTTAATTCCTCTACTCACTTGAATTAATTTGGACTGAGATGAAGACGAACTCGGACAAATACGGATCTTTAATCCAGAATACCAAGAGCGAAGGACTCAAATGACAGCTAGGGGCAATCCAGCATGGATTAAAGCGAGCAGTGCAGATGCATGAGAAATGTTATCAAATGCCCCTTTGATATCAATCAAGAGGGCGTATAGTGATTGACCAGAGATTCTCGCTTCTTCAATAACTTTGCTGAAAGATGCATGGGCGTGGTCACATCCCAAACCTCTCTTGAGACCAACTTGATTAGAACTAGCGTCAAAAATTTCAAGAAGATCCTTCAAACACAACTCAAACACTTTCCCAATCATAGAACCCCTAGTAATTGGCCTCCAGGAACTACAAGATGACAAGTCATTTTTCCCGCTCTTAGGAATAGGCGTAACTAATGCCAATATAGAATAACGATGGTACTAAACCAGTAATAAGTAAAAGGTTGAAGATTCCAAAGGAGATTCTTGTCCTTGTCGTTATCAATGTTTGAAGAAGCTTCTTCTATGATCAGGTTATTATGACGACGGAGCTCCTCTTGGAATTCGGCCTTTCTCTTTTTCATTAGCAAAAAAGCTGGATGCGAGTCTCTAGGCTTACCAAGCGCCCGCCATTCCCAATACGCTTGTTTTGCCGCCTTATTAGAATTTACCAAAAAAGGATTGAGGCTCCAAAAAGGTTTCTGCGCGCCCAATCTTATCCTATTAGTAGTAAAAACTGCCGCAGCACCATACTTTAAGCAATGGATTAATTCAAAATAAAGACAATTAATAGTCAAAGAGGGATTACTGTCCATTGAATCCAAACTATCAGGAATAAAAACTTTATCAGTTGAAGCCCAACTATTTCTTGGTAAAGCGGTTTAAAATTTGGATTCCAATCAACCCGATCAAAAACTTTAGGAAGCTTATTCCCAGAAAAACGAACTGGGGAAGGACGAGAAGGCAAAGGGGGTAAAAAGAACTGAAGCGGCATGTGGTCACTAACGGGGAAATCTTCGATTACAATAACCACAGGCAAAGGATAACTTGGGTTAGAAGAAAAAACATGATCAATATTAGTTGTACTACCACTCCAATGAATATAAGTAAAATCCCTGGGACTTCGGTAAAACAGAAAAATTAGGAAGACAAGATGATAAAATTGTACCCCTTTCATTTGCTATGTTTGGATCACAGTTAAAATCACCTAAAATATAAGTACGCAAATTTGACTGTAAACTAGAGACAAAACGACTAAGATTAAAACAGCATTTAGTAAACGCATCAAAAGAAATATCATCATGGTAATCAATCGGAAAATAACAATTAATTAAAACTACGTTTGAAAAACTACAAGCTAAAAAATGTGTATCAATTGCTAGAATAGTTGCATTAAGAGACTTGGGTAAAATAGTAGCTAAACCACCGGAGGGACGCCAACCAGTCGGTTGGCTGCATTTGCTGAGTAGACGAACTAGAAAGCAGATACAACGAATGATCAAGGAGGTGGTGTTCCTGAAGACATAATAACGATGATTTTTCATTCAAAAAACTATGAAGTACAGGTAATTTCCCTAACACACCATTTGAATTAAAGGACGTAACACGAAGTAATACATTCATTTACGAAACTTCTCTAAAATCGGACACCTAAAGCTGTAAACTGGATGATGATTTGAGCCACAACTGGCGCATTAAACTGGCGCTTGACATGGAGCGTCTTTAGTCGAAATGTGATTACCGCTACATCGGGCACATTTGAAACATTCAGATTTACATTGATTTTGAACATGGTTAAAACTTTGACATTTAAAACAACACCTAGGCTGAATACGATCACGTTCCACTCGGAAAAGCTCATAACCGAATTTGATGCCATGTGTGATGTAAAAATGCAGGTATTCTTCTGTTTGAAAAATAACTCTTACAGTTTGCGATTTTCCTAGCCGATTAAACTCGATTATACCCGGAAAGTCCCATGCGTAGGCACTAACATCAAAATCGATGTCCACACTCCTGATAATTCCAAAAAATCGCCGAGGCTTGGAAGTTATTATGCTTTCAGGAAAATTAACCTTTAGATCGCAATCTGAGCTTCGATGCATCTTGACATGGTACCGATACCATAACACTATCCTTAGTCGCTTTAACATAACGAATATTTGCACACCCTATCTTATCAAACTCTTTCTTGCGGCAGACTGGATCTTTCAGTAGGAGAGCGGGTGGGTTTTTTTTATCACTATGGTCTCTAATGGGACAGTCTTTAGTGGGAGAGACGGCCATTCATGGTGGGGCACAGTGGGGGGATTGAGATCAAGATCATTGCCAGGCGTTATTTTTTTCTACAAATTAGATTCGATACACTCAATAGAAGACAGTGTTTTTTCAAGCTTTCGGGAATAGTCATAAACAAGTTTATGAAGTCGGACGCTGATGTCAGGCTTTAATACTGAACATTCATTAAAGCTCCGTGGGACGATAACATGCCATATGAACTGTTTCGAATCAAGTTCTATGATAATACGCATTATGTCCGAGGCAGTAGTCTTTTCAGCTGTTTTTCCTCTCCTTTCTTGCAATCTACCAGCTTTACGACACAGACATGCGAGCAGCGTTTTCGCTGCATTCAACTCCTCTAAATGATAGGATCCTGCCATTGCGTTAAATATTTTCCGGCTTTCAAAGAATCAAGAGCGAAGAATAATATCGAATTAACTACGACATGCAAAATTCCTATCTGACACAAAAGTGTTATCAAAATCGCATTCATTGAGTGGCTGGCTTGTGAAGTCAGATATATTGTCACTTCAAATTACTTCAGTGGAATGGTTATTTGGTCTTGAAATAGACTAGACTGACAGGTCCACGCCCACGCCTCGGCTGCATAAATGTTCAGCTACAAAATTGGTATTAGCAGGAATGGATTTTTGACTGCTGATTATCGGGGATATACAGGGATTATTATTAGAGATGCAAGATTCATGAACTTCATCGCTATTTGAACAGATTAAGCAAATCCAATTCGATTTTTCTTTACGCTCAGTTGGGGAAATGCCTGCACACTGTGGGTCAAACATCTCGAGACATTTTTTGCATTGCAGGGTGATACCCTTGCCACAAGATCGACCATAACCAGGACAAATAAATATTGACATTTCTCACTCCTTAGGTCTGGGGTTAAATAAGCAAGGCCCAAAAAAATCGCCTTTAGCGCTCCATTAAGCTTATAATGCAATAAAATCCTTCAGGTTAAACTTGCAACACAATACGTCTATTAGGTACAGACACTCAGATCTTCAAAGCCAAAGGGGTGTGTGACTATCCCCCGTTAACAGAATATAGTCGAGCGAAAAATGAATTTATTCAATTCAAATCAAATCAGATACACTAATTCGCTCATATAGTTATATAAATTTAGTCACACTAAAGTAGACCGGTTTTACAAACAGTTCATAAACATCTAATTCAAACCAAATCCTTTTACTTTGAACTCTGAATCAATATAATCCAGTTATTTGAGATGTTCTCACTTTGAAAGCTTGTTCAGTACTGAACTAGCTTTCATAGCTAGGATGTGTGTTTTTTTTTGTTTTTTTCCCAGGGTGATCGTATCGACCCATTGGTCCTAGAATGTCGTGTGAGTGCTCATTCTAACGGAAATTAAAAGTTCTAGTGCCCTTTTTAAGTGACCAATAAATTAGAGAGCACCTAGGCCCCCTCCCACTCTCATTTTTCCCCAAAGTTATCGAATCGAAATTCTGAGATAGCCATTTTATTCAGCATAGTCAAAAAACCTAATAGCTATGTCTTTGGAGATGACTTACTCCTACACAGTCCCCGTGGGAGGGGCTGCAAGTTACAGACTTTGACCAGTGTTTACACATAGTAATGGTTATTGGGAAGTAGCTAAAGTAACTTTATTAATTTCAACTATTTATTCTACGGCGTTTGTGATTCAGGGGTCATTCTTAAGGAATTGGGACAAAATTTAAGCTTTAGTGTAAAGAGCGAGGTATTGACAAGGGGGCGAACCCGCTCATACATATACTAAAAACATACGAATATAGAAGTTCACTAAGTAAGTCAAATCGTAAGTTACGTATATGTTTACTATTAAAAATGTTGGTAAGAAATTAAAAGTTCTAGTTGCCTTTTTAGATAACCAAAAAATTGGAGGGTAACTAGGCCTACTCCCCCGCTCCTTTTTCAACGCCCTCTCTTCCTTTTCCCCGTCCCCTCTTCAACGGCCCGCTCTTTACGCTAAAGTTTTTGATTGTTTTAAAAAGTAGGATTGAGAGAAAGAGTCAAACTTTAGCGTATTAAGACCGGGGCATTGAGGAGGGAACAGCCCCTTTCAAATACAGAGTAATATCTGTTCGTTTTAAGTTTGAATATCGCTCCTTAATTTCAGTCAAAATAACTTGTTTTTTATTTATTTAATATGAAACCAATATCGCTCTTTACTTTGCAGTGAAATTTCAATGCCTATAATATCATTCTTTTCAAATCAAACAGTTGGTGGTAAAGAACTGTAGTAAGGAGTGACCCGGCTCAATAGTAATCAAAACTCTAAAAAAAAGAAATTTTGATGCTAGTAGATACATCAAAAGAATAAATTTTTTTTGCTGATTATAAATATATTATTTTCATCAAGTTTTTTCTTGCCTATCAAAAGTTACAAGCCTGAGAAAATTTGCCTTATTTTGGAAAAAAGGGAGAAACACCCCCTAAATGTCATAGTATCTGAACGAAAATCACACCATCACATTGAGCGTATCCGATAACCGTACTGTAGAAGTTTCAAGCTCCTATCTACAAAAATGTGGAATTTTGTGTTCTTTGCCAGAAGACCGATCGCGGGTGCGCGCTTTTTTTTTCTTTTCCCCAGGGGTGATCGTATCGACCCAGTGGTCCTAGAATGTCGCAAAAGAGCTCATTCTGTCAGAAATTAAAAGCTCTACTGTTCTTTTTAAGTGACCAAAAACTGGAGGGCACCTATGCTCCCTCCCACGCTCATTGTTTTCCTTAAGTCAACGGATCAAAATTTTGAGATTTTCATTTTGTTCAGCACAGTCGAAAATCCTAATAACTATATCTTTGGGGGCAACTTACTCTACCACAGTCCCCGGGGGAGGGGCTGCAAGTTACAAACTTTGAACATGTTTACATACAGTAATTGTTATTAGGAAGATCATGTTTACATATAGTAATTGTTTTTAGGAAGTATACAGACGTTTTTAGAGGGATTTTTTATGGTGGGGAGGGGAGGGTGGTCGAAAGGATGGGGTTACGTGGGATGATATTTCCATGGAAAATTTATCATGGGAGAAGAGAATTTCTATGAAGGGGTAAGAGATTTTGTAGCATTCTTGAAAAAAAAAACAATGAAAAAATAAATATGAAAAAGTTTTGTCAGCCGGATGTAAGTAGCAGCATTAAAGCTTAAAATGAACAGAAACTATTACGCATACGAGGAGGTTCATTTTCTCTTAAATACCTTGCTCTTTACACAAACAACTTTTTTGTAATTTCAACTATTTATTCTACGACCTTTGTGACTCAGGGGTCATTCTTAAGGAATTGGGGTAAAATTTAAGCTTTAGTGTAAAAAGTAAGATATTGACGAGTGGTCGAATGCTCTCATATACGTAATGAAAATATACGAGTATAGAAGTTCGTTACGTGAATTAATTCGCAAGTTACGTATATTTATTACTAACAAAAACGTTCGTAAAATAATAAACAGTTATAGTTACCTTTTTAAGTAAGCAAAAAATTGGAAAGCAACTAGGCCTCCTCCCCCACCCCCTTTTTCTCAAAATCGTCCTATCGAAAATATGAGAAAGCCATTTAGCCAAAATTAATATGCAAATTTTGTTTTAATTGTTCATGTACGGAGAGCAAAAATCAAAATATGCATCACTTCAAAAACGTCCAGAAATTAAATAGAAAAACAAGTTTTAAAACTTAAAACGAATATAAATTACCCCGTATATGAAAGGGGCTGTTACTTCCACAGCGCCCCGCTCTTTACGCTAAAGTTTTTTTTTATTGTTTTAAAAAGTAGGGTCATGAGAAAGGGTCAAACGTTAGCATAAAGAGCGGGGTGTTGAGGAGGTAACAGCCCCTTTCATATATAGAGTAATTACTGTTTGTTTTAAGTTTTAATGTCGCTGCTTACATTCAGTTGAAAAAAATTGTTTTTTTTAATTTAATTTATTAAAAAGATGGGCTAAATAAAGTTTTAATTTAGAAAACACTTTTAGTTTCCTCCAAACATAAGTAACACGTTAGATTTTTTTTTGGGGGGGGGGGGGGTTGAGGTTTTCGAATACCTCCTTTATCTGCGGCACTTTATATTTGTTTTTGTTTTTCATTATTAGTCGTTCTACCTTATTTTCGTTGTGGGTTTCGTTATTTCATTTTAGTAACTTCTACTCGTTCTAATCTTTTAATTTGTCCCTTATATTTTGTGGAGCAAATCCGTTTTGTTTTTAGTTTAATCAAAGACAAGATAGTCTTTAGTTCATTCAAATCGAATGATCAAGAGAAATCTCAGAATATATATACTTCTGATCTCCAATTTGTGTTTTGTCTTTTTACTCTGGTTATTTGTCTTGTTCTTTTCTTCTATTCACTTGTTTCTATCCTTTCGTCTTATTTTATTTTATCATTTTGTCTTTTTTTTGGCTAGAAAAGAGTTCAAAAACATGTATTGGCTCTAAGCTTACCACTGCTTTTTTCAGCTTCGGACGCCCATTAATATGGTATTGATTAATTTGTCCTTTTCTGATTTGGGTATTGCGACAGTTGGGACAACCATTTCTTTTGTTAATTCCATAGAGAGAAAATGGGCCTTTAGTCAAGAGGTTTGCCACTTCTATGCCTTAGTATCGGCTCTGTGTGGTAAGTTTTTATCGTTTCTTAGCTAACCTTTAGTGTTTCTTCTCTTTAATTTCATCTATATCCTCTCTTAAGTCTAAAAGTAGCATCACATTAGGTAATTGGCCTCTTACAGAAACCATGATAACGCCTCTGTATTTAACAAACTCACTCTTATCACCTTATTTATAGAGGGGCTTGATTAAAGTCTCCCTAAAGTCACTAGGTACTTCCCCTGTAAAAAAACTATATTCACATTTTTCAGTAGCATGTGTCTAACTTTACAGTCACCATATTTAAAAAATAACTCACTTATCACACTATCAGCACCTAAGGTCTCATTATTTTTTAATCTTTTTAGTACTGTCGCTAATTCTTCCTCAAAAAATAAAATTTCCTTCACTTACGAAGTGTCACACAGGGTTACGTTCTTTTATTTTTAGTACTTTCAAAACTGCAGCAGAATCTAAGAGTTAGATTCTTTACATATATATAACCTATACCAGATAGTGACAGCGTAATGATTTTTGTAAGGCCTAAAGGCACTACTCTTTTCTTCCTTTAACGATTTTAGATGAAGAAGATGTTTACCGGTGATTCTCTCAAGGCAAGACGTAAGTGCATGTCACGCAATAGGGAATGTGGTTTAAAAGATGCAAATGTATGTTATGCCATAGGGAATGTTTTCTAAGCGAAGCATGTGTTGATTCTTAAAATAAAATTCAGGAGTTAGCCAAATCAGGATTTCTTTGTTTGTTATGTAATAGGGTTTGGGATGTTGCATAATAGAGAGTGTTTGAGAAACCCTCGAGGGCCAGGAAAAAACCTTCAGGGCCCACTAGTGGGGAACACCTTCAGAAAGCCCGACCCTATTCCCATGGGTGTCCCTAGCAAGGAATTCTACTAGGGCCATAGCAACCAGCCCCACTAGTGCTCTAGCATTCAATTTGGGGAATCCCTGGCTGTAACTAGGGGTAGCACATATATGGAGTGTTGCGTAGTTATGATAGAAAAGTGGGTTGTTGCATAATACTTTAAGAGACTTCATTTTCTTTCACGATATTTTTCTGAGGGAGCCCTTATAATCTAAACATGTTTGTCCACGTTGGGATTTGAAAGAGATTTCTCTCAACGGAATGGAGCGCTAGACAGGTGGACATTGAAAGCCTCCATAATATTACTGTTAGAGCAATACTTTCTACGTGATAACCTAGTCCACGCATGGGGGAATTTTCTGCCCGCTTTCTAGAACGATTGAATTGATCGCAAGCTTCCAACTTTCCACATGAGAGCGCACAAGCATCTAAATGCTAGAGCGCACAAGCATCCAAATGCTAATGATGTTTAATTTATTAGATGGACCTGTCTTTACAGCGCTATTGATTTTTTAGCATGGCCTAGACAAGTTTAGTTAGCTTTTGAATCAGGGAGATGTTACATAGCAGTGGTCTTAGATATTTCGTAATTGAATATTTCAATGTTTTCGAAATATTCAAAATATTTCGAAAATATCGAATATTTCGAAAATATATTTAGAATATTTCGATATTGCGTAAATGATTACGTATTGAAAATTTCTCTTGGGAAAAGAAATCTAAAGGACAGAGACTATTGTACACACAACTTTTATTAATAAAAATAAATTTACAAGTATTATTAAGACAGAGAAAAAAGCAATTAAAACACAACAAATGGAAAAAACAAAACATGAAAAAAGCTTATAAGGGATAAAATATAGCGACGAAGACCCCATTGCCTTTCCATATCGAACAAACACAGCTTTAGTCTCAAAGATCTTTTGTAACTGGTTCAATACTATTATGAGTTGGTTTAGTAAAATATTTTGTTATATCTGTTTTAGTAAACCAATATATAATAGTAGTGAGTCAGTTACAAAAAGACCTTTGAGACTAGATTCCCAAATGCACAATTAGCTTTGAAAACTTTTATTTAATTATTTTGTTCTATTTCGTTTGAATGAATTTGTCATCTCAAGTTACTTTATTTATCAGTCTTAGTTGAACTTCGTTGAAGTAAGGCTGCTTTAAAAAGTTTTTTTTAACTTTTTCAACCATGACATAGGACAAACATAAGGTACATAGTCATAGAACTATGATAGTCATAGAGCTTATAGTTTTCAAAGTGATAAAATGACATAGTAAACGGCGGGAGTAAGTATGACTCTCTTATTGGACAATTACTTGTTTGTTAGCTTTCAGAAACAGACACTCACCTAGAGTCTCGGGCAGGTTGACCAAGAATTTATAATGAACATATTACCGTTTGACATGTTTTTTAATTTAATTTTCGTTCGTTTTGGTTTCATTTATTTATTGATGGTGATTTGTAGTAGTTTTGCGCTTGGATGGTTGTTGGACTCTATTTCTGCCCATTTTTCGTTTAATGGAGCTCTTTGGTTTTCTTTGAAAAATTTAATATGTGGAAAAATTTTTAAAAATTAATTTTAGTAAAATAATAGCATCAGTACTAATTTTTTTTTTGCTTGATGTATGTCTATTTTTTATTTCTGTAACTCTTTCTCACTACCACTTGAAGAAAGATGCGCTATTGAATACTTAGGGCTGGCTCATACCACATTTGTCTTGTTCCATTGGGTTTTCAGCGTCAATTATAGAAAATTTCCCAAAATAAGTTTTCAAGCATCTTAGTCTAAGCACATTTATGCTTGTATATTTTTTTTTTTTTCCAAATAAACCTCTCCCCTGAAGTGTATCCTCTGCCCCTTGACTCCTCAGTTGTTGACTCCTTCTTGCCTCAACTTCCCTCCAATATGAATGCTGGGGCTATGTCCACGTTTGTTTACGTCACGGCCAGCATCTGGGACAATATTATTTTTAAATCTTCGTAGTGCTGTAATTAAATCTTCCTCCCATAATAAATTATGCTCCACATATGAAAGAAGTCTCACAAGCTTTTTCACTTCTTTCTACATCTTTTCTTGCAAGTTTTCCACGGTTTGGCAGATTCTCAAAAAGTTGTGCCCATCTTTTCACTCTTTCATTAACATTAATTGTGGTCCCGTTCCTATTTTTAATTGGCACTAGTCCAGATTGACTATTCCCTTTCAATTATTAACATGTCAGTACGATATTTTACTATTATGCCGTCTGGTTGCATGTTCCAGATCTTACAGGAATTTTATCCGTGGCCTCCACCTCATGCGTCCTCAATCATATTTTTATTCTCTCTCCATTTTCTTTACATTCCTTTTATTTTCCATGATCTTTCACTCAAATAATTCCTGTACAAACTCTCCTCCTCTGTATTTAATATAAAATACTTCCACTAATATCCCTAGCCGTGTTTCTAATATTATTCCTTAGGACACCATCACTGGCCTCACAAACTGCTTTCTTAAAATTATTTCCATCACCCTTATATATTGGCAAATTTTAGAATTTTTGGTTTAGTATTCAACTATTCCGGGAAATTTTTGGTAAAATTCTCATCCTGTAGCCTACCTACGTTAAAGCTTCCCGGAAGGTAGTTACTCTTCTTAAATTTGAGCTTTATATTGTTCCTGAACGCTGCAAAATTTTACTCTATACTTTTAAAGTCAATAACAGCCTTCCTATCCAATCAAACATCTTGTATTAATATTACCAGTCTTCAGTTTACTATTATATAATCAATAAGGTCAGCTGTCTTATCATCATGTGAATACCACCATGTTAACACATGGGCTGTTTTATGACCAAATGCAATACTGGTAATGACTAAATTGTTATAGCTAAATTGAACCAGGTTATATCTAAATTGAAGCAGTTTCTAACCATTACCATTTTCATCTCCTACATCAAATCTACCTACGATAGGATATCATATATCGCTATTTCTGTCCATCTGGGCGTTAGATTCTCCTTACAAAAATAGAATATTTATGCATGAGAACCTGTCTTAGTTCTTTTAGCTGTTATTTTAATTCATCTGTGTGACGTCTATCTTCATCAGTCAATTCTGCAGGGCATATACTGCTATGACTGATACTTTACATTTTTATTTATAAAATGAGCAACTAGCATTCTATTATTTGTCAAATAGGAATATATTTCAAAAGCCTCCTCCCCCATAGGACAATGAGACAAGTAAATTAGGAAGACAACAATCAATATTTTTTTCCAAATACTCATACACATGAAAATATGGAACTCTTAAACAAGTTATATCTTGAGCGCAGAGCATGATTACAACTGGTGATCAAGTGCTGTGGCAACCACTGCTGTGGTTTGATGATACATGTAATGTGTGATTATCGGCCATTGATAAGTGATCATTCTTTAACCTGTAAGTCAAAGACCCATTTCCTAGCGTGATCACGAATCACGTGAATTAGAAATGGAACTGTCAAATCGCTTTTGTAAAATAACAATAAACATGTCAACACAGAATTTTTAGAGAAATATCTGGCCTACGTCTAGAACCTATCTGAGGACCTACCAGACCCTCAAATCCTGTTTTGGACCATAATTATGATTCTGTCACAGTTAAAATAAAGCAGAAAAATTCTGGGGGAAAACTAGTCGTTAATTTTATCCTCTTTTGTGTTAAATTAAAGCTGATTGGCGAAGGCACTCTATTGCGATTAATACGATTTTCTGGTCTACTACACGAGTATTCAGACTTCTTGAAGCAACTCATTTGCTGGCAAAAGCTCTGTTCCAGATAGTGACCTACAAACCTCATATCTCTGTTTTAAATTATGGGATCAGCAATGAGAAGCAGTCGCAATTGGAACCTGTAAGAACTAAACGAAACCGCAAAACATCTGCGACATGTTAGTAAAAATTTTATACGAAAGCAATTTGAGGAGGAGAAAATAACTCTCTAATATGCAAAATCCCTGAGGAGACCATGTTGAACGTAATTCAAGTCAAGCAGGCGAAAAATCCTATTAAGGACACTTTTTTTCTTACTGGAATAGGAGTTTCTGGGTATTCAAATTCCACCATCGCTGCCAAAAGAATTTTCGTTGAATTTTAATAGTATGTTTGTTGATCTGCTCCTCGAAAATCACTCCTAAATTTCAGCTTTCTACAGTCCCAGCTTCCATACTTTTCATTTTTCCAAAGAAGCCATTTCTTTCTTTACTAAGAGCAGATTACAGAAAAATATGTATTGACCCTCGAAAGTGATAATTGATGTCATCGATTTTTTGTTTCTTTTAGTGGTTAGAGAAGTAAGTGGACACTCTAATGTAATAGAACAAGAGAAATCTTTAAGAGTCCATGTTGACATGGAGATAGGAAAGAGAATGTTTCAGATACAAAGAAACAAGGGACCTAATTAGATGGTAATGATTGCATAGTCCATGCGATCTTGGAACTAGATAACAAACAACCCGAAACATTAATTTTGTTGAGCAAAACTATAAAGTTTTATTCATTAAAATTAAGATGATACTGAGCAAAGAGATACATAGTTCACAATTGGACTTTTAACCATACTTGTCTTTCCCTTCTCATCAAGGAAAATACTCCAAATAAAAAAAAAAATATACAAGTTGATCAAAGCCATTGATGTCAACACCGGAAAAATTAACACAAAATTATGGAGGAGAATGCAATTTTTTTAAACTTGCGAAAATAAAGACACGTATACGAATTTCGGACACATTATATAAATTTTTCTGCCATATCCACCGAGATCAGTTTTTAAACTGTAATTTTCTATCGTTCTGTAGTTTCAAATATGACGAATAATTGATAGACTAGACTAGACCCTGTAAAAGCGGAATCTGTTGGTACCTTAAAACTGCAGTTCAAAAAGTGATATAAAGACATTTTAGTGATTCATACAATTTTCTTTTGATTAGAGAAGAAGAGGAAATCACATACTAAAAGCATGTCTTACACAAAAGAAATTGGTCAAATTAATTCCCAAAACTATTTCGTAGTTCAATTGTTAAAGTATTTTTTTTTTCTCAACTTAATATGTTAATCTGTAATTTAAGGATATTTTCTTGTGAGTATAAAAATATACTCATTGATTGGTTGTGTTCATATTGCAATATAAATGAACGAATGAATTAAGAGCTTTGATTTTGCATTTATTCTCTGAAATGTAGAGCGAATTTTTAAGTTGATCCCTGATTCAAAACCACAAACGTTATTATTGTAAACAGCGCTATCATGTGTTTTTCAGGTATTTCTTCGATAACAACTTTAGCTGTCTTAGCTTTTTGGAGGTCTATGATGATTACGTCACCTATGTGTCGAAAATGGAGTCTTTCAAGGAGGAGATCGAACACCCTGATTCTTTTTATTTGGTGCTATTCAACCTGTGTAACAATGCCGCCTCTTCTAGGATGGGGTAAATTCGGGGAAGAATTTGGAGGAATAAGGTACGTTAATCTTTGTCATTTCTTCTATCTTTATTGTTATTTCGACTACAAAGTTAAATATGAGAGGTAGACATTTAAGGAAGGAATTTCTCACGATAAATCACTTCAATAATAATTTCTGAACGACAAAACCATCCAAAACAGTCAGGAGCTCAAATAAATGAAACCAAGGATAATATAACCCATGATTTGGACTTCCCCGTCAGCTTAGAAAATTCCAAAGGTCGTTCTCTTTGCAAAAGGTATCCCAGATTTTGCCGAAGTCGTCTAAGGGCCGAAACTTTGTCTATAGTCCTTGTCAAAATTACATCTATGTAACCGGGCCATGGGACCTCAAGAATTCGCCTCTGGGGTTGACATAACCAACGCAGCCCTTGAAAAGGTGCTTAAATTACACAAGTTAAAAGTACTGGTAGATAGGCTTAAGAAAAAAAAGAAGGGCTGGTATGTATGGTCCTAACCTTCAGACGGGCATGGAAAACGTTGTGCCTAGGGAAATCTTCCTTGGCCCAACATTACATACTTTAGAGAGGGGGAGGATGGAGAATGTTCTAGGCAACAATAAAAATCAACAGCTTTTTCCTTGATTGGTTTGAAACTTACAACTTTTAGTCCCAAACAGCCACAGTGCACAAGAAAAAAAAATATTAGCACTCCTGGAAATGGGTCAAAAGCGACCTAAAGGTACCAAGGTATCTTCACATTCTCCCAAGAAAAGGAGCGAAGACATTATGGGAAGCCAAAAATTACGCATGTGTTTTTTTTTCTTTTCGTCTAATCTGATTGGAACCTACGTTCAAAAGCATCAGGGCCAAGATACAACAGCATGAGATAAATTTTTCGCTTCAAAAAGAATTTCACAAACAACAAATAACGAATTTATCAGTCTTAATGAAAACAATTTTCCTTAATAAAATATATCTATTATGAAAATGAGAAGCAAGCAAATCAAATTACGTATTTCATCACTAAAAAGAAAATTCACTCCTTATTAAACATTTCACTTTATAGCTTGTCACTCGCATTAAAGTTCGGAGGTTAAGGACTAAAAATGTTATTAAAAAAAAGAAAAAAGAAGTGCATATACTCATACACAACGTAGTCAAAACCAAGCTAAGCAGTCATTTGAAAAACCAAAAAGGGAGCTAACAAAAGAAAAGTCAAATAAGAGAAAACGTCAAGGTGAAAAGGGGAAACATAAAGAGAAGAAAAATCGCCGAAAGTAAGAAATAAGTAAAAAACATGAAAAGTCACCAAATACTTTAATTAATGCGTACAAAACTAATAAAAAGTTAAAACGAAATTATAAATGAGATAAATATTCTAAGGCAGAAAAAGGTGGCTTATACTTGAAAAAAAGAATGGGGCAAGATCAGTTAGTGAGATTATCAAACAATTTATGTATTTCTGTAGAGACATGGGGAGGGCTAAAGCCTGGCAATAAGTAAATACTTTGGGAGAAACTAGCCAAGGAGCTCTTAGTTTAACAGGGTTATGAAAAGAAAAAGGGAAATTAATTTGATATCTGGAATTAGTCAACACATTCCTTGCGAATCCCAAATAAAGATTTACCAATCCTTCTGACTAAATGAGTCCAAATAAATAGATCTTGAATAAACGGGATCCTTCATGAATAAATGAGACCAAAACAAACAGAAATTACAACATATAATCAAGTCTAACTTAAAGCGAGTCGAAACTAGCCCAAACGGGAGTAGGGTTAACACCCCCAAACTATTACATAACTAAGGGTTGTCGAGATGTGCACCCCCTCTACTGGCATATTCTGAGAGGAGGCATAGAGAGAAGAGAAGAGGAAAACAGAAGAGGACCTCTTCTAAAGTATATTACGAGCACGAACAATCGAGCTCAGACTTGTGAAGGCACCAAAACAACCATTAGAAACATTAAGGTAGAGTTTGTTCTGAATTAAGAAGTAGTAAGTGTAGCTATCAAAGCTAAAATAGCAGCTGTGGAATCATCATACTCTCCTGACCAAGCTTTGTTGCAAAGTTATCTTCACTAACAAATTTAAACCATTTGCTAGTCTCAATACAACTCCAGATTTTGGAAGAGACCTTCGAAAGACCTTCGAATCATGAGGACCTGGAGGATGCTGGAGAATAGCTACAACCTAGTAAAGAGTAAATCACGACCCAGAGTAACTGGAATTTAAAAAGGAATTTAAAAAAAAAAAACTGTCTAGTGAAAAAGAGTTAAGGATCGTTGATTTTTATTTCAGTTGACCCTCCATCTATACCTCATGTTTTATGCTCTGGTTTCAACAATAATTCACACCATTTTACGCGCCCACAGCCAAAGTACAACTAAAAGTACCCACCTTCCAATGTGTTAAGACTTTGCCCAGTTATCGATCCCTCCTACTTTATACAATATCAGCCCCTCCAATCCTAATTGTCACTAGAGAAAAATATGCTAATGGCAGCCAAGGCTGACGATGGAGAATACGACTTCTAAACCGTGGTTCCTCAGGAAGCGAGTTGCTAAGCTAGAGTTCACATTATTAATTTATTTTCAGCAGTTTGGAATTTATTAACTCTATAATAGAAAAAAGGTCATACTAGATATGTTCCGCTTTCAGTAAGGTACAAAGGACGATCTAGCCTTTAGAAAGCTAAGGCGGTGAAGTCTCTACTCCTGTTTGTGTTAATTTCTAATTGCTTTAAGTTTAATTTGATTATTCATTTACAATTTCTCCTTATTTTGGGTCCCATTTATTCACTGAATGTGACTTCTGTTTGTTTCAAGTTTCAATTGCTATTTTACTTTATTTATGCTCATCTTTAGTTTAAAGCGGATCTTAACTTTTCTTTGAAGAACTTCGTTTTTGGAAATAGCTTTTTAAAATTAGATTCCGTTTGTTTTTAATTGTTATTTTTCTATTGGCGTTTAAAATGAATATTTACAAAGTTCTTTTTCGGTTTTTCTTCACAAGAATTAAGATTTTGACTTACTTTTTACATTTTGGGCAGAATTTTGTCGAGATCTTAATAGAATTTCTATTATAGAACTTTAAATAAATGGCTAGGGCACATATTATCTAAGCAAATAAATTGAAAACCTGCATAATTCGTTGCTTTCTGTAAGTCCAAAGACTACTTATTCCATTCGTGTCATATTTTTTTTTCCGAGAGAGTTCAATGACAAATTTCATTCGAAGTCTTGATGTAAATTTCCTTTTTTAATCTTGCCTATCTATGAAAAAACGTAGTGAATAACCCGAAAGTTCATTATTTTGTGAATGACCCGAAAGTTAATTATTTTGTTTTGTATAAATATGTTGGTTTCAATTCTAATGCTTCAGTATCTCTACTGATGACAATCGCTGTATGTGTGATGGAAGTATTCAGACTTTTGTGCCTGTTTTTGCTGTCTAAACTAATGCATTTATTCGCATTGAATATTTGTTTGTTTGAATTTTTTTCTATTTTAACTTGGCAGTCTCATTGGCTAGGGGTTATATTTGCAGCTATAATGGTCTAAATGGTCCCAAAAATAACATTTAAAAAAATACTATACCGCCAAGAAGTAGATATGTAAGATTTCAAGTTGATAGAATCCAACAGGTTTTAGTCAAGCGAAAAAGAACCAAAAACAAAACTATGCTGTATAAAACGGGGAGCAAAGGCCTCTCCCAGACCCCAGTTGGCCTCCCCAGCGGAAATTTAGTTTCTTCAGAGATCTTATCAAAAGTAACATAAGTCTGCATAATTCAAGCCTTTATAGTTACCTTTAGAGTACTATAAAGTACTTTATGGTACTTTTATAATAGTATATAGTAGTAATATGCCCATAGGCACTTCCGTGACATCCATATTCCTTTAAACCTCATTCCCAACATTTCTTTTTCAATTTTTTTCGAGACAAATGACATGCATGGTACGTAATTGCAATTGAGGGTGACGCAATCTCGCGTGACTTAACCACAGAGTTTCTTGAGTGTTATGTAATAGGGTTTTGGTGTTACATAATAGGGTTTGTTAGAGTCTATAGCCAAGTGGGGGAGTTTTATTAAGACATTTTTCTTCAAAACGTTTTTTAAGACATTTTTCTTCAAGACATTTTTTCAAGACGTTTCAAGAAATTTCAATACGTTTTTTAAAGACATTTTTTCAAGAGGTTTTTCAAGAAGTTCCATTCATTTCAAGAATTAATAAAGAAATTTTTATTCTTGAAGCTTTTTTCAAGACGTTTCAAGACATTTTGCTTCAAGACGTTTCAAGACGGTTTTTTCAAGACTTTGTTAGATTCCGCTAGTCAGGCGTGGAAGTTTGATTAAGACATTTTTGTTCAAGTCATTTTTAAGACATTTTTTTCAAGATGTTTTTTTTAATGACATTCCAAGACATTTTCTTCGCGAGGTTTTTTCAAGAGGTTTTTGTGATATTTTTCTCTAAGACGTTTCAAGACACTTCAAGGCATTTTTCTTCAAGATATTTTTTCAAGGCGTTTCAAGACGTTTTAGTTCTTACATAATAGGGGAATGTTTAATTATATTAAGGACAACGCTATCTTGCGTGACAATGCTTGCTTGGGGGCCTATGGGGAAATCCCCACTTGTAACTGAGGAGGGTGAACACGTATATGTTACGTAATGAATGCACACAGATGTCAATGTTACATAATACTTAAGAATTTTTTTCTTCGGGATTTCATTTTCTTTTAAGGTGTTTTCTCGGGGGGTCTTTATATTCTAATGAAATTTGTCACCATTTGGATTCAAAGGGGCCATTTCCATCCAAAGGAAGGGTGCCCTGGAGAGCTGGACCATCAGTCTATTTCTAATATGATGTTTCAGGAGATAGATTCTACAGAATAACCAATTCCACACGCAATAATAATCCCTGGTCCGTTTACCGGCTCGATTAAGTGATTTCCAACTCTTTCCGCATGAGAGCACGTAAGCATTCCAATGCAAGTGATTTTTGGTACATTAAATACACCTGCCTATTACAGGGTCATTAGTGTTCTAACGGGACCTAGACAGGCTAAAATAGCTATTGAATCAATCAGATGTCACACACCTTAGGCGTTAGATACTTCATTATGTAAATGATTACTTATCAAAGTTTTATCCTAAAATAAGTAATCTAAAAGATACAAGCTTTTATCGTACATAAAACTTCATTAATAAAAAAAGCTTACAAAGCATTATTAAAACACAGAAAAAAGTAGTTAAAACTCAACAACAGAAAAAAACAAAGCGTAAAAAAAGAACAATGAAATTAATGAACAGTGGGGGTATCATCGAGCAATCCATAGGGGGAGGGGTTATATAAGAAGTAAATGAAAGTCATATTAAGAGCTATTTCTGAGAGCTTTTAATGAAAACCCCACGTTTGTTCAAGACTATATATATTCACGCCACCGTGACAGTATGTGGCTAGCCCATACTAGCAACCAACTCCAGAGGAAGGATGGGTTATTATAAGAGTTAAAGTTTTATTTACAATTTAGTTCACGTTTTACAAAGCTCCTATAAGCAAAAGTGAAAAATTTTGGATTGCTTTTGATAGAATTGTGGTTTTGCACCACAAAATGGTGGAAAATGCTGCTTTGCTCTGATACAATCTTTTTGACTAAAATAAATGTCTATGTTAATCCCTTTGTTTTTTTAGGATTACATGCACCTTTTAGAAGCGAACGCGCTACCGTACGGCACTACTACCTTTGAAACACGAGGCTCAACCTGTGTATTGTTTGTTGACAATTCTAAATCACTTGACTACCTCAGAATTTCTACTCAATAGCTTTTTCGCCTTCTTTTGGCTAAAATTATTGTTTTGCACCACAAATCGCCCGAAAATGCTGATTACAGTGGGACAGTCGCTTATGGGTAAAGTAAGTGTCTATGTAAACGCTTATTTTGTAGGAAAACCTGTACCTTTAAGAAACAAATGTAGTACCGTACGGTAATACTGCCTCTGAAACTCGAGGCTTAATATGCGCATAGTTTTTTGATAATCCTAAATCAATTGACTATCTCAGAATTCCCAAGCAATAGCTTTTTGGACCATCTTTTGGCTAAAATTGCTGTTTTACACCACAAATCAGCTGAAAAAGTGATTTGCTTGGGGACAGACGTTTTGGCTAAAATAAATGTCAATATTAGCCGTTTATTTTGAAGGACTACCTGCACCTTTAGAAACTAATGCGTCGCTGTACAGCATTACTTCCTCTGAAACTCTTGGCTCAATACGCGTATAGTTCTTCGGTAATTGTAAATCAACTATCTCAGAATTTTCACAAAATGGCTTTTTGGCATTCTTTTGGTTAAAATCTTTGTTTTCCAATCTTCGGTTGTGTCAGTTCTGGATTACCACTTCTGTCCCTGATTACACAATTCCGATTCCACCAATTCCGCTCTATGTTCCGTCAATTCAAAAATTTTGTTTTCGGCTACCTCCGTGGTAATCCATTGCTGGCAAATGTTTTCGGCCGATTTGTGTTACAAAACAATAATTCTAGCTAACTAAGTCCAAAAAGCTCTTCCGTGAATTGATTTAAAATTAACAAGAAAATATATGCATATTGACCCTCGAGTTTCAGAGGCTGGAATATTGTAAGGTAGCGCACTCATTTTTAAAAGGTACAGGTAATCCTACAAAATAAGGGTTAACATAGACATTTATTTTAGTCAAAAAAGACTGACCCAAAGCAAAGAGGTGTTTTTTTGCCAATTTATGGTGCAAAACAACAATTCTAGCCATACTAAGGCCACCAAAGCTATGTATAAAAATTCTAAGATAGTCAATTGAGTTAGAATTATGAAAAAACTAAACACTTATTGAGCCTCAAGTTTCAGAGGCAGTAATGCCGTACATTAGCACATTTATTTCTAGAAGGGGCAGATAATCCCACAAAATAAGGATTAAGATAGACATTTATTCTAGCTAAAAAAAAACTACCCCACAAAAAGGTAGCCTTTTTGAACCGATTTGTGGTGCAAAACAACAATTCTAGCCAATAGAAGACCAAAATACTATTTTGGGAAAACTCTGAAATAGTCAATTTATTTAGAATTAGGAAAAACCTATACGCATTTAAGCCTCTAGTTTCAGAGGCAGTAACGCCTTATGATAGAGCATTCGAATCTAAAAGATGCAGGTAATCCAAATAAAGGGTTAACATAGACATTTATTTTAGCCAAAAAAAGATTGTTCCACTACAAAGAAACGTTTTGAACCAATTTGTGGTGCAAAAATACAAGCCTAGCCAAAAGAAGGCCAAAAAATCTATTGCGTGAATGTTTTGAGATTGTCAATTGATTTAGAAAGATCAAAAACTATGCGCATATTGAGCCTCGAGTTTCAGAAGCAGTATTGCTGTATGGTAGGGCATTCGTTTCTAAAAGGTCCACAGAATCCTAAAAAATGAGGGTGGAGACATTTACCCTTATTAGGGTAATAAACATACCCATAGTAAGGGTAATAGACATTTGCTTTTGCCAAAAAAGACTGTCCCACAGCATAGCGGCGTTTTCAGCTGAACTGTGGTACGAAACAACTATTCTAGCCCAAACAAGACCTATTGCGTGAAAATTCTGAGATAGCAAATTGATTTAGAATTATCAAACAACTATACGCATATTGAGCCTTGATTTTCAGAGGCGGTAATGCCGTACGGTAGCACATTCGTTTCTAGAAGATGCAGGTAATCCTACAAAATAAGGTTTAACGTATAATTTATTTTAGCCATTTAGACATGTTTATTTAGACATTTTAGACATGTGGGACAAAGTTCGTCCAACAGCAATGCTGCTTTTTCAGCCATCTCGTTGTATAGAAAAAGAATTCTAGCCAAAGAATTCCAAAAAGGCTATTTCGTGAAAATTCTGAGATAGTAAATTGATTTAGAATTATTAAAAAAATTATACGTAAATTGAGCCTAAAGTTTGAGAGGTAGTAATGCCGTGTGGTAGCGCATTCATTTTTAAAAGGTGAGATAATGATAAGAAAACGAATTAAAATAGACATTCATTTTAGTAATTTTAGTCAAAAGGATGGCATCAGAGCGAAGCTGCATTTTCATCCATTTTATGGTACAAAACAGCAATTCTAGCCAAAAGGAGCCCAAATTTCTTGGTTTTTGCATATAGGAGCCTCGTAAACGTGAACTAAAGCGTAAACAAGACTTTACCTGTAATAATACCCCCCCCCCCTTTGGAATTGATTGCTAGTATGGGCTATCCGCATATTGTCCATGGTGGCGTTAACATGCATACTCTTGGGTTAGACCAACGTGGGATTTTTATTAAAAGCTCTCAGAAATAAATCTGAATATGGCTTGAACTGACTTCTTATACCCCCCTTCTGGAATTCCTTACTAGGTCCCCCCACTACTCTTTAATTTCATGGTTCTTTTTTTTCACGGTTTTTTCCGTTGTTGAGTCTTAACTGTTTTTTTCTGTGTTTTAATAAGGCTTTGTAAATTTGTTTGTTTGTTAATGAAGTTGTATTTACGAAAAAAATTGTATGTTTTAGATTACTTGTTTCAGGATAAAAGTTTGATACGTCATCGTTTACGTAATGGAATATCTAACCCAGAAGGTATATGGCATCTCATTGATTCAATAGCTATCTTAGCCGGTCTAGGTAACATTAGAACACTAATAACCCTGTAATAGGTAGGTGTTTCTAATGTACCAAAAATCAAAAGCATTAGAATGCTTATATGCTGTGATGCGGAAAGATTTGGAAATCCTTTAATGGAGCCGGTAAACGGAACGGGGATTCCTATTGCGTGGGGAATTGGTTGTTTCGTAGAATATATTCCCTGAAGCGTAATATTAGAAATAGACTGCTTGTCCAGCTGTCTAGGACATCATTCAATTGGATAGAAATGGCCCTATCGAATCCTAACGGGGACAAACACCATTCGAATATAAAGGTTTCCGTGAGTAAACGCCTTGAAATAGAATCAAACTCCGACGAAAAAATCTTTTAAAGTACTATGTTACACTGATATGTGTGAACCGTCATTACATAGCACCCACATGTGCAACCTCTTCAGTTACAAGCAGGGATTTGCCCATAGGTCCCAAGGCCTGGCATTTTCACACAAGATTGAGTCATCCTTAACAAAAGTAAATGTTCGCCCATTACGCAAGAACTAAAGAAATCTTGAAGAAAAACGCCCCGAAGAAAAAATATCTTAAAACGTCTTGAAATGTCTTGCAAAACATCTTTACAAAATGTATTAAAAACGTCTCTAAATGTCATGAAACGTTTTGAAAAACTTCTTAAAGAAAAATGTTTGAAAAAACGTCTTGAAATGTCTTGAAACGTCTTGAATTACGTCTTGAAGAAAAATGTCTTAAAAACGCCTTGAAATGTCTTGAAACTTCTTGAAAAACGTCTTAATGTCTTGAAACAATCGTCTTAAAATTTCTTGAAACGTCTTGAAAAAATGTCTTGAAGATAAATGTCTTAATAAAACTTCCCCGCTTGATTAGTAGACTCTAACAAACCCAATTATGTAACACCAGAACCCTATTACGTAGCATTCGAAGATATTCTTGAGTAAAGTCATGCGAGATTGCGTCACCCTCAACCCCAATTACTTAACTTTCATATGCGTCTTGAAGAAGTTTAAAAAAGTGTTTGGGCTGGGATATGAAGGGATAGGGATGTCATGCAAGTGCGTATGTAGATACTACTTACAGAACCTTTATGGTGCTAAATTGCCTTTATAAGTATCTTTATTGTTTAAAAAAGTGCATTTTGGCTCATTTATTTTAAAAAGTTCTGAAATGATGTCTAAAAAATATAATATAGGACGTCAACAATTCATGCAGCCAAATTTGCTTCCGGTTGAAATTTTTTCAGGTCTGTAAGTTTAAGTTAGATGTCTTAATGGCCTGGTATTTTTAGCAGATAAAAATTAAAACAAATGAAAATTTATTTCTTTAAACATCTATTATTATGTTTTAGCTTCCCTTCAACAATCCTCGAAAGTTTCAAATTGATACCCTCTTGAGCTTCTCATATATCATAGATACACCCTTTTGTCAACACAAATGCAGATAGTATCATCTGGTTTAGTTTAATATCCCCCTAAAAACACCTGAAAGTTCAAAATAAGGACCCTTAGCTAAACGTGATTTATTGCAGATAGGACATTTTGACATTATGGGCATGCATGTTGTCATTTGATCTAGTTCAACACTCCCCTAAACAATCCCTAACAATTTCAATATGATACCCTTACTCTTTTTCAGACATCGCAGATATGTAATTTTGACAACCAGGATGCACATACGTGTGCTTTGGTAGGCAGACCAGGGGGGGGGGGAAGATTGGATTCTAGAAATTTTGAAAAGTAGGTGTTATTTAGATATAAATATAAATTATTATATAAAAATACATAATAATATATAATATATATAAAGGTTCGGGTAGGTATGAGGCATCGCGAATTTTTATGGAATTATAAGTTTTAGTGTTTTATCCGCTTACGTTTTGTTAGTAGTGGCGCCATAATGACTTCCATGAGGTTCAAAGGGGTTATACCAAAGGGGGTATACCTGAAGTTGCTAATCCTTCACACCATTGATATTATTGATTATGTACACCTCTTTGTTATGTAACAGATAATTGTTTACCTATGCAAAGTACTAGCAACCAATTCCAAAGGGGTCCTAGTAACCATTTTCAACGGGGCTCTAACAACCGATTCCAACGAGGCCCTAGCAACCAATTCTACTGGAGCGATATTAACCAATTCCAACGATATTAACTGATTCCAATTCCAAATAGAAACCAGCAGGCATGATTGATAATTAGTGGGAACTTAGACTTCCCGCTTCACCAATACTTTTTTAAACATGTATCGAAAATTCAACCATTTTGAACGCAAACACGTATATAGTGTCTGCTACGCTTTTGCATACTCGTGGATGGTGATGAGTTGATATCAAGATGTCTTGACTTTTGTCTCGCCACTACTTGTGTCATCAAATCATTGTTTCTACTACTACCAGTAGCAGCGGTAGGTTTGCTAATATTTTCCAAGATTAATTTACAATCTGCTCTTATTTTTCTAATGTTAGACGATTGCTGCTACGCTCCATTCATCTTTTTAGAATTAGCTTATTGGTAATAAGACTTTTCAGGAAGTTTAATTAGACTAAAAAGAACAAAATGTATAGATGATTGTCAAATGATAAAAGTCCTTTACAATTTGTAACCACATTATTTATTAAATCAAGTAGATTATAACTGTTTTCCTGAATTATAATTGAACACCCTTTAACATCAAGTTAGATGTGTTCACTTTGCATGAGATGTCAATAGTCTTTTATTTTGCTCATGATATGAGTGTAGCAGTAGGTGTCCAACACTTGACGAAACACTGGACAATGATGAATCTTCCCTCCCCTTTGGCTGTGTTGTTGTTGTTCAAGGATCTTGAGGCATTTCCGATTTATCTATGACACTTACATTGACCGGTCTCAGGTGATGGGGTTTATGCCTATCCACTCGTCGAGGTGTATCTTGAAGAAAAAGTAGTTTTATTATCGGCAATATTCTCATTCTTAATAAGTTTAATGAGATTGTCTTCAAAGTGTTTTATTGGTGAAAGGACGAGTTCTATTGGCGTCCATTTGCAGGATTTAACCATTTTTCCTAGAGACAACTCTCTACAAATCTTTCAGTTATTGGCAGTAAAAGTGTAAAAAACCTACCACCCGCTTGGAGAAGACCTTTTCTTTTAATTTTAAACCTTTCCTTTGATATTGCTTCTTGCTAGGGTACGTACATAGGAACGATTTGCTTCGTCTGCTGCTTAACTACTTCTGGCAATTTAACATTGCCCTTGGTTAAATTTGCACAAAGTTCAGATATAAGATAAATAAATTCTTTGTCAATACCGTAAGTGGCTGTTTTGGTGTGCTTAGAACGGAAAATAAATGTCTATTTTTATGTAGTTTCTTTAGTGTTATGATGGCACCTAATGACCTTTTTGACTGTTCACTAAGATATACGGTAATTTCATTGTCAAAAATATCGGTGACTACACCAAATCCTCCGGAGTATTCCGATTGAGATCAAATAGAATGTAACCACATAGTTTATTTGTCGCCTGATTGCATACTGAAAGTGGAGATTTTGGAGCACCGGGATTTATTTGTTCATTGGGAATTATTAGAAAACGTGAATGACGAACAACCCTGTGGATGACATAGTAGGTACAATTCATCGTAAGTTATCTCATACATTTTCTCTGATGAAAGAGATTGCGAAGGACTAGTATGCCAGAAATTTTTCATAATGAGAATGGACAGTAATCAATTGTACTATGTCCTAAGATTGTTCTTTTATGGACTCAGCTAAATCATCAATAATCATCCCGTTTGGCTTAATAGTGTTGAGCAAATCAAGTCTCAGAATTGTGTCTTGTGCAACAGCCCTTATTTTGTTATCTGCATCTTGCCAAACACTGTAGCAATGCTAGATTTTTCCGGTTTTTCAAAAATAAATGATTACGATTTTGAATTATCTTTGTTAAAAGTGTCGTTTTGCTCGACATTGATTGACCACAAAGAAATAATCGTAATTGTTTTTGAAATTGATATACGTTATTGTTGTTGTCGTCAACGCCTTCAACGGCTGGAATACAACTTACTGTAAAATATAGTTGTCTAATAAATAAATAATAATTTCCCTATTAGTTCTCCGACTACGATGTTCAAGAATTTTTTAAATAATATGTTTTCTTTCATTTTACAATAAGCACACAAAATTTTTAATAAGTACTTTACGAAAATATTACACAGTTAAAAAATACTTTCAAAATGTCCCCCCCCCCCGGAAAGGTACAGGGGCAAATGATTTTGAAAATAGTTTTTATTTTAAAAATATAAAAAATAAATTGAAAATATAACAACAGCAACAATAAGCCTTCCTTTTACACACAGAACATAGTGTTTAGAAGAAAACCCTCTCACATCCGGCCTACTACTAATATTAAATTTAAGGAATTTTTTCAGATCAAGACGTAGTCTATATTTTACACATGCATTTTAATCTGAAATGAGGTAGTGCCCATGGGGTAGTACCTTCTCAGCACCCTTACATATATATACTTCATCCGATATGGCTAATATGGTAGTTTTCTCTACTCTAACTATGCAGTTTTAAATTTTAAAGAAACAAATCACCATGACCCTCGTTCTTTTAAATTAACTACTTTCCAAACAGTTTTAATAAAAACTAATATCAAAAATATCTTTCACATAGTGTGTAGGCATTCCTTGCAGACTCTTTTGATATCCTCATTTTGAGTTTGCACACAGTACTCCTTTGAAACTTCAGGTACACCATTTGATATCAAGTACCTCCCCGTTTCGGATTTTAGATATAACAGTTTATTTGGGGCCTGGTGGTTCACTAATTCTAGATAAACGGACTAGTTCCGATTTGTAAAGTCCATTTCAGAGCTAATGTGCTTACAATTTTCCAAACAATTTAATAAATTGTTCTTTTTAAGTTTTAACAGGAGTGAATCAGTGTCTCCACAATGCACTTAAACTTTCTCCCCCCTCATCCATTGGCGTTTACACACATTGTAAAAATTCCAACCTAAATTTTTGGGAAATTTCTAAAAATGCGTTACCACTAGCAATAATTTTTTTCACAAAAAAATTGTTTTTTCCTATGCAAAAAGACCATATTAGAGTTTATAATTGTGAGTGAATATGAAGCTTGGATCGGCAATGATTCTTACACAACATCACATCTTTCACAACTATTGTGTATACTCTCACACATTTTACCAAATGCTGACTTTAAAATGAGCTTAAAGATTTCTTTTCAGCCTTCGGTATCGCTTCTGAGTGTATATTGACTAAACTGTCAGTAAACGTTTTCTTATATGATTTTTGATCAAATCCTGTTTTGGATCAAGGTCGGCAATAAGTTCTTGGTCTGAAAGTGTCCACTGCATACGCCCATCCTCTACCAAAGAAATATTATGTGAACTCAAAGAGGTCTTAGTCACCGGTCTGTTTATGCGCGGAAAAACAAAATCCTTTACCGAGTCATGAAGTTCTAAAGATATTTCACCATCATCTTCAAATACTCATCCTTGTCGTCCATTCTCCTCACCATTGACAATTTGGGGGAAATTTGGAGCACAATGATTGTCAAGCCATTTGTAATTACCACATGGCAGAGAGTAGTGAGACAATACCGACGGGTAAAGGGAATTCATATCACGAAAAACCGCATCCGACTTTTCACCAGGGCCTTGTTCAGTTGAGTCAGTTTCCAAGATACAATACCCGTGAAAAACATACCCTCTCCTCATGGATCTCTCTACAAATAGATGCTGACGCTCGTCGGTGATCAAGCCTGTTTCTTCTTTACTGATTTTTAGAATTAAATCCATCACCAGATAAAGAGTGGAAAAACAATATCCCAAATCCAATCCAAATGTCTAATGGATTTTATCCGTGTTTTTACGCATAATAGCCAACAACGTCAATATATCACATTCCAGGGACATTTTATAATAATCCTCCCCATTTTTACACCCGCCCTTTGCTCAAACTTTTTACCGAAATCATAGTTGGCAGTGGTGCATTGAAGATCGTGAATTGAACCCTAAAACGATTCTAAAGTGCTGAAACAAGCTGTAGTATTCATATGGATATATACCCTTACCCTTTAATAAATCATATATTTCATCATCTGGAAAGCGCTGTTTAAGAAGGGGAAACAAAGAAAATCATCGCTTTTCTTTAATTGAATCAATTTACTTAGGGAGTTGGTGAAAAAACTATAGGAATCTTAAAACACATTTTATTCACGTACGTATTAGCATTATATAATATTTACCATTGAAGATCTAATACTAGTAGCTTCAGAGATGAATTGGGTGCGCTATTATATGAAAAATAACCATATACCCATGCAGAAAGTCTACAATTTCACCTGTTTGCAAACGTGCCAACGCTGGTGAAATAAATTTCAAATCATAATAGTAATTGTGTATATAAACAGGTAGAAAGTACTGTAGTTTAACACTTATATTACATCATTTATGAGCCAGTCTATGAAAGTTGCTAACCCGATGAAATTAGATTCAAATGACCGTGATTGTGAACAGACATATCTCCCCCACTACCCTCGACAAATTTCCCCTTACAAGCCCAACACATTTTTCGATTCCAATGGCCGATTTATCCTTTGGTGATATTGTCGTGTTTTAATAAGTGCTATCATAGTCTTGCCCGTACAATCTTCCCTACCCAATGTCTCAAAACATCTGCCAATTGCATGGTATTACTCGAGTCTCTTTGTGCATAGAAATGAGAGATTGCAATGGCTTCATGTTCTTTGACACGATTTTCGATAGGTCGTACAATCTGCGAGCTTAGATTCACAGTCTAATTCCAACTTTTCACACTGTCGAAGTGAATTTTGTAAGTTCTTTAAACGCAATATGCCCTTGTCACCGCTAACCGTTCCCATGGATTCATACCCATGACGCTTGCAGTGTTTCATATGATGTGTTAACTTTACTTCTGTATGAAATCTGTAAAAACAAATTGAAAAATAGTAACATGTTAACCCTCATTTATTATATGTTGAACCCCCCACCTAGAATCCAACTAATATCTGTAATTGAATTAAAATGCCAAATTGAATCACGTTTTGTAGTATTTGTGTAAAGAAACCATACCCAGTGTTTTACCGAATATAT
Organism: Artemia franciscana; assembly: GCF_032884065.1. Taxonomy (NCBI): domain Eukaryota; kingdom Metazoa; phylum Arthropoda; class Branchiopoda; order Anostraca; family Artemiidae; genus Artemia; species Artemia franciscana. The sequence goes on along the minus strand of NC_088869.1, from coordinate 35,134,905 downwards.
TGACGGAGCCCTCCCTTGATATATTACCCCCTTTTTATCTTTGCGCTCACCCTTCTTAAATTCTCTATCATATTGTAAAACAGTAGCAGAATCTTTAAATGTTCATTAGCTCGCTCAAAAATATCTTTTCCCAGAAGTATTACTGGATATTGACCATTTTGACGATTAATATATTTTTAGGAAACTTTGCCTCATCCCCATTAGCCACCAATTTCCCCAAATGTGTCTTACATGCAATTTCTATCAGAGGTCTAGGGGTTGCTAAAAGAAATAAATGTTTGAAACATTTAAGCCCTGCATCGAAACAAGTGCGGGTAAATTATTAGCTTTTCTGTTTGCACATACTGTGAATGCAAATTAGATAGATAGATAGATAGTTTATTTTAGCCCACCATCAGAACAATAACATGGCGGAGTATAAAGAAAAAAAATAAAAAGGAAAAAGAAAAAGGTGAAAAACAATGCTTCAAGATCAAACCATTAGATTACATTCACTATATACATTCATAGCTCGTATATGATGTGCAACGGCAGGAAATCATAAGGATGTTCAAGGGCACCTGTTCTAGCATTAGTTTCCTGTTCTGCCACAGCTTCATGGGGATCTGGAATTTGATACTTATTAAAAAAAATGAGTTTCTCTCGAATAGCGGTATGCGTATCAAAAACTTCAAATATCTACAAACGCGGACCTAACTTTTAGTCTCTCTATTTATGTGAACCATTCCCAAAGCGGGAAAAGATAAAGGACATGCGGTAATGCCACTGCTCCGTACATCCTTGCCAAAATTTACTCGCAGGTTATACACAAGGGTATCAAGGCAAAGAGTTCTTGTAGTTTTCTTATCTCGGCCGTACTAAAGACTAAATATTTGAGCGAAGACGGTGCGATAATAGCACCATCTACGGATACAGTTGGTGCTGGTGCCTCTTGTTTCGCAGAGCTAGAAGCCAGAAATTCAGTTTTCTGGCCATTAACATGTAGACCAATAGCGCTATAGCCGGATACAAGCTTATCTATGTTATCCTGCAGTACACTGAATGAGAAATTCAACATCAGTAAATCATCACCATAGCTTATTAAACTCAAATCACAAGTATCAAATCTTAGACCGCCAGAAATTTGTTTTGTAACCTTAGAAGTCAACGTCAACGTGTTACATAATATCGGACTTAAGACGGAACCTTGTCGAAGTCCTCTCTTTAGTTTAACTAGCTCACTGAGTTTTTCAAGCCCAAGTTTCACTCTTATATAATTATTAGAGTACCAAAACGATAACATAGCTACTATATGAGCGTTCACACCGGCATCTAGCAAGGTCTGGAACACAGCCGCCTGGATTACTGAATCAAATGCAGCAGAAATGTCAACACTACATAGATGTACGGACAACTCAAGTGAATCAGCCTTGACAAGAATGCGCTTTAGAAGTCTATGGGCGGAAGCACAGCTGAGATGCTTTCGAAACCCAAACTGCCTGTAGTCTATCACACACTTCGATATAACTTCGTGAAGGACCACTTTTTCCAGCACCTTGCTCAATGTACTTAAGACAGTAATCGGCCTGTAGCCCCCATACTCATTTGCGTTTTTTCCTTTCTTCTGGATGTTTGTAACGACTTTGGTACAAAACTATTTGGGGACAGTGGCACTATCTATACACATCTGAAAAAGTAGTTGCATATGTTGGATCAAAAGCGGTGAACCATTGCGAAGATGATTACCACTGACACCATCAAGACCTAGAGCCTTGTTAACCTTTAACTGGCGAACAGCCCTCAAAACTTCATTCACATGTATAAGAAAATAACTTCTCTTTTTCAACAGTAAATCAAGACGCGATTTAAGCCATTCGTCATATTCCTTTTCCAAGGGATTATCTTTAGACCCGAAGACCTTCGAATAATGCCTTAACCACTGTTTCTCAGGTACCGTGGCACATGGCCTGGACTGCACTTTACCACTTTTGAATTTTTTCCACATATTTTGTGGATCACGGATAGCCTCTTCCGAAGCAGTTTCTGCTTCCTTCACTTTCAGCTTATTCACATATGCTTTGTATTCTTTTTTTGTTTTACGAAAGAGATTGAAGATAGTGCCGGTCCTCGGCTTGCCTGAGTCACGCCACATAAAATACCACATCTTAGACCTCCATTTGGCATGCTCCACGTAAGGATGGTCACTCCATCCTCTTTTCCTTGTACCTTTCCTAATAACTGCACTAGGTACGGCTGCAGACTCAGCAAGTTTTAGCGCTTGAGTAATTTCAGCGCAGTATGTATTGAGTGCAATCTTGTCATCGCGCCCATGGACAAGAAGCTGGAACGGGACTTTAATTTTGTCCAAAATTTCGTCACACGTCGACTGGTACAGTCTGAGGTTAATCTTTTTCCACTCGCGTCTTTCTGTATAATCTGGCCTTTTTGATTTCACATCGTGACTAAAAGGAACATTAAACTTAAGACCAAGATGATCACTTGCGATATGCTCTGAATCCACATTTACAGGCGAGGGAATAGAAAAGTTAGAAAAGACGTGATCAATATTACTTGTGCTTCCTGAACTGGGAATGAACGTAAAGTTTTGGTCTTTAATATAGGGCGAACAGTCATGCGGAATACATGCCATAAGAACGTCCTGTAACTTTCCTTTCGAGAAGGGGTCACACTGGAAGTCACCAGAGACTAAAAAACGTGAGCTTCTCAAGCTACGGAGTTGCCTTCCAATTCGATCGCAAGCCTTGGCATGCTGTTTTTCACTACGGTCCGTTTTCATGTTAGTTAGTAGATATACAGTGATTAGCTTGAAAGCAGTTGGGCCAGGGAACTCGACTGCTATATATAAATTGCATGACTCAAGTTTATGACAGTCTATCTCGTCAACGAATATTGCAAGTCCACCACTAGGTCGGACCCTGGCGCTAGAGTGCTTAACCTCGTGAATGTGCATGAATTTACTAGAAGCCGACTGAAAGAGCCCAAAGTTATCGGTAGTTAACAAGAGTTCTTAGACGCAAACAATATTATATGCGAGGCACAAGTTCTTGACATAGTCCAATTTGGCAGCATTATGGCCGTAAACATTGCGGCAAATTATTAGAGAGTTCATGCATTTTCTTGTTTGATGAGATGCTTTCTGCATTGCTCGTCGAACTGCTGGGCACTGTAGAATAAATCTAGGGTAGCTATTATTAGTATCAGGACACAAAGCGAATTTCACTGTTTGGGAATCGCAAGAGCTTTCTCTACTGTTCTCGTGGGATACATAACATCAAGAAGTATCGCATGCTATCGGTACAGTCTTTAACAAGATGATCCATTGACTGACACTTGAAGCATTGCTTGGGAATTTGTCTGAATGGGAGGACTTTGATGTGAGTATAATCAATGAATAATCCATGTTTGACTGCTCCATTTCGGGAGTCAGCGTCACTAAAGGTTAGTTTGATTGTCTCAGATTGACCATATCGCTTGACACTGACTAATTTCGAGTTAACAGAGAGAATATCATCATCTGTTGTGGCAAGGGGCACAAACTTGGTGATCTCGAAGAAGTTTTCCTCACCAAAAGAAGCACTTATATCAGGGTAGGACTTGAGGGAGTTGGCAAGAGTAGCTGCCGACTTGGGGCTGTTCATATAAGCAACCAGGCCGGATTTAGTCTGTTGGATGTGATCAACGCCTCCATCACTAGCGTGTCTTTCGACAAACTGCTTATGCTTGGAACAGGAATAAATTTCTGAGGTATGTACATTGTTGATGAAAACCCGGTGTAAAGATTTCTCGGGCTGAGGGAGACGAGGCCAATCATTCTGAGGCGGAAGGATAGATTTACACTGTTCCACAACACTGCCAATATTATCCGTACATTCGTTAACTTTCGCGCACAAGGTTGTAAAAATGTCTTGTGGAATTTTTGGTACTTCATATAATTTCTAGATGGTGAAGTGGGTCTTAAACTCAGGGAGTGAGCTCAGTAATTTCACAGCATCATACATGTCACTGGCTAGGATTTCCCTCGAACCCTGACTACGTCTTTTTCTCACATACAGCTCTCCAGAACTATCAGATATCTCGTTCATTTTTTCGTGGTTTTCACGGATAGCATCTCTCGTAAAAAACTTCACCGCTGTATTCACTGTTGCATCTTTCGTTACGCTGTCTTGATATCGCAGCACCGTTTCTATAAAGTTCAATACCGGTGCATAAACATTATTGTAGCCAGCAATGTCTACGTAACTACCCTAACTATTCCGCAATCAGTCTGCTAGCAAGCACAAGTCGTTACCCGTAGGGATGGTTAATACAGGGCTTCCACTCTCGAATCTCAAAATTTGGGGACAAGTTTAAAAATTCGGGGAGTTTTCGGGGAAAAGTCTTCAAGATTCGGGGAATTTTCGGGGACAAGTTCAAAATGGAATTTTGTTACAAAATTTGGGAGCCAAAATTGGTTATAGCTTCGTTTTCAGGCTCAAGTAGGACTGGATCCGCGTACTAAATCAAGTTTTTAACAGAGTAGGATCTAGAGCTAGAGTACAGGATTGGAACCCATAGCTAAAAACGATTTTTGCTGTTAATGCAGACAAAACCTCAGAACTATTTTAAATAAATTAAAAAATAATAGGCTGAATGACACTCTGGAACTTTGTTGCTTTAGGTTCTATATTATCTTTGCTGCTTATTCCCATAGCCCGAAAACGAGATTTTCATGTCATTTATTTTCAGAAAGACGACGAAAATAAAGTAGCCTATAGAAAGGCAATAATCTCATACAAAGCAATAACATATGCAATGATTTCTTGAAATTAACGAATATTCTTCGGCAAGCAAACATGAACTTATACCAGAAATTTAATTTTAAAAAATCACCTGAAAGCAAGGAACAAAAATAAAACTGAAAACGAATAGAAACGATTACATAGTAGGAGGACCGTCCCCTTCTAAACGCCCAACTATTTATGCTAAAGTTGTTCTTACAGAATCGGGACTGAATCTGAACTTAAGCGTAAAGAAAAAGGGGGCTATCCGCTTCATATATATATTATTTTTTGTTCATTTTAATGTTGCTCCTTGGGCGTACTTTCAGACGGAAAAAATCTTTCATTTTATTTCAAACAGTTTTTTTAAAATGCCGGGAAATCCAGCTCCATCTCCATAGAATAATTATTCCTCTCCCCGGAAAAATCGTCTAGAGCTCTAGACAATTCAATACCGTTAAAAATTTATCCCGGACAACTACCATAAGGGTCTCCACGCGTAAGATTCGGTTTACAAAGATAAACTCAAAATAAATAAAAATAATTTTGTTTAGGAATCCTGGCCAATCCGTTTTTTCTCTGATTGGTTGAAAATATATACAGGTTTTATTTTCTTGACTGGTGTTTCAAAAGCCTTTTCGGTCCGGCAGTTCTACCTAGCTTCAAACACTTAGGACTGCTTAAATACTAGAGTGGAAATCAGCTTTTTCAATTTCTTCTGCACCAAAAAGGCAGTATTTTGGGGTGGGAAAGCCAAAAGAATTTTCGAATGATTTAACATGTATTTGCAACAAACCTTGTTTGTACTATATTGTGAAGGAAAAAATAAAGCCTTCAAGTTTCAATTATATTCAATTACACAAAAAAAAAATATGTCATTGAAAATTACCACGAAGAGGCTCAATATCAGCTAAACTAAGCACACTACCTACGACCTAGGGAGCCACAGAACCAGAAATAAGCATAGCTGCTTCTTCAGCAGTTGCAGAAGCCTTAACATTTGACAGAAGCTTCGTCATTTCACGGTCAAGGACAAGAGAAGAGGAACTGAGATTGAGTTTCTTCATTCCCATTTTAGTCTTAGCCCCATTACACGCAACCGATATTGTCGCCAAACAGTTTCGTTTATCTGTTTTCAAATCTTTGAGGGTACTGAACAAGCGTTCTGCTGTAACGTTAGAAAATGGCAGTGCACACATGTAATTATTATTATTATTAATTTATTACACGTCAAAACCGGAAAAGACGGAATGTATAAAAGAAAAGAAAGAAAAGCACAAAAATTTAAATACACTTCCACTACAAATATTATAAAATAACACTAGTCCCGGGGTGGTTGGCTCTTAAAACATTGGTACTAATTTGGAGATTCTTCTCTCTATGGCCATGGAAGGGTTGGTGACCTTATATTTCCTGGAGATGTCGCCATTGCTGTGCCACAAAGGGATACGCAGGAGAAACTTAGCATATCTGTAAAATGCGATGCAAATGGCTTTCTTTTCGGTAGCTGTGAATAACCAGAGCAAGCAGATGGAGGGTGGTAAAAGCATTGTATAGCCGGGCAAGGAGAGGACAGTTGAAACGATAGTTATTGGCAACAAGTAATCCGTAAGACGCTCGTAGACGGGAACAGGGGTGGTTTGTCAGTGCTGAGCGTGTGTCCTTCAATGTAGAAGAAATAGGAAGGCCAATATACGTAAAGGACTCACAAGGCTTAATCAGAGTGTCGCCAATTTTAACGGAGAGGTTAATTGAAAGCTCATTTTTTGAACCATTGAAAAAAAGAAGTTCTGTTTTAGATTTGATGAAGGAAAGTCCGACCTGCTTGTATGCCGCTGCAAGTGAGTCGTAATTTTGTTGAAATAAAGATATCGAACGAGAAACATGAAGAATGTCATCAGCAAAGTTCAGCAGCGAAGGAACGAAAAAAGCACGACGGCTTTATTACTTGCTGTGCTTCGATAATAGCGTTATTAAACAGGGATGGAGAAGTTTTGCCACCTTGACGTACGCCTTTCTTGACACTCAGCATTTCTTTAGAAGGGAAAATGAAGGACGGAGAGGGGATCAGGATGACAGCCGAGAGCTTGTTGTACATACTGTAAACAGGGGAAAGGATGCAAGAGGAAACACTTCGCTGAAGGGATTTGAGCAGGATATGGCCATGGATGCAAGAATCGAAGGCTCTACTAACATCAAGTGCTCCAAAGACGAGAAGATTACCATTTTTATACTGCATCACTAAGAAGATTTGCAAGAACGCTCTGAACGTGTTCCCGTCCTAAGTGGTTTTGCACCCGAACTGGTCGTCCGGAGTAGTGCATCGAAGTTCAATTTCATCAAAAATAAGGGATTCAAATAGCTTACAAAAAGTAGTTGAAACGGTGATCAGAGGATATGAAGCGCACTGGTCAGCTGGTTTACCTTTTTTGAGAATAGGATGGACCAATCCAACACCAAAGCTGTCTGGAACGATGCCAGTAACGAAAATAATTTGAAATAGCAGAGAAAGGTGCTCTAGGAGAAGATTGCTGTCAAAACTTAAATGAGTACCAGATATACCATCGATGCCCTTAGATTTCTTTTTTTTAACTTATCAGTTTTGGAACGCATCAAGGACGGAGTGACGAGGACACCAATATCCTTAACTGCAAACTGAAGCTCCTTATCGAGGGCCTGGCAAAAGATGTTATCTAGGTAGGAATTAGGGGCTGAAAATTGGTCTCTGAAGTAGTCGCGCCAGTCTTTTTCTGGCATGCAGGGCGGGCCATTGGAAGATTTGTTCTTAGCTCGAAGATGCCATAAAGCAGGAGGCAAATTATCGACAATCTCGCTGGTACGGGCAATTTCATTAGCCTTATGCTATGCGATGGCTTTGGAAAATTTACGTTTCGTGTAAATATGAACAGCGTTGACTACTCCGGAGCGCGGTTTCCCAAAATCTGCCCATAATTGTAGCCAGAATTTTGCTGAATCACATGCGGCCTGGAGATTAGGATTATTCCGCCAGTTACGCACTTCCGTGCCGTGGCGAATTTTGAGGACCGGAACTGCAGTTTTCTCTGCTGTACGGATAGCATGCGTTATCCCAGAACAGTAGATGTTTAGTAGGATGTTTTTTTTGGAGTATACTAGGAGTATACTCCTAGGAGTATACTCTCATGACAGTAGGAGTATACTGTCATGTTCGGACAACAGAGAAGTGTGAAAGGAATTCGGATCTTCGACAGTATGTAGTCACATGAACTCCGGTAGGAATCGATGTTAGCAGCTTCCCAGTCGAGGCTGAACAACCATTTAGGTGGGAAATTTGTGGGTGAAGTTTGCGGCAAGGGCTTTATTTGAAAAGAATTACAGATCGGCATGTGGTCGGATATGGAGTAATCAAGAAGAACTGTAGTAGTAGAGGTAGGTTTAATCATAGAAGAACAATAGAAATAGTCCAACTGAGACGCGGAGCCATATTGATGCAGAGGCGCCATTTGGACCAAATCTTGGGGTGGGCATGAACTCCATCTTGTCCCTCCTCCTCCGACTCAGTTCGTGTCGTGTAATCTTCTAGGAAATGGACATTTGACAGAACTCGAGAATTTTATTATGTATCTTACCTACTTTCAAAGTTTACAATGATTAATAGCAAATATCATAATTACCCCAAGGGTCGTTAAGTAATTACGCTCTTTGGTTAATAGGCGTGCAGTAATTTCAAATCAATTGGACAGAATGGATTATATTGGACATAACGGATTATTATGGCCGACAAAGGGCCCTTTGTGGTGGAAGCTTGGGCCCCCTGGTAAATCTGGGGTGGGCATTTGCCCACCCCTGACCCCCATCCCCCAAATGGCGCCTCTGGAATAACGGATGTACGTAAAATCACGATCATTTCCAACATAGGTGAGACTTGGACAAGCATGGAGCAAGATCAGAGATCTATTGTTTTCAGGGTCAGACAGTTCACAGTTAAAGTCACCAAACAGGAGACAACTTAGGCCTTCATCTTCATATTTTGATACTAGCTTGGCAATAGAAGTACATGTGAGAGAGAACGTCCTCTCAGACATATCATTATGGTAATTAGTAGGAAAATAAACGACGAATATGACCACATTGAAAACTTCAACCGCAAGGAAACTGTCAGACTTAGCAACTAGGTTACCAAGTAGCTCTTTCCGTATCATCAGAGCCAAACCACCTGAAGGCCTACCGCGAGTGGACTTAGCATGGTGGAACAACAGATTATGAGACGTGAACTCCAACAGTTGACGACTATCGCTTCACAAGAAATGTTCTTGAAGACCCACCACGTCAAACCGCAAGCAAAGTTCAGACAGTAGGTGATGTTTCGGTAGAACTTTCCCATTGATGTTACACGATACAATTTTTAAGGTTTCTTCAGGCATTGGAATTCTTTAGAAGAGACTGAGCGACAGGACATTTAAAAGTGTAACATGGGTGGTCGGAGGAATTGCAAAGAGCACACTTAAGTGCCTTGGTACAAGGATTATCTTTGGTTGTGGAGTGGCCAGCCTCACCACACCTGGAACATTTTCGGGTACCTGAGCACGCAGACGCAAAATGACCATATGACTGGCAAGAAAAGCATTGGGGTGGCAAGCGTTGAAATATATTAATGGGGAGTCTTTCGTACCCTATGATGGGCGGAAAGCGAATTGAAGACTCGAGGTCCTCTTTAGACTCAAAAAGAAGCTTAAACAAACGGGTGTTTCGGATTTGAGTTGCTTTCAAACAGTTGACAATCAGATCACATAGGCTATTTTTATTCAGATCTTCAGGAACATAACGGATAATACCGAAAAAGGAGGGGCATTGGAGTTTAGGCTGGACTTCAGGGTTATTCCCGGTTATGCGTGACATAATAGATTCGGCACCACTTTTATTCTTTGTGACTACTTTCCAGGCGTATCTACTGGGACGAAGCTCGATTATATTCCCACTAACTTCTCCACAAACATGCTCCAGATAAGCTTTACGGGAGTCAGGCTTTTTAAGGTCTAAGGGGGGCTTCTTGAGGATAACTGCATAGGAAGACTTGGCCGGTGGAGACTAATTGATTCATAGATGTAGCAAGTTTCTCAGCTGCACGGGCTTTTTTCTCACTTTCAATAAAGTCCTTCAAATTATTGGAGATTTCTGTCACTTTTTGAGCAACAATAGCACTCAATTCACCAGGCGTAGTTGGGACCTCCGTAGGATCAAAAATTACGAATTTCGGCAATTTGATCGGTTAGTCTCACATAACTGGATCAGTTTCAGCATATCTAACACATTATCGGCAATCTTTTGGCGAGCAACGTTGTGACTCGAAGTATTCGAATAGTGCCAAAGTGTATCCTTAGCTTTTATAATCGTATCCTTGTCATAAAATCCCACTGCCTTTTCGCAAATTTCATCAGTCTTATTTGCTTGGAGCGCTGGCGATAAATAATTTAGCAAAGCATTATGCACAAGTCTTTCTTTCTCATTCGACATTATGCTAATTTAGAAGTTCAGACACATTCAATAGGAAAAAATAACTGGTTAATTTTTGGACGCGACAAGAGCTCATTAGTAATCTAGTACTATAGTCGGTAATAAAACCTTTCTTAGGTTTTCAAACCTCGGCTTTTTACATGGGTATGTCTGCTTACAGATAAACATCCAATACTCCTCCACGGACATCGTACATATGTCTAAACCCGCCAAAGAAACAGTGCTCTGTTCACGCCCTCCCTGTCAATTAGAGCCTTGTCCCACGAAGGCAACCCACGACTTCTTAGAAAATTTGCTAAGCTAGGTGGGTTCAAGTTTCGAGCATTGACAGGATCAAGTAGACTTGTGAACTCCTAAATGTCACATTCAAACGTAAAGCGTCTCTGTATCTGGATAATGGCCTCCTTGTAAAAGTCTCTTGCTGTTATGTAGACCTTCCTCACCTCCAACTGTGAGATATCTGGACTAGACGAGACCAAGGATGCCAACTCCTCTTCTGCAGTATACTTGAGACAGACCTTCTGAACGTCAACATAATGGCTCTCGTCTGTTACGTCAAGAGCCAAAAGATCAGTACAGTTTCTGACGTAGGTTCCATTCATATAGTTTATAGCCAAGGTGGCAATAAGCTTAAGTATTTCCGTCTTCAGCTTATAGAAAATTGGTGACTTCGATTGAAACAATACATTAAAGTCATTCAAAAAGCCTAGAGCGTAGTCAAAAAACATCATTAGAACCTTAATAAAAGGATTTTTTAGATCACTAAGAGCAAGTTCGTTGCCATGGGTGGGGTCATCAAAATTGGCATTAGTGAAATAGAGGGACAATGCGCTCCACTGTTCAAGGATTCTTCGCACACATGCATGGAGGAACAGCCAACAGGCTGTCCTGCAGTACTGCAAGTACTGCAACTCGCTTAGCGCTCATAGAGAAATGACTATATACGTGGCGACATAAGTCTTCCAGAGTTTTGGTAAGCTCTTTGCAGGCATACGAAGTACAAAGATGAATGGAGTGGCAACTACACTTGACTACTACCACCCACGGATAATTGTCACTGATCAGCTTTGCTACCGAATTATGACATCCCATTATTGAGTTTGTTGCGTCGACACAGAAACCAGTCCAATTTCGCAGAGGCACTTGGTTTTCTATTGTTTTCAATGGGCACTGGTCTGATTGGTGTTTCTCTGAGCACCTCAAACAGACTGACTGACTCTTTAGCTCTGCATTCTTTTTGAGTGTGTTCATATTCCTGGGACTTATAACCCTGAAAAACTCTGCAATAGTACTGATATACAATATACCTCCCTTTTTCTTCAAAAGCACCAAACATTTGGTGCTTGCGTATATATTGTTGCACTTTGTCCTTTAGGGAGGATTCCAAATAGAGGTTGAGAGTAGGGGGGATGGAAATTTTGGGTGGGACCAGGTAGACCCTGGTTAGGTAACTGAAGCATTCAGCTGCAATCACATTTGTCTAAAGTGTAGGTATGGTAAAATAATCAAGGAAATACGAAGAATCACCAATACTCACGAGATAATTATAACTTGAAGCAGAAGATATTATATCCAACCGGTTAATCTTGAACTCTCCAATGCTTAGATGATTTGAATTTCCAAACTATAAGCTCAATTCCGTTTTATATTTTTCAATATCATACGTTCGCCAGCGTACCATAGTATAAAGGTGCAAAACAATATTAAAATTGTGGAGCGAACAGTGAGCCTTCCACTAACTCTATTTCGGGTAGATCATGGGAAACGAAAGATTTTCGGGGAGTTTTCGGGGATTCGGGGAACGACATTTCTTTTCGGGGATTTTTCTCGATTTTCAGGGAAATCCCCAAAAATTCGGGGACAATGGAAGCACTGGGTTAATAATAATCCAAGAATGTATATTTTAAGTGCACGCGCCGAGCGCTGAATCAGTTTTTCCTCTATAACTAGGCAGGGTTGCCAATACTTTGCAGGAGAAGTAAGGGAAGCGTTGGAGGCTATCTACATTGTCCCTGCAATTTAAGAGGCACGCCCGGCGGGTACCAGAGCTCTTGCAAACAAGTCTCTCACCCCTCTTCTGCTTACTTTTCTCCTTCTACCTTTATCATAGCGTAATTGCCGATAAATATCGGATAGTCTTAATTAAATTCGCACCGCTTGATCCCGACCTATGATTTTCAAAAAATAATTTTCAAAAAATCGGTATGATGGATGCTTTTGTGCTATCCCTCCCACCAAATTTCTGAATTTTTTCGTTCAAAAAGAGCTTGAATCTGTCCCACATAGGATTGTACTATGTCTATTGGATTGTGATAATACGCCCCACAGTAAGTGTATTAATTGGATCCTTGGCAGAGTTTGACTGATAAAAGTTTTGCAATATAGTGGGCTTGCAGATTTTTCCTCTATCAAAACACCACTACCAGTTCACACTGCTGCACCATCTGTGTGTGTAAGAGGGGTAGAGCAAGGAGTGAAATCCTCCAGCTCATTAATCATTTTTCGAGTGCTTCCAAAACGGTGGGGTCAAGCCAGCCATTGTCACTCTCTTAATCAATGACCCCTTTTTGAGGGAGGTTAATGTCTTGTGAAAATATTGGGGGAAGTCAAATTCCCCTTTCCAACGCAGTCTTTTAAAAATTTATCAATCTAATCTGGGTCGTTGTTATAAGAGGGGAAGTCGCTATGGTTATTATCATGAGATACATTATCAGCACTCACCTCTCCAAAGAAATCTTTTAATAGTTTATCATACCATTCTAGTTCATTGTTATCGGAGGGCAAGTCAATATGGTGATTATCTTGAAACTGTACTCGTGGTGTCACTATAGGTGTTCCGATACCCTCAAAGAGGTTGTATGTCCCCTGAGTTTCTTGTGACAATACAGCTAGGTTAACCTTGAATAATAATAATAAAAGTTATTTTCTATTGAAATTTGGATGGTTTTATAAAGCTGGAAAAAAAGAATATTAACAATCTATATTTTTATATCATTTAAAACACGTGCATTATAATTAAAAAGATATTAAAGCACACACACAACATTTCTTTTTTCTGGGGTGTTAGATGTGTTAAGATTCCCTGGGGGGGAGCGATCTCTTGTACCAGCGTAGGTATGGGTGTTATCACTTGTATTAATAGACATAGGATGTGTCCACATGTATCAGTGTAGGCATGGTGTTAGCCCCTTCTATCAACGTAGGTATGGGAAGTGACCCCTTGAATCAACGTAGGTATGAAGTTGACCTCTTGTACCGACGTAGGTATGAAGGTGACCGCATATATCAAAGTATATATGAAGGTGACCGCCTATATTAATCTAGACAAGGAAAGGACAATATTGCAATGGTCTTTACGCACCAAATCATTTGATTTCAAAACAATATATACACCTATAACTTAGTAAGATGGACCATCAGTGTTTGGTAAACTTTAAATTTTTGTAAACCCCTTTATTTGAAATATGATTCGAATTTTACTGTTGTATCTGTAAGAGTGAAAGAAGTGTGTGACCAATCCTCATCACACTTATTTTACGTTAGATTTTCAAGGCTATTTTTAATTGAAAACCATTTTTAAAAAATCCGTAATATTTTATTAAAAACAGAAGAATTAGATGTAAACGAATGAGAAGAATTTCCAAATATGGAAATATTATCAAAGAGAATTTAAACAAACTTACTTCTTGTGTATCCAGTTGTTTATATCAGCCCCCTCTAATTCCTCATCTAATGCGGAAATAGTTCAATTTAAATTCTTCATCATTTGAAGAGCATTCATTGTTCGCGGTATCTCCACAAGACAAGCTGTTCTATATCCCTTTGCTGGTAGTACTGTTGATGCTTCTGTTTCAGAATTGTCGTACAATAAAGTTATGAGAAATAAGTCAAAATAAAGATAATGTAGCCTATATCCTATAATCTAACAATTCAGTAACTAGAAACCAAAGAATTCATACACTCGAGAAGGCATACATGTAATACATGTCAAAAAGGTATTTTTTTTTAAAATAATATTCTTATTTTAAAAAAAAAATACGGGAGGGAATAGGTGTGTGGAGGCTAAAGAGGGAGGCCACTCGTGGGCCCTGTTATAACACTACTAATGGGCAAAGTCATGAGAGCTCTTAAAACTTATGCAAAGAACTGACCGATTTCAAAGAGACTTACTATTCTCTTAAGAAAACTTCCAATCATGGTTTTAGAAATACTTTAAAAGAATATGAATCAACTTTAAAAAGCATTTCACTTTATAATAACATGACAAGATCACAGTATTCTCTTAGCAAAGGATATTTAGCTGTCATTTAACTGCTTGTTAACTGTCAAATTAAACTTTGAAATTTTAATCTCTTGATGGACTATTCTGATAAGAGCTTGTGCTCAGAGTTAACTTCTAGTAAAGCGTTAGTTACATTTTGCATATTCAACAACGTATGAAAAGTGGATATATATAGTTTGTGTTATGAAAAATTGGATTTTTGCATAAGATATATATCCCTACAGAAGAAATAATAAATTTCACTAAATAAACAGTGTTTATAAATACATTATGATAGTAAAAAAAAACTAAGATGGCCCGTTCTACCCCAGTAAACATGAAATAAAAATTTGAACGCACTTACATCCGAAGCAAAAGGCATATCTCGACTGTTTATTCATTATAATTCAAGCACTGGACGAATACTGTTGATATTCATATTTTCTCAATGTATTTTTACATAAAAAACAACTCAATAAAGCGAGTTTTTTTTTGCATCCACTGTCTTAAATATTACGAGCAGAATATATGCTCATGCAAGTATGCGCATTATGTTCCTCCTGGCGTATGCAAATGAAGTATCCTCTGTAGTAAAGGCAATCTGGTTGCTTGGGTAGGTCATTAACTGGATCTAGTTACTAGGGAGGTCAGTCATGAAAGTATGTAAATTAAATTGAAATGGCCCGAGGGATTGTTCTCTCTGGACTCATTTACCCACCACTGCTCATAACTCATAACCCTAGCTCTTAAGCAGTGGTGGGGATTGTCAGCCCTGGAGCCACAGTTATTAGATCTTTGAACTATTTTGACAAAAATTGCAATCTGAAAATTTGATTGGATTAAAATCGGGAAAAGAGGGCTTGGGAGGCACCTCTAGTCAAATGAACCCCCTCACAAAGCTATACGACCACCCATTCCATAATAAGGGCCTCTTCGAAGCAAAATCAATACATTGAAGCCTTATTGCTCTTTACTATAGGCAACCCTATAGCGTTGCCTCTGATGCAACGGGTTAATTAAAGCAAAAACACAATTACTCTTGAAAAGCTGGAAAAAAGTTTGTTTTTGTATTTATAACGTCATGCAAAATTATACAGAATAATGAATAATAATGAAGCAACTAAAGCAAAAGGCATGGAAAAAAATCTGAAGAAGAACAAAGGTAGAGATAATTAAATGCATATGACGGCAAGCATCACGATGAATCACAAATGGAAATGATGGACAAAAAAACATGTGGTTAGGAACTTCTTCAATCAATTGAAATTACTGATTTGCCACCCTACGACTTAAAACTAAAGATTAACACAATGATTATGCTAATGCTTAATTTAGTTATTCTAGAGAGTATCTTAAATGGACTATGCCTGGTTGCTACTGAATTATAAAACAACGCAATTAGACAAAAAAAAAAAAAATCCGGGAAAGGCTGGAAAAGAAGCTATTTGGAATCTATGAATTCATGGAAAATTTTGCAAGATGATGGATAAATCCGAATAACTAAAGTAATTCTCCAAAATGTCTCAGGTAACAATGAACGAGAAAGAAGCATCTGTGGTTAGGGGACATGCGATAACAATCGCCATAAATAATCACAAATGGAAATGATGGACAGTGAAATCTGGGTTAGAACTGCCGTAAAATCTGCGGTTAGGAAAAGTAACAACAAGGATCACATTGAATTTGAATTTCTATTTTCAGCTCTCTGTTAAGTTTTTTACGACCTCTTGTTCCATATGAAGTGGCCTAGAAAAAACAACATTGAAGCCTTATGGCTCTTTGCTATAGGAGACTCCAAAGCATTTCCTCTGATAAGACACAATTTTATTTTTCCAAAAAGCAGGTATCGCAAACCCAGATCGACAGGATCCAAACTTGCACAGTCAATAAACATAGAAGAAAAAAGAAATATAAAAAATGGAAAAAATATCAACATGTCAAAAAGTTGAAAAAAAGAAAGATATAAGGAATTACTTAAATTGATTTCGACAAGACTTTGCAATTAAAAAATTTCAACTCACAAAATTGTTTTTCACCAATGAGGTTTTTGATAAATTTTCTTTCAAATGAAATTAAGTTTTTTTTTCTTTTAGTTGCTCAGTGGACTGGCGCGATGAAAGTTTGCTATCAAAGACTTATATTATGTATATATTTTTCTTTGGGTTGATCTTGCCTCTTCTGGCCATTATTATGGCCTATAGTAAAATAATTGGTGCAGTTAAGAAGGTAAGCTACGTTTTTTCTTTTAAGTATTTCTTTTTCGTTTACCGAATAATGATAAATGGATAACAAAAGGGGAGAAAAAAACAAAGAGCTTAAGACCAACCGCTATTGCAAAGAATTCAAAAAAACAGCAAAAATCGGGAACCAAAGTTTGGGTCTGAGAAGGTATTTGTTTGGGAAAAAGAAAAGAAGATTTTAGATAACAAGAAACAAAAAAGCAATTATTTTAGATGAACTTTCGGAGAAATTTAAATAGATCTAAATGTCATTAAGATAAACTTCTAATAACGGAATTTGATGAAACACACTTTTTTACGCTCTATAAATTACCTCTAAAATGAAAAATCAACAAATACAGCATCAGGAAATAATTCTGAAAACTTTAAAGTGCACAAAAAATATTTCAACAAAAAAAATATGACAAGGGGGATTCTCCCCCTTGTCAATACTTCGCTCTTTACATTAAAGCTTAAATTTTGTCCCAATTCCTTAAGAATGACCCCTGAATCACAAAGACCGTATAATAAATAATTGAAATTACTAAATATACTTTAGCGTAAAGATCGAGGTGTTATCATATGCGTAATAATATCTGTTCGTTTAAGTTTTAATGCTGCTCTTCGCTTTCAGTTGAAAAAGCTTTTTCATATTTATTTTGTCATTGTTTTTTTTTAATGCTAGAAAATCCTGCGCTCACTTCATGGAAATTTTCTTCCCCCATGACAAATTGCTCTATGGACAGTGTCCCCCAAATAACCCCTTCCCTCGCCAACCAAGAAATCCTCCCTGAAAACGTCAGTGCACTTCCCAATAACCATTGCTATATGTAAACACTGGTCAAAGTTTGTAACTTGCAGCCCCTCCCATAGGGACTGTTCGGGAGTAAGTCGTCCCCAAAGACATAGTTATTAAGTTTTTTGACTATGCCGAATAAATTGACTATCTCAAAATTTTGGTCCGGTGACCTTGTGAAAAAACAAGCGTTGGAGGGGGCCTAGGTTCCCTCCAATGTTTTAGTCACTTAAAAAGGGCACCAGAACTTTCAATTTCTATCACAGTATCCCCTCAGATTCAGCACATCAAAGAACACTACAGTAGAAGTTTCAAGGTCCTATCTACAAAAATGTGGAATTTTGTATATTTTGCCACAAGACATATCAAGTATGCGTGTTTTTTGTTTATTTGAATGTTTTTTCCCAGGGGTGAACGTATCGACTCAGTGGTCCTAGAATGTCGCGAGAGGGCTCATTCTAACGGAAATTAAAAGTTCTAGTTCTAGTTTCGAATTAACTTACGTAACGAACTTCTATATTCGTATTTTGAGTTATATAGAGCTATTTCGAGCTTGAAATTTCTGCAGTAGGGTTCTCTAATAGGCTGGATCTGATGGTGTGATTTTGTTAATTCTATGAATTTTAGGGGTTGTTTCTCCCTATTTTCTAAAATAAGGCAAAATTTCCCAGGCTCGTAACTTTTGATGGGTAAGACTAAACTTGATGAATGTTATATATTTAAAAACAATAATAAAATACAATTCTTTTGATCTAACTATTGGTATCAAAATACCGTTTTTTAGAGTTTTGGTTACTATTGAGCCGGGTCGCTCCTAATTTCAGTTCTTTACCACGAAGTGTTAAAGAACTTATGTTTACATTCGGAAAATTTTAAGAAAAGTGGAACTGTTGACATAAAAAGATTTTTCTGTAAAAAAAAAAAAAAAAAAAAACATAAAACGTTACAAACGAAAAAAAAAACTATAAGTTGAAAGCCATTACTTGAATAAATGTTACATTTTAAATCCTTAAATTTTAAAAGAACAGTTTAACTTTTGACATGAAACAACTTTTGCTGTCTAAAATAAAAAAAAAGTGCAAATTATTACAAAAAATGAAAACTTAGAACCACAAAGCCTTTACTTGAAGAAATACGATATTCTAGGTTTTATTACTGAAACTAAAAAAAAGGATTGAAAATAGCCAACAATAATACATTTTGATGAATTGGAAAGGGATATATTGTAGAAATATGATATTCGAATAACAAAATTTTCAGAAATGAATGTTTTTAACACAAAATAGGTGTTTTGTTATAGAAATTAGACAAAAAGTAAAATCTGTCAAAAATGGGCAATCACATGAAGTAGAAAGGTCTTACTTGATGAATTGTAATATTTAAATTATCATATTTTTAAGAAATGTAGAATTATTGACATAAAAACTGGTATTTACTATTGAAAATAAAAAAAAAAATGCATATTTAAGAAAAAGAAAAATTTGATAAGGTATAAAGCCTGTAATTGAAGGAGTCTGAAAGTTAAATCCTAAAATGTTGAAAAAAAGTGAAATTATTGACATGATAAGGGTTTCTCGATTGAAAATATGAGAAAAAAAAACGGGAAATTTTAAAAAAAAGATGAAAAATTTTATGAATTAAAAATTTTATCCTGAAATGTTAGGAAATGTTGAAAAATTGACATAAAACTGGTTTTCTTATCAAAATAAGAAATTAAATATGTTACTAAAAGTAAAATTTGATGAAATTCGTTGGTATTATTGACAGAGATGTAATATATAAAACCTAAATTTGTTTAAAAACCTGAATTAATGACAAAAAAGGTTTTTTTGCTATCAAAATTCAAAGAACTTTAAACTACCACATATGCACATCAATAAATAAATGAAACCCAAAACAAAACAAATAACAATAAATAACGGAGTCAAACTCAAACCGAGCAGAAATTAACATGAGTAGGGCTTACAACCCCTATCCTTCTCAAGGAAAGAACATAATTTGCGCTTTACTGAAAAAAATTATTTATTGTTGTCTCTTTTACAACTTTAATAAATAAAAAACTTATTAAATTAAAAGGAATACATATCAGCATGTATATAGGCATACTATACTAACAATGCATATTCATTCGTATTTTTTTTAAAAGTTTTTTGCAAAATATTTTTTATCCTTGAGAAGACATAGAGGTTGTGAGACCTACTCATATTATTTTCTACCTGTTTTGAGTTTGACTCGGTTATTTTTTGTAATTTCAGTTCATTTTTGGTTTCATTTATTTATTAATGCTGATTTTGTGGTAGTTTCACGCTTGGTAAATTATTTGATTTTATTTTTGCTCGTTTTTGTTTAATGGATTTCTTTACTTTTCTTTGAAAGACTTATTTTGCTGAAAATATTTTCTTCAATTTACAACTAGATAGGTCAAATTGGTTGTAGTTCGGTCATAGAATTTGTTATAGAATCTTACAGAGTCAAGATCCATCCAAAATTACAAGCAAATGAATAGTGTGATACCCGGTTAGAATAGAGCTTGGTTCAATCATGAGATTGAGCATCCTGTGCTGGGCATGGGGGCTGGGAAAATTAGAGGGATTAGGGGGATTAGGGATTAGAGGGATTATATATATTGCAGCACTAGTGATGAATCTGGCTTAAAAAAGCCAAGTGCAAACGAAATTCGCCTTCACCTACAAGAAAGCTTGTTTACGCTATACTACTGCCATCTGCAGCAGCTCATTCCTGAAAATTTTAGTAAAAGCCAAGCACCAGCACATACATTTATGATTGTTTAATGTATGTTTGGAATTTATTGCGTAATATTTTTAAATTC
Source organism: Artemia franciscana (assembly GCF_032884065.1). NCBI lineage: Eukaryota > Metazoa > Arthropoda > Branchiopoda > Anostraca > Artemiidae > Artemia > Artemia franciscana. Next base: position 35,114,549 of record NC_088869.1, on the reverse strand, counting down.
ACCAAGTAGCGTGTTTGTTAAACAGGTACTTTTCTTCACTACCGTTCGAAAAGCACCTACTTCAATATCACTCCCTTCCCCCCCCCCAATAAAAATACTATAACTACGCCCTTGCCTGCCACTATAGCGATTACCATTACTACGACAACCACTACTATAACTTCTACTGGTGGAGCTACTATTACTATTTTTATCACTGCTATGACTACAGTGACTAAAAAAAGTAAAAGGTTCCGCAAATATTCCTTATATTAGCAAATAATAAACTCTTATAAACGAAGCTATTCGAAGAAAATTAACTAAGGTACAATAAACGGTACAGCTACATACATTAAACAGTAGCTACATTATACATTAAACGGTAGCTACATTATATGTGATCATAAATATCGTCAAATGGCTATTCAATGTGCCAACAAGCACAGTCACTATCCATAAATAAGCACAACTCAGAAGGAAAAGAAATTCAATAGATTTTCAGTTCAAACTTCAAACGAGCATAAACTACCAAAATAGGAGTACATCTGAAGCCCCTATGCCTTGTAAAGACCAGACCGTCATTTGCGCTTTGATTAAAGCAAAATACACTTTCAATGTTTTCTCTTTTATGATATTAATAAATTAAAAATTGCTGAGACTCTCAGGAATGATGATTTATCAATATATTAAACTGTCAATCTCCATTTCACTGGTTCTCATCAGTAGATTTTGTTATTATGGTGGTTTACTTTTTCTTAACAAATAAAAACGCACAAATCGAAACAAAAATTGTGTTCAATAAACCGCAGATGATGGTTTTATCTTTAAGGGGTATGTGGGACGTTAGCCCCACTAATATTTGTGGTTGATTTTGTTCGTTTTAAATATAATGTCATATTTGTCGTAAATTCTCTTCGTTTTGGGTTTCACTTAGTTATCAAGTGGCACAAACCGGAAAATTATAATATCACCAATCTGTTTAAAATTATGAGGTAGCCAATTTGTTTAAAATTATCAAAATATTGTATTTGGAACTTCCCATTTTCAAAGGTAGTAATGCTGCACGGTGACGTATTCATTCTGAAAGAATGGCGTAAATCGTAATAAATTAACAATTAATATAGATTTGTTTTAAAACTTTGTTTATTCTTGATATATGATAAATTTATGTAGAATTATGTATACATGTGCACTATCTATGTTGGTCATTTTGTAGGCGATGGATGTGCCTGAGACCTCAATAATTGTATTCTTATGCCCACATTTCCTAGCTCCTGGAAAACAACCAGATAATTACAGAAGAAGCTCTAGGCAGGTGGGTTTGATAACAATAGATACATCAAAAGATCAGGTTTTTTACTCTGATCCCAAATATACAAAATTCACATTTAATTTAATCATAACCGCTAAAAGCTACGAGTTTCAAAAAATTTGCTTGATTTTTGAAAAAGCCACGAACTAAAAGCCACCCCCTAAAAGCCAGCCACCCCCTAAAAGCCAAGAACTCCTAATGAATACCTCACCATCGATTCAGAATATTTGAGAACCCCACTGGAGACGTTTCAAGCTCCCATATGCAAAAATGCGGAATTTATATTTTTGGCCAGATGAAAGATCACGGAAGCATGTTCATTTATTTTTCCTGGGATGATTGTATCGAACTAATGATCCCAAAAGAGCGTGAATGGGTTCAATCGAATGGAAATCAAGAGTTCTAGTGCCCTGTCCAAGTAACGAAAAAGAATAGAGAACGACTGTTAGGGCCAAAATCCTGATTCGTAACACAAAATGGTAGAAGCTTGCACTATCCTCCTGCACAGTCCCTTTAGCTACTTCCGAGTGTTGCTAGAGAGTTTAGGACTTTTTGAAGTTCTTCGATTACTATCTTTATATTAACAATTCTCAGAAAAAAAAAATATATACACACATCTACTGCCAAAACTTTTTGGGAATATGAAGGATTTCTTATCTATTAAAAAGTAGTTAGAAAACTAAGCAATGGGGTACTTGAAAGTGTTGAAAATCATGGTAAATAACTCCGGATTCCTTAATGCCTGTGTTACAGTTAATCTTTTTTTCTTTTTTTTTTCACAAAACGGATAATATTTTCTTTGTTTTATTTACCACCGTACATAATCAGTTATTATGCTTAAATAATGGCAACTGCTTAAAGAATAGATTGTGTAAGTCGTATGTCTATTTGCAAATACGGAACATAAGAAACAAGTGCATTTAAAGTACACCATTCTCGCAGTCTTGTCTGGTAGATAATGATGATCGATTTTTCGTTTTCATTATTCGTTTGTATGATTTATATGAGTGCTTTTAGGGAAAGTTACACTTGGTCTTAATTTATGGTATGTTTAAATTTTAGAAAACAAAAACAAATCGCACTAAACTACAATCTCGGCTTACGATAATGATTGGCATTATGGTCATTACATTTTTATTTTCATGGACCCCTTATGCAATAGTATCCCTGCTTGAAGCGTTTGGCGACAAAAGTAACTTGCAGCTTCATCCATCATTTGTTACAATTCCATCACTTTTTGCAAAAAGCTCAGTTATCTTTAATCCTCTTGTCTATGCGGGATTGAATACACAGGTAAGTCATACTGATATTTTTAATTCAAATATTATTAACATAATATAAAATTGATGTTATTGACTTTATTCTTTAATGAATATTTTTGTCTATAAATAGTTTCTTTTACAGACTATCTTCAGGAAGGAAAAAATCAGGGCCAAATTCAATATACTGTTCAAAATAATTTCTTTTTAGCTCGATACACACAGCCTAATACTTTTTAAATTTTTGGATCCCTTCCAAATAAAAAAAAAATTGCCTGAAACTACATTAAGTGATCTTTTAATTAAAGATTTTCGTTTAGGAGACTAAACTCTTTCCATCAGGCCACTTTCTCTGGTCATAATCATCTTAACCAGCAGGCATCAAAATGTTAATTGACTGAAAGATCTAACAGCAAAAGCCTAACCCCACAAAATGGGAAAATAATTAATGCTTTTATTTAAATCCCACAGTGGTTTGTTACCCTTGAATATACATTTCTAATTTATTGAAATATGTACGAAACATAAAAACATAGTACAGTGTGAACTGTCTTTTTTTTTGGTCATCAACAATTTTTTATGATAGGCTCAAATGTTGTTGCGGCCACTCGACTGTGGTTATCCCAATGTTTGTCTGTCAAACGATTCTTCTACTTATTTGTGACGAAATTGATATTGAAAGATGAAATCTCCCACAGAAATGTGTAGATGTACATTGCCTTCCTTAGTAACCAACCAACCCTAGTAAGACAAAATATTGTCATTGCTTGAAGTTAGTGATTTTAGTGAAAGGTTGCTTCAAGAACTAATCAGTTGGATCTCAGCTACAGCATTTTCTTCTTCGAAATGATGCATGCCACAAATAAAGAACAGTAGTGACGGCCCTAAACTTCCACGACACAGATAGAGGGGGGGGGGTAAAATTGGAACTACTCAAAAATCTGCAAGAACCAGGGACAAAACCTTCAGGGCCCTCCCATGTAGGAAACCTTCAAGACAACGGGTCCTAGAAGTCAACTCCAAAGGGTGTAAAACATCCAATTTAAGAATCATAGAAAGCAATTCCAACGAAAACCCTACCGACCAGTGCGTGCCAAAGCAACCAATTCCAACGGGTCACTAGCATCCAATTTCACCGGGGCCTTAGAGTCCAATCCCATCGAGGCCCTAGCCACCAATTTCAACGGGGGCCTTAGCGAGCATTTCCAACAGAGTCTTAGCAGGCATTTTCAGTTTGGCCACAGCAACCAATTCCAACTGGGGAGCCCCAACGGTCGATTCCAACGGGACCCTAGCATCCAATCCCAACGGGGCCCTAGCATCCAACTTTACTGAGCACCTAGCAACCAATTCTAACGGGGGGCCCGCTAGTCAAGTAGAGAGTCCCCGCTTGTAACTGATAATGAAGTAATCTTGCATGATATGTTAGCTTCATTGCCGATAATTTAATCTTGCGTGACGCGTTTTGGTTTCTGAACCTATGTAATCTGGCGACAATAGAATCTTTTACCGTCAGTTGGCTTACTCAAGACCTATTTTGGTCAAATTACCTCAGGAATATATACATAGGATATTTCCTGTTACGTGATCTAGACAAGTCATTGTTTTGATTCACAAATGGCTCTGTAGAATTCTGTTAGAATACGAGCAGTGTCAATAATTTTTGGTGATAATTTGTTTGTGTCTTCGTGTAAGAGACTAGTTTAAGAGGTATTGGGTAGAAAATCCGATAGAAGTACGGTAGTATTTTCTGGCAAAATTTTGGTAGAATTACGAGTACTCTCAATAATTTCCGGTGCTATTTTGTTTATGTCTTCATTTAAGAAACTAGCATCAGTGGCTTTGGTTAGAATTGCGGTAGAATTTTGGTACAATTTTGGTAGAATTACAAGCAATGTCAATAATTTCTTGTGAATTTTTGTTTATATCTTCATTTAAGAGACTAGTATCAGTGGCTTTGGATAGAATTACAGTAGAATTATGGTACAATTTTGTTATAATTGCAAGTAATGCTAATAATTATTGGTGACAATTTGTTTGTATCTTCATTTAAGGGACTAGTATTAGGGGGATTGGGAAGAATTACGGTAAAATTTTGGTAGAATTTTGGTAAAATTACGAGTAATTTTAATAGTTTCTGGTGATTATTAGCTTATGTTTTCATATAAAAGAATAGTATCAGTGGCTTTGGATAGAATGAAAGGAGAATTAAAGTAGAATTTTGGTAGGATAGGCAGTGGGAACTTGTTATTTCATTGTTAGATTGTGAGGTTTCTTCATTGTGATTGTGATTTCCAATGATTTTGTAAAAAATTCCCCTTTATTGTTAAAAAGGACATAGAATTAAAAAAAAATTCCTTGAACAAGCCTTTTCCTTATCCCGTAAAAATCAAGACCAATACATAGAAATCCAGGTGAAGTCATAGAAATCAAGATCAAACTATAGAAATCCAGGGCAACCGCTAAATATCAAGACCAACACATAGAAATTATAACCAATGCATAGAAATCCACATGAATTCATAAGAATCAGGTGCAACCATAGCAATTCAGAGCAAACCATAGACATAAATACCAATCCGAAGAAATGAAGAGATCAATATATAGTCATTCAGAACAAACCTTAGAAATCTTAACCAGTGCATAGAAACCTACTCCAAATCACAAAAATCAAGACTATGCTTCAAGGACAATCTCTAAAAATAAAACCAATACGAAGGAATCAGAAGACCAATGCATAGAAATCAGGAGACCCATGCGTTGAAATCCGGACCAAACCATAGAAATCAATAACAAACTTTGGAAATCTAGATAAGCCCATGCAAATCAAGAGAAAGGTGTAGTATAAATGGGAGACAGTAACAACGGCAATCAAAGGGATAAAATTAACCCTTGACTGGGCTGCCCACTTAATTGAACAATCTGTCTTGGCTTTTTTCTACAATTGGCCATGACTTTGACTTTTCCCACAACTATTCCCTTTTTTTAAATTCAAATGTAGAATTCAATATGTAGAAATAACAATACGTAAAAGTCCAAAGCGATCCTTGGAAATCAGTACTAATACATAGAAATCAAAACCAAACCATAAAAATTAAGAACAAACTGTAGAAATCAATGCTAATACATAGAAATCAAGACCAAACAATAGAAATCAGGACCATACTATACAAACCACAACTAGCCTCTAAATATTATTACCAATGCATAAAAATCCTAACGAATTCATAAATATCAAGATCAAACTGTAGAAAAAGGCCATTCTTTTAAAATCAGAACAAAGTCATAGAAATCAAGACCAAACTGTGAAAATCAACAGCAGCCCCATGAAAATGATAAACAATACATAAAAGTCCAGACGACCCGCAAAAATCAAGAAATCAATGTGTAGAAATCTAGAACATTCCATAGAAATAAAGACCAATACATAAAAATCAAGACCAAACCATAGCAGTTATGACCAACTGTAGGTACATAGAAATCCAGACCAAACGATAGAAATTAAGACCAAACTGTACAAATACAGACAAGCCCATGGAAATCAAGACCAAATCGTAGAAATCAAGAGATCAATATGTAGAAATCTAGAGCAACCCTATAAAAATCAAGACCAATACTTAGAAATTTAGAGAGATAGATACTAAAACGTCCAGAAAACATCAGTAGGTTAGGAAAACCTAACCTACACACTATAGGTTAGGTTAGCTTACATGACATACCAGCTAACCTAACCAACCATGTGTAGATTAGGTTAGTTTAACCTACTAGCACGTAAAAAAAGGCTGAATCTTTAAAAATGGTGTGAGTCTGCATGAAATACCCGTAGGAACCACATTGTTTTTCTAGCTGTTGAAACAAGTCAACTGAAGGTATACAGGCTGCGACACGCTGTTCAAGGGTACCTGGGTTAGTCATAGGTTGATTGTTGGGTCCCTTATTGTGGAAGGCTGGTACTGAGTGTTTGCCCGTCTCTATGTCTTTCTTTGTGTATTTGCGTGTCTGACTGTGTGTATTTGCCTGTGTTTTCCCTCCCCCCTCTCTCTCTCTCTCTGAGCCTCTGTGTCTAACTGTGTGTTTGGCCGTCTTTGTGTCTGTCTTGGCACGTTTGTATGTCTGACTCTGTGTTTGAGTATGTTTTTGTCTTTTTATCTCCGTGTCTGTATGTCCAACTGAGTGTTTGCCCGGGTCTTTGTGTGTTTTTGGGCATTTGTGTGTCTGACTGTGTGTCTGACCGTGTTTTTGTCTCTCTCTCTCTCTCTCTCTTCGTCGCTTTGTGCCTGACAGTGTGTTTGTATGTATTTATTTTTGTCATTGCATTGTGTGTCTGACACTTTATGTTTGTGTGTGTTTTTGTCTCTCTTTCTTTCTGTACCTGTGTATTTGACCATGTGTGTTCCTGTCTCTATGTCTGTTTTTGTGTGTTTGTATATGTGTTTATGTGTGTAACTCTGTGAGTCTGTGCATCTTTTTGTCTCTCTCTCCTTGCCTTTATTCCTTACTATATTTGCCTGTCTCTGTATCTGTGTGTTTTTCTGTCTTACTGAGTGTGCCCGTCTTTGCTTTTTGTCTCTCTCAGCGATTTTTGTGAGTTCACCTGGATTTCTTTGAGCTGTTCATTATTTCTATGGGCTTGTCCTAGATTTCTACATATTGTATTGACCTTTTAATTTCTTCGGACTGGTCTTGATTTTTATTAGTTCGTCTTGATTTCTAGTGTCTGGTCATGGTTAGTATTCATTGATCTTGATGTTTAGATATTGCCCTTGATTTCTTCAGATTTTTGTTTTAGTGGTTTACCTTGATTTCTACAGTTAGTCTAGACTTCCATGGTTTGGCCTTGATTTTTATGTATTGGTCTTGATTTCTAGGATTGTTCTGGATTTCTACATATTGATCCCTTGATTTTTGCGAGTTCATATGAATTTCTATGCATTTATAATGATTTCTGTGGGATTGCTCTAGATTTCTATATATTAACTTTCTGATTTCTTCGGATTGGTCTTGACTGTTAGAGTTTGGCGTTGTTTTCTACAGTTTGGTCTTGATTTTTATGAGTTATTCTGGAATTCTAGGTCCTGGTCATGAGTTAGATGTAATGGTTTTGATTTTTAGTTGTTGACCTTAATGTTTTCGGATTGGTCTCGATTTTTAGAGGAGGACCTTGATTTCTGGAGTTTGGTCTTGGTTTTTACGTTTTGGTCTCGATTTCTAAGCAGTAGTTTGCAATGATTTCTAAGGATTTCCTGGATTCCTGCATGTTAATTTCTTGATTTCGACGACACAGATTTGATCTCTTCAGTTTGGTCTGTATTTCTAGGGTTGACCCTAATTTTTATTATTTTATGTGGATTTCTTCACATTCCTAATGATTTGTATGGATTTGTTCAGATTTCTATGCATTGGTCATGATTTTAATGAACTAGTCTTGATTTTTGGTGTTTGGTCCTGATTTTTTTTTAAATTTACTTGGATTTGAATCCATTGGTCCTGATTTCTCGCGATTGTTCTGGATTTCTACATTTTGGCCTATTGATTTTCGAGAATTGGTCTTGATTTCTATGGTTTGGTCTGGATTTCTATGCATTGGTCTCTTTATTTCTATGGTTTGGTCTGGATTTTATGGCTTGGTCTGGATTTCTACATAAGAATCTTTTGATTTCTTGGGGTTGGTCATATTTCTTAGAGATTGACCTTGATTTCTACAGTTTAGACTTGATTTTTAGGTTTTGGAGTGAATCTCTATGCACTGGCCATGATTTTCAAAGATTATTCTGTATTTCTAATTATTTATGTTCCGATATCTTTGAATTGATGTTGATATTCATGTTTTGGTCTGGATTTCTAGAGTTTGCCCTGATTTTTATGAATTTTTTCCGGATTTCTATGTATTGTTTATGATTTTTATGAGTTCCACTGGATTTCTATGCATTGGTTATGATTTCTATGGGATTTTTTTTGGTTTCTATTGACCGGTTTTGATTTTTGCAGCTTCATCGTGATTTCTATGGTTTGGTCCTGATTTCCATGTATTGGTGTGATTTCTAACGATTATTCTGGATTTCTACATATTCATCTCTTGATTTTGTGAGTTTGTTTGGATTTCTATGAGTTTACCATAATTTCTATGGGGTTGCTCTAGATTTTTACATATTAAATGCTTGATTGCTTTGTTTTTGTCGTGACTTTTAGAGGGTGACGTTGATTTCTTCAGTTTGATCTTGATATTTACGAATTTTTCCGGATTTTTAGGACCTGGTCATGATTTATATATACTGGTCTTGATTTTTAGATGCTGATCTTGATTTCTTCAGATTGGTCTTGTTTTTTGGACGTTTACCTTCATTCCAAGAATTTGGTCTTGATTTTTATGGCTGGGTTTGGGTTGCTATTCATTGGTCATGATTTCTAGAGTTTGGTCATGATTTATATAGTTTAGCCTTAATTTCTCTGTATTGGCCGTGCTTTCTAGGGAATATTTTGGATTTTTACATATGGATCTCTTGATTTCTACGGCATGATCTCGATGTCTTTGGCTTGATCTGGATTTCTAAGATTGACCCTAATTCTATGATTTCTATGGATGCTTATGATTTCTATGGATGCGTCCATATTTCTTTGTTCTGGTTATAATTTCTATGGGGTTGCTCTAGATTTCTACAGTTTGGTCTTGATTTTTATGATTTTGTCAGGAATTTAAGATGATGGCCTTGATTTCCACAGTTTGTTCATGATTTTTATGAATTTGTTAGGATTTCTATGCATTTGTCATTCTTTTAAGAGCTTATTCTATATTTCTACAGTTTTGTTTTGATTTCTATGGTTTGGTCTTGATTTCCATGCATCGGTATTTATTTTAAGGATTGGTCTGGGTTTCTACATATTGATCTCTCGATTTTAGTGAGTTCATCTGGATTTCCGTGTATTAATAATGATTTCCCTGGGGTTGCTCTAGAGTTCTATGCATTGATCTCTTGATTTCTACGGCTTGGTCTTGACATTCATGGAATTGTCTAAATATCCATGGTTCGGTCTTGATTTCTAGAGTTTGGTCGGTATGTATATGTATTGGTCATGATTTCTACAGTTTGTTCATAATTTCTATGGCTTTGTCTTGATTTCTAAGGTTTGCTTAGGACTTCTACATATTGATCTCTTGAATTTTCCGACTTTGTCTGGATTTCTATGCACTGATTATAATATCTATGGGTTGCTCTTGATTTCTATAGTTTGGTTTTTATGACCATGTCAGGATTTTAAGAGGATGGCCTTGATTTCTACACTTTGGTCTTTATCTTTATGAATTTGTCGGGATTTTTTTATGTTGATCTTGGTTATACAGTTTTGTCGTAATTCCTATGGTTTAGCCTTGATTTCTATACATTAGCTTTGATTTCCATAGTTTGGTCTTGATTTTTATGGTTTGGTTTTGATGTTTATGTATTGTTATTGATTTCTAAGGATTGTTCTGTTTTTTTTTTTTAATATTGATCTATTGATTTTTGCCGGTTCGTCTTTATTTCTATGTATTGGTCTTGATTTCTATGGGGTTGCTCTGGATTTCTATATACCGATCTATTAATTTCATATTTTGCTGTTTTAGTAGTTTGCTGTTTATTTCTACGGTTTGGTCTGGACTTCTATGTATTTTTTCTTCAATTTTTTGCTTTGGTCTCCTGATTCATTCGGATTTTTATTGATTGCCCTTGATTTCTACAGTTTAGTCTTGATTTTTATGATTTGCAGGGGATTTCTATGCATTAGTTATGATTTCTAAGGACAAATCTGGATTTCTGCATATTGTTCTCTTAATATCTTCGGATTGGTTTTGATGTCTATGGTTTGGTTTGGATTTCTATGATTGGCCTGATCTGTAGTTTGGTCTTGATTTGTATTACTTGACCTTGATTTCTATGTGTTAGTCTTGATTTCTTCAATTTGGTCTTTATTTCTACATGTTGTCGAATAAGGAAAAGGCTTATTCAAGACAACATTTAAATTTTATGTCCTTTGTAACAATAAAGGAGATTTCATAGAAAACTATTGAAAATAAGCAGAAGGGGCTTGAAATGCCAATGAACGCCACAATTTAACAGTGAAATTGCAAGTTCCCGTTGCCTATTCTACCAAAATTCTAAACTAATTCCACTGTAGTTCTATCCAAAACCACTGATTCTAGTCTCTTAAATAAATAAATAAACAAATTGTATATAACATGTTTTACATAACATGTTTGTATAATTTCATGACATTAGCTGTAAAGTTAACAGCATTGGCTTTAGAACAGTCAGAAATGCTTTGGGGGGGGGTAAAATTAAGATTTAAAAATTAGCCCCTATGAGCTATGCCAAGTTTTGATTCTACAAGTAAACTAAAACACAGTGTATAATTGTTTTTCTTTTACTACAAGGATTTAGAAATTTACACATTGAAGCAATATTTAATGTTTTGCTACTCGTCAAAGGTATTTATCAAAGAATTGATGGAGACAAAGTTTGATGTAATTAATACAAGTACCATTAGGGTACTTGTCCATTTTTCATTAGCTCCTTTTCCTAAGGAAGGGGAGTATCCCTATTAAGGCTATAAAATATTGTGGTAAAAAATCCCAACTATCTTTTCCCCTAGGCTGTATTGTAATCTTCAAAACATTTCAGATTTTCAGTTAGTTTTCTAACTGTTTTCTTTAACATTACAGTTTATCTGTTCCTCTCATGATGTTCATTCCTCTATACAAGTTTCTTTACATTTCGTATATTTTGAAGTGTCATACTGATCCACAAAAATCCTCTTCGTTTTAACTTCTGTGTTCTAAATATTCAGATCAGGTATTTTAAGTTAGCTACAGTGAAAATCAGAAATTAGTATACTACTCGAGAATTTTGTTTTGATATATGCAACAGTTTTCAACTCGTGTTTGTGGTAGCTCTTAAGTTTATATTCCTTTGGCCATTTACTTGTGAGCCCAAGGGTAGTTAAACTACTCTTTTACAATGAGGAATATACATAGAAATGAAAAAATACGCTGATTAAATACTTTAAATACTTATTAAGAAAAAATAAACAGGTGAAGAGGCAGTTTATTGTTACTCTTTATCACTTCTATTCAATATATTTGAGAGATCTCCAAAGCTACTTTTGATATAGATCTAATTTTTTTTCTATTCGGAGTAAATTTTGTTATTGCATTTGTAAAGAGGTATAAATGCTAATCAAAAGGTAGATTATTTTTTTCAAGAGTAACAAGAGTACTGCTATTCTTGTTCACTTCTATTTAATATCTTTGAGAGATTTCTAAAGCTTCTTTTGATATAGATCTAATCACAAATTCACAGCCTGATCTGACCTCTAATTTGAAACGTGCACCGGAGATATATACGTCATAGCTCAGCTTGAAAAAGCGAGTGAAATGCAACTTACAAGTTTTAAATTAGTACCTTTAATAAGTAGTTGCAGATTAAGGCAGGCTACTGATGCAAATGATACATCTTGCTTAAAAGATGTAATGATGTAATATCAAGCTAGATTGATTGATTAGGCAAAAAATTTAATTATTTTTTCATAAAAGATACCGATTGATCTTTTCCTGTGGTGGCGCAGTGAATTTGACCTTAGCTTGGTAATACGAGACCCAGAGATCGAATCACGCTGCACGAATGGACTGCACGGCTGACGCAAGGACCTTAGTAGTCAAGAAGCGTCGTTAATTCTTAAATAACCGATTGATCTTGAGTGAAGATGATAGCACATAAAATGGCTGTAAATGTGCAAGAATCAGCTTCCAAAATTAAATGAATTGAAACTTGCGGATTTTGAAATCTGCAGCTTGCAAAAACAAGTCAATTGCAATTCGAAAGTTTTAAAATTACAGCTTTCAAGTAGTGATTTCAGATGTAGGTACTGATGCAATGTGACACATTTTAGTGTAAAAGATTGACTGGTGTTTATATCAAGCTAAATTGATTGATTATAAAAAAATAAAAGGATTTTTCATGAAACAATATGAAATGATTTTGATTAAACTTGATGGCACATGGAATGACTGTAAATATGCCAGGAACTGGCTGGTAAACGTAAATGAAATGAGACTGGCAAATTTTGGATTTGCTACTTTCAAACAGTGATTTCCAATGTAAATGTCGATGCAAAAGGACAAATTTTCAAGTAAAAGACAGAATAATGTTAAAGTTAAGGTATATTGATTGGTAATGTGAAATATGAAATCGAGTGTCATCAAGGATCTATATTGGTTTGGCACTATATGAGTGGGGGAGAATATAACATACATTAGCTTGCAAACATAAATTAAATGCAACTTGCAATTGTTCAAATTGACAATTTGATAAACTGATTTCAGTTGTCTTTATTGATGCAAAAAGGTTGATTTCAGCTGACAGCCGCAAGTAGCGGATGAATTGACATTAAGAGTAATAAAATTGATCTTGGATGAAAATGGATAATATTATAGGAAAATATTTACGTAAAACTTGGTTTCCATCAAGCTAGACTGATTATTTATGCAAAAGATAAAATAATGTTTCATCAGCGAAGGAAGTGTTGATACAAAATTGTAGATTTTGCATTTGTTGCTAACCTGTTTTTGCAATGTGATTCACGGAGTATTTACATCCTTGTCATCTGCCGTAAACATCAGTCCACATCAATTTGTAGTTTACGTAAATAGTAAACATACATATCATTGCCTCTTATATCCCGAGATTAAGGATATGAAGATTCCAATGATGCAGTTTTAACTTCGATGTGACACCGATTTTCGTGAGCCTTAAGCTTATGAGTTTTCTTAAGGTTTTCTTAAGTATTCTTAAGGGCGTTTCAACTTTTCGTCAAAGTGAAGATGAAGATATTTCAGGGAGTCAGATAATACCATGTTTCACTGAATCAATTATGACACCAAATAGCCTTGTCACAAGATGCATGTGTTATATATCAGCTGCATATAAAGATGCAGTCTCGGTCAAAAATTACATTATATGTTAGTTATAGCTTTTGTTGACTTCAAAAGGTAATAAACGTAATAATTTTCTTTCCAGTTGACCCCTTAAAACCCATCTATAGTGTTTTGGCACCTCAGCAGCAGTGTTAAAAAAATTAGGGGATAATAACAAAGAGGGGACATCACTAGTTCCCAGACGAAAGGAAGTTAATTTCCTAGTTTCTGAGGATGACTTTCAGCAATGGCGATTGCAATGTGGCAGTTCTCAGTTGATCCGACACCATTATATGGGGTTTCAGACTATTTTTGGAAATTTCTATTTTGCAACAAGCTGTCATCGTTAAGGTTAACAAAACAATAGTTACTATTCCTGTGGAAACTTCAAATGCCAATTCTTCCTCACTTGACAGTTTTTTACCAAACATATTCTTGAAGCGGAGTGTGATTTAAACATCTTTGTGTTAGGCATAATTTCATGCTGTTTAGATTCATGCTGTTAAAAAAATATATTTATTTCGTTTCCATTTAACGCTCTTTACAAATATCATAACACTGCCATTATAATTGTGTCTCAGCCCCACCCACCTTATAGCTTACTATAGTCTCTGGCTATATGAAAAGAATTTTCAGATTTTTTTTTTTGGATTGAAAGCATTTTCGTTTCATATTTTGAGCCAATTGTTACCAAAAAATAAGCACAAAAATAGCACAAACTCACAAACCACTCAAATTTTGAATAAACTTGCCCTTACAGAAATAAATGAAATTTCTGGAGCAATTAAGCCTATTCAATAAAACAATTCCTTCTAGATACTTAATCTGCCATTTACATGTGCATATTTAAAGCTTCATAAGACACTAATTGTTCAACGAATACTCAAAGTTAGTATATATATATATATATATATATATATATATATATATATATATATATATATATATATATATAAAGCAAAGATTTCATTATATCTTAAACCTATGTAAAATATAACGAACTTCTGGAGAAGTGCAAGAAAAACTGCAACTCTGTTTTACTAAGACAACATTATTCCAGTTAATGTCATCGACGGTTAACCGAGGTAGGAATAGCCAACCTCTTTCGTTTTTTATATTAAGTAATTCTCCCTTTTCTGTTCAACCAAATTCAAGAATGATGAGAATTCCTTTTCGATGCAAAACCTTCAATTAGGTTTTCAAACAGTGAAAGTAACTGAAAGTAAGGAGCGACATTAAAACTTAGAACGAATAGAAATTACTTCGTATATGAAAGAGGCTGCTTCCTCATCAACGCCCCGCTCTTTACGCTAATGTTTTTTACTGTTTTAAAAAGAAGAATTGAGAGAAAGAGTCAAACTTTAGCGTAAAGAGCGGGGCGTTGATGAGGAAGCAGTCTCTTTCATATACGATGTAATATTTGTTCGTTTTAAGTTTTAATGTCGCTCCTTACTTTCAGTTAAAAAAACTTGTTTTTTTTTATTTCCTTTACAAGACCGCACTGCCTTTCTGTAATTACTAAACGATTACGTGTAAAACTACAGATCAGTCTCTTAGTTCCCGGTTCGTGAATGATCCGGAAACTATTTTTGACCCGAAGGCAATTATTTTTTTCTGGAAAAATTTGTCTGTTTTAATTTTAATGCTTTAGTTTTTCTGCTGATGACGACCTCTGGTGTATTTGGTCGAAATACCCAGATTTTTGTATCTGTTTTTACTGTCTAATAAAAGGACTCATCCCCATTTGTTCTTTTATTTGTCGGTGACGAGAGCCTCTTACTGGGGGAAGACATTATTCCTCATACTTCTTAACATTGTCAAACAGTTCGTGGTAACGAACTGTAGTAAGGAGCGATCCGGCTCAATAGTAACCAAAACTCTAAAAAATTGAATAGCTACATCAAAAGAATCGCATTTTAATGCTGATTTTAAATATATAAGTTTCATCAAATTTAGTCTTAGCCATCAAAAGTTACGAGCCTGAGAAAATTTGCCTTATTTAGGAAAATAGGGGGAAACACCCCCTAAAAGTCGTAGGATCTTAACGAAAATGACACCATCAGATTCAGCGTATCAGAGAACTCTACTGTAGAAGTTTCAAGCTCCTATCTACAAAAATGTGGAATTTTGCATTTTTTGCCAGAAGACAAATCACGGGTGCGTGTTTATTTGTTTGTTTGTTTTTTTTTTTTCTTTTTTTCCCAGGGGTCATCGTATCGACCAAGTTGTCCTAGAATGTCGCAAGAGGGCTCATTGTAACGGAAATGAAAAGTTCTAGTGCCCTTTTTAAGTGACCAAAAAAATTGGAGGGCATCTAGGCCCCCTCCCACGCTCATTTTTTCCCAAAGTCAACGGATCAAAATTTTGAGATAGCCATTTTGTTGAGCATAGTCGAAAATCTTAATAACTATGTTTTTGGGGATTACGTACTCCCCCACAGTCCCTGGGGGAGGGGTTGCAAGTTACAAACTTCAACCAGTGTTTAGGATAAGATAAGATAATATTTATTTCAACAAAACGACTATCACAAGCCCAAAAGGGCCGAATTCGCACTTCAGCGTCAGTACAACATCATAAATTGCAATCAATAAAAAGTCAAACGATAAAAACTCGTAAAGTTAAAACAGGGAAAACAAATTTAAACAAAAATGTAGCTAGCAAGAATTACAAAGTTTGCTATTGCAAAATAAACACTCAAACTATAAGATAAGAGTGGAGTGAGAAAAAAAAAGAAAAAAGAAGGGGGGGGGGGTATTAATTTAAAATTTCAACTATGTGAGGGATTAATGTTCTTAGATAAGATAAGATATTTAATTTCAAAAAATAACTATCACAAACCCCGAGGGACGCATTCCGGAATTCGCATTCCAGAGTCATAAAACCATAAAAATAAAAACACATCATAAAAATAGCACAACAACTAAAAAACTGGTTAAACAATGTCAAAAACAACTAAATCAGAAAGGCAAAGCCATTCATTTGTCAAAAAAAAGAAAAAATTAAACGGCAATATGTCAGAAAGTTGAAAAGGTAAGTCGTAAAACAAAACTAAAAGAGTGAGATAAAATTAGCGTTGAAAAGGTTTAAAAGAGAACATATAAACAATCGGTGGGAACAAACGAATCAAACCAACAACTACCTAAAGCACCTCACATGAAAGAGAAAAAAAAACGGGGGGGAGGCGAAACTAGTTGGCTATTTTATTTATTTTTTCTGTGATGAAGGGGACAAAGGTTTTTTATATCTGGAGGTAACGCAACGAATGGGGGACAAAACTGGGATGGGCTCAGAAACAGCTCGAGGCTGTTGTAACCTGGATGGTGAGTGACGTTTGGGGGAAATACTTGCCGTCCGAGGGTTCGTTATTGCATTTTTTGAAAAACGGAGGCACAACGACGACCTCCTTCGCTCAAGGGTTTCCAAACTAGCTTTTTTTAGGAGCAGAGAGTAAGGCACCTTGCCTTCTTTGAAAATTATTTTCAAGGCTCTTTTTTGTATTGACTCAATTTTGTCTGATTCTTCACGGGAGATGCCAGGGTGCCAAACTGGACAAGCATATTCAAGATGCGGACGGACAAACGACGTGTACAACCTTAAGGAGTGAGAAGGGGGGACGCTATATTTATTTAGGAGCTTAAGGAGGGCGATAGACGCATTAGCTTTATGGATGATATCTTTAACGTGGATATCCCACTTTAAATTTGACGAAATTGTGACCCCAAGTAATTTAACCGAGGATGCATAAATTTCAGGAGGGATAGGATTAAGAAAACAGGGCGAGGATTTGAGGAAACAAATCGGCATTATCATGGACTTAGAGGAGTTTACGGTCATATCTAGGTCCAAAGCCTCACTTCCAATTTCATTGAGAATACTCATAGGGTCGCTTATTAAATTTCTGAAGCAACTTTCAACAATCGTTAGGTCATCAACAAATTTCCAACGGTCAGGAACTTCCTTCGCAAGGCTGTTAACCATGACTGAAAAAAGGAGGGGGCCTAGGAGAGTTCCTTGGGGTATGCCATTGTAGATAGGGAGAGGATTTGAGTAATGGTTCTGGTATTTAACCACCTGTGATCTATTCGTTAAAAATGAGGCAACCAATTTTACCAGTAAGGGATCGATATTGAACTCGCTTTCTAGTTTCTCAATTAAAATATTGTGGTTAACAAGGTCAAAGGCTTTCTGAAGGTCAATAGAAATTAAGTTTAGCCAGGAATTAGGTTTTTCGAGGATTTTCCCGATGTGGTCAATAAGAGAAACGAGGTAGTGGGAAGTAGAAGTTGATTTTAGGTTTCCAAATTGTTTCAGGTCAGTAAGAGGTAGGATTTTTTCCTTTAGCAAATCTGCAAGGAATCCTTCATACAATTTTGAAAAAATAGGAGTAAGCGTAATAGGCCGAACACCATCAAAGCCAGGCTTTCCATTTTTCTTTTTCAAAGGGGTAATAAAACCCTGTTTCCAAATTGTTGGAATTTGCCCAGACTTAGTAATTTCGTTAAACAGGACAGACAAGGGCTTAGACAGGAAGTCACCGAAGGCTCTAATAAGGGGAAACGGGATATCCAAAGGACAAACACTTGTCTTTCTTAGTTTATCAATTCTTCTTTCAATCTCAGACGGGGAAACAGTCGGGAAAAAGGGGGATGGGGCTCCTGTTGATAATTGGATTGGCAATGCTGGAAGGCTCTGGACAATGGAAGCGAGAAATTTATTTAGATTATTTGCAGTAACATCAGGGGGCTCTGGTAAGTTGAAATTAAGCTGGTCAAGACTCCTGCCACACAGCTTTTTAACCTCGGAATACCAGTTTTTTGGCTTATTAGTGAACAATTCTTCGATCTTATTTTTGTAGTATGATCGGGCCAATTTACGAATTTCTCTTTTAATTGATTTTGTTAATATATTGGCTTGATCGAGTTTACCATTCTTAAACAGCTTCAATTTGGTTCTAATTAATGTTTTTATTGTTTGATTAATAAAGGGTTTGTCACTTGAGCACCTTTTAAACCTTTTTTCTGGGAAACAAATTTGATATTTATCAATTAGCTTTTTATGAAACGTGGCTGTTTTCTCATCGAGGTTTTGTAAACTATAAATGTCGGACCAATCTTCAGTACTCAGCCACATACCGAAAGAAAGAAGACCAGAATTTTGAAGAGGGCGGTAAGTGCTATAAGCTATTGAGAAAGTATGCTTAAAATTTGAGGAGGGGGACAAAAGAATGGAAAAATGATAACTCCCACCTAATGGGGGCAAAGTTGAGGGAGGGCTGTAAAAATTATACATATTAGTTAAAATAACATCAAGAGATGTATTTCCCCGAGTCGTCGGTGTTTTAACAATTTGCTTTACTTTAAGTGAAGCACAAAAGGAATCCATTTTAAGGTCGTTGGCATCGCCAACTAAAAAAAGGCCAGCATTGGGGTACTTAGAAATAACAAAATCAGCACTTGCCTGTAATTGCTGGACAAAATTACGTTTTGACTCGATATTTTGATTTGGGGAATAATAGAAAACAGCTATTGCAATAATACTAAATGGACGAGGGAGTACTTTTGGTCTAACACTTAGCCAGAGGATTCCTTGGAGAAATATGCCATGGGGGAAAAAAATTCAATGAAAAGGGCGCAGGATTTTCTAGCATTACTATAAAAAAAAAACAATGAAAAAATAAACATGAAAACGTTTTTTCAAATGAAAGTAAGGAATAGCATTGAAATTTAAAACAAACAGAGATTATTACGCATATGAAGGGTTCTAAAATACTTTAGCATAAAGAGCGAGGTATTTAGGAGGAGATAAATACCTCACTCTTTATGCTAAAATATTTTTAGTGATTTCAACTATTTATTCTACGGCCTATTTGATTCAGGGGTCATTCTTAAAGAATTGGAACAAAACTTACGATTTAGTGTAAAGAGCGAGGTATTAACGAGGGTAAAACCCCCCTTGTACACATAATAAAAATATAAGAATATAAAAGTTTGTTACGTAAGTTAATTCTTAAGTTACGTATATTTTTTACTAATAAAAACGTTCGTTGAATATTAAAAGTTCTAGTAGCCTTTTTAAGTAACCGAAAAATTGGAGGGCAGCTAGGCCTCCTTCCCCACCCCTTATTTCTCAAAATCGTCTGATCAAAACTAAGAGAAAGCCATTTAGCCAAAAAAAAATTAATATACTAATTTCATTTCAATAATTTATGTGCGGAGAGCCAAAATCAAACATGCATTAATTCAAAAACGTTCAGAAATTAAATAAAAAAAACTAGTTTTTTTAACTGAAAGTAAGGAGCGACATTAAAACTTAAAACGAACAGAAATTACTCCGTATATGAAATGGGTTGTCCCCTCCGCAGTCCCACGCTCTTTACGCTAAAGTTTTTAGTTGTTTTAAAAAGTAGAATTGTGGCAAAGAGTCAAACTTTAGCGTAAAGAGCGAGGGACTGCGGAGGGGACAACCCATTTCATATACGGAGTAATTTCTGTTCGTTTTAAGTTTTAATGTCGCTCCTTACTTTCAGTTAAAAAAACTAGTTTTTTTATTTAATTCCTTAATAAAACGTAGAAAGTGAGAATGAAATGGGAATGAGGCTTTCTTAATAAAACAAGCTGATTTTTATTTACCTTACTTTTACATATACCTGTTTATTCAAAGATTAATAACATACAAATGGCTTAACTTGTTGTCAAAGTTGGTATACCTATGAGAAGTCATGCTTTCCTTTTATCTGAAACCTTGCTATTATTGAAATCTATAAGGAACTCAAAGAGAAAAGTAAGTACAACTATTTCAAAATTTCACACAGCCTCTGTCTCTTTTTTGGTACTTCTCTTCCTGTTTTTAAATTTTAATGCTACAGCACCATTGTTGCATACTTTTGGTCTACCTAGGTGTTGAATTTTTAAAGTAACCGTGATATTTGTGGACCATGTTTGCCACCCTGATGTTGATTTTACTTGATTCACAGGCTAAAAGTTCTTTCCATGCTGTACTTTATTCAGTTCTGTTACAAGACCTCTTGAACATGTTTTAAAGTTGTACGTGCGTATGTGTGTAATTCGCGTTGGTATGTGTTTGAGTAAGTTTGTATGAAGTGTGTGTGTGTTCTGAATACTCTTTTTGATTACCCGGCTAGATATTGGAGTTTATTCTATTGTGAAACTATTAATTTTATATGTGCAAAGTAAATTTTCGATAGGACTGAATTTATCTTTTAACATATCACACGTATTTTCATAGTTTCAGAAAGTTTGGAGAAGAATTTTCCACCTTCCTATCAAAAATCAAAATGCTCTCAGCAAAGAAGAAATAACAGATAATTCCATACCACGCTCTGAGCAAGAAAGTGACGGGCGATCATTCAAAGCAGACTTTCAGTCAAAAGTTGCAATAAATCTGGAGGGCTCTCAGCAAGAACCTGAAGATTTTGTTGAATTAGAGCCTTTTTGGCAAGACCACAAAACTGTTTTAATATATTCAAACGATACAGTCATAGTGTTGAAGCAAGGTAGTAATACGTCTAGTAAAAGTTTTGAAGCTCAAGTTTAGTGATATGCAATCTCTTTTAACGATTTTATTACATATATTTATTTCATCAGTAATTTTTTTCAATAGCTTATTGACTCTCTTAGAATAATCTCTTAAGTTAAACAAACCAGTAAGTAATTCCAACCTTCTCATTACACCTGATTGCAGCCATGCTGGATACAAACTTTTGAGCTCCTCATTTCAAAGCTAGTAAAACGGAAGGTAAGGTAAGGAACCTTACCTTACTTTTAGTAAGGTAAGGAAGATTCAGTTTTACTTAAAAAAACAAAAACAATTTAATAACAGTCATCATCATCACCTTTTAAGATACATATCCTCAGGGATACTAGCAAGGGGAAAGGACAAGGGCCAACTTCCCCCTAGAATTTGTAAATCATCATTTATATATTTTTCCTAAAAAAAAATTGAAAAAAACCTAGGTTTTGAAGTATTGTGTCTAATTTGTCTTCATTTAAAAATGAATACTTTTTTTTACGTCCCCCTCCTTACATTTTTTCGCAATTTTGCCACCAAGCCTTCTCTACATTCTAAGTAATATAAATTTAATTTCACCTTATTAGGCAATATAGCGCTAGAAAAAGAGCTGAATATGGCTCTAACCAATCAGTACGAGTGTGACTCCTTAGCATCAGTATAGTCTAGTTTAAAACATGATGGGTCAAAAACAACTTCAAAATAAAATAGTATTCATATGGAAGTTTTCAGTTGCCAAATTGTGCATTTTCAATCGACTAATCAAATAAAACTTAACATAAAACAGTTTAATTATTTGAAAATTATTCTACTTCTTTCTTCTTTATTGGTTAGTCTGACATTTATGCATAGCAATTTCTGTTCGTCCTAAGTTTTAATGTTGCTCCTTACTTTCATTTAAAAAAAACTTGTTTTTTATTTAATTTCTCGACGTTTTTGAATTAAGGCATGTTTTGATCTTGGCTCTCCGCACATAAATAATTAAAACGAAATTTGCACATTAATCAATTGCAATTAACCGGAAGATTTTGAGAAAAAAGGAGCGAGGGCGGAGGCCTAGTTGCCCTCCAATTTTTTGATTACTTAAAAAAGCAACTAGAACTTTTAATTTTGACTCTTTCTCTTAACTCTACTTTTTAAAACAGCAAAAAACTTTAGCGTAAAGAGCGGGGCGTTGATGACGAAGCAGCCCCTTTAATATACGAAGTAATTTCTGTTCGTTTTAAGTTTTAATGTCGCTCCTTACTTTCCGTTAAAAAAACTGGTTTTTTTTAATTTAATTTCTGAAGGTTTTTGAATCAATGCATGTTTTTGATTTTGGCTCTCCGCAGATGAATAATTAAAACGAAATTTGCATATTTATTTATTTTGGCTATTGGCTTTCTCATAGTTTTGATCGAATGATTCTGAAAAAAAGGGAGCGGGGGAGGAGGCCTAGTTGCCCTCCGATGTTTTGGTTACTTAAAAAGGCAACTAGAACTTTTAATTTTTTACGAATGATTTTATTAGTAAAAGGTATACGTAACATACAAATTATCTTACGTAATGAACTTCTGTATTCTCATGTTTTTATTACATATATGAAGAGGTTCACCCCCTCGTCAGTACCTCGCTCTTTACGCTAAAGCTTAAATTTTGTCCCAATTTCTTAAGAATAACCCCTGAATCACAGAAGCCATAGAAAAAATTGTTGAAATTACTAAAAATACTTTAGAGTAAAGAGCGAGGTATTAGGAGGAGGTGAGCCCATCATATGCGTAATAATTTCTGTTCGTTTAAGTTTTAATGCTTCTCCTTACTTTCAGTTGAAAAAACTTTTTCATATTTATTTTTTCACCGTTTTTTTTTAAATAATGCTAGAAAATCCTGCGCTCCCTTTAAGAAACTTTTCTTCCCCCATGACAAGTTCCTCCAAGCAAAGTTTCCCCAACATATCCCCCTCTTTCAACCCCCTTCCTTCAACCTAAAAATCCCCCAGAAATTGTCTGTACACTTCCAAACAGCCATTACTACATGTAAGCACTGGTCAAAGTTTGTAACTTGTGGCCCCTCCCACGGGGACTGTGGGAGACTAAGCCGTCCCCGAAGGCATAATTATAAGGTTTTTCGACTACGCTGAATAAAGTGGCTATCTCAGAATTTTGATCCGATGACTTTGGGAAAATAATTAGCGTGGGAGGGGACCAAGGTGCCCTCTAATTTTTTGGTCACTTAAAAAGAGCACTAGAACTTTTCATTTCCGTTAGAATTAGCCCTCTCGAAAGTTCTAGGACCACTGGGTTGATACGATCACACTGGAAAAAAAAAACAACAAAAAAAACCATTAAACACGCATCCGTGATCTGCCTTCTGGCAAAAAATACAAAATTCCACATTTTTGTAGATAGGAGCTTGAAACTTCTATAACAGGGTTCTCTGATACGCTGAATCTGATGGTGTGATTTTGTTAAGATTCTACTACTTTTAGGGGGTGTTTCCTCCTATTTTCTTAAATAATGCAAGTTTTCTCAGGCTCGTAACTTTGATGGGTAAGATTAAATTTGATGAAACTTATATATTTAAAATCAGCATTAAAATTTCGATTCTTTTGATGTAGCTATTGGTATCAAAATTCCATTTTCTGAGTTTTGGTGACTATTGAGCCGGGTGGTTCCTTACTACGGTTCGTTACCACGAACTGTTTGATAACCCAAAAGAATACCCTTTTTCAAACATTAAGTTCCAGTATTCTTCTCCCTTAATTGTAAAACTTCTTACTTTTGTTATACCATTTAAAAAAAGCATATCTCTGATGCAAATCAAATTTGTCCATGTTCGTGGGGATTTTTGGAGAACTTTCATGGGATGAAACATGTAGTAGAGAGTAAGGCATGTAGTATAGTTTTGGGAATTTTGAGATTCATCTTACTAAAATTGGATCAGCTGATTCCCCTAGTTGCCAAAAATGCTAGATGGCTGATGAAAATAGAAGGCATGTAATGGAATAATATGTAGCCGGCGTCAGATACCGGCTGGATACGTTTGATAAGTTAAATGTTAGGCAGAAAACTGTTGTTGCGAAGGGTAAAGTCCATACAGCTGGCTCGGTATAAGATGAGGATGGAGAAATCTCACCCATAGTCCCCAAACCGTTTATTAGTTGTTTTTAGGAGGGGAGGGGGGGTTGAAGCAATATACCCGAGTGAGCTGAGCTTTGGCTGGTGGGTCCTTCCATATTATTAACAATAATAAACAAGATAATAAAAACAATAATAATATATATAAATATAATAACAACAATAATAATAACAATTAATAAAAATAATAATAATAATAATAATAATAATCATAATAATAATAATAATAATAATAATAATAATAATAATAATAATAATAATAATAATAATAATAATAATAATAATAATAATAATAATAATAATAATAATAATAATAATAATAATAATAATGATAATAATAATAATAATAATAATAATAATAATAATAATAATAATAATAGTAATAACAATAATAATAATAATAATAATAATAATAATAATAATAATAATAATAATAATAATAATAATAATAATAATAATAATAATAATAATAATAATAATAATAATAATAATAATAGTAATAACAATAATAATAATAATAATAATAATAATAATAATAATAATAATATAATAATAATAATAATAATAATAAATAATAATAATAATAATAATAATAATAATAATAATAATAATAATAATAATAATAATAATAATAATAATAATAATAATAATAATAATAATAAATAATAATAATAATAATAATAATAATATTAATAATAATAATAATAATAATAATAATAATAATAATAATAATAATAATAATAATAATAATAATAATAATAATAATAATAATAATAATAATAATAATAATAATAATAATAATAATAATATAATAATAATAATAATAATAATAATAATAATAATAATAATAATAATAATAATAATAATAATAATAATAATAATAATAATAATAATAATAATAATAATAATAATAATAATAATAATAAAATAATAATAATAATAATAATAATAATAATAATAATAATAATAATGATAATAATAATAATAATAATAATATTTATAATAATAAAAACAATAATAGTAATTTAGTTGAATACTACTTTTGGAGTAGTGTACATCCAATTTAATCAGTTATTATTTCAGTTCGTTTTGGTATCCTCTTTTCCTCTTAGATTTGCCTCAGCACAAAATGCGATCAAATGCATAAACATAATCTCAGTTGTCATTTTCAAAATTATAGCATGTACAAACAGTGGCTGCATAGTTTTCTCTCAAAACTTAGTTTTTTCTATTGTGATACAACAAAGCTTAATTACAGTAACCCTTTTCTTATATATTTGATGTTAAAGACAATTTTATCAAATGTCTGTCACGAAGTTGTGTCAAATAAGTTTTTTATCAATAATGATACACTACTACTAAGATGTAATAATGATCCATCCCTACCCTAAGATGTATCAGAAACAAATAAAAGGCATACAAACTAGCCAAGTATGTAACCCATCGAGCCTGAAGGTGCATATGTTTCAAGGTCAAAGAGTTAGGGGTAACCAACTGTAAGAAGGAGCAGCTAGTCAAGTAATAACTGAAATTCTGGAAAAAAAAAACTTTGAATTTAGTGCATGCATAAAGGGAATAAGATTTTCACGATGAATCAAAATATGAAAAATTCACCAAGTTTAAAGCTGCCCATCAAAGTAACGACTCTAAATTGCGCATTCGTTCCTAAAGATGCATTTAAATTATTAGAAATGAATGGTTAACATACAAGCTTATTTAAAATTCATTTAACCAAGCTGATTCACTTGAAGCAAGATAAAAAAAAAATATGTAGACTGGTGTCTAATTGTTTATCAAACAGTTCATGGTAACGAACTGTAAGTAAGGAGCGACACGGCTCAAAAGTAACCGAAAGTCTGAAGAACAGAATTTATTCAAATAGATACGTCAAAAGAATTGGATTTTAATGCTGATTTTAAATATATAAGTTTCATAGAGTTTAGTCTTACCCATCAAAGGTTATGAGCCTGAGAAAATTGCCTTATTTTTAAAACAAGGGGAAAGACCCCCCTAAAAGTCATGAATCTTAATGAAAATCACACCGTCAGATTCAGCGTATCAGAGGACCGTATTGTAGAGGTTTTGAGCTCTTATCTGCAAAAATGTGGAATTTTATGTTTTTTGCCAGAAGAAAGATCACGGATGTGTGTTTATTTGTTTTTTTTTTTTTTGTTTGTTTGTTTCCCAGGGGTGATCGTATCGACCCAGTGGCCCTAGAATGTCACGAGAAGGCTCCTTCGAATGGAAATTAGAAGTTTTAGTGCCCTTTTATGTGACCAAAAAAATTGGAGGGCAACTAGGCTCCCTCCCACACTCATTTTTTCCCAAAGTCACCAGATCAAAATTTTGGGACTTTCTTCATCATAGTCGAGAAATCTAATAACTATGTCTTTGAGGACTAATTAATCCACCATAGTCCCCAGGAAGAAGGCCCACAAATTATGAACTTTGCCAATTGTTTACATATATTATTGGTTTTTGGGAAGTATACAGACATTTTCAGGAGGGATTTTTTTCTGGTGGTGGAGTCGTGGGGAGAGGGTTACGTAGGATACGTAGGATCTTTCCATGGAGTAATTTTTCATTGGAGAAGAGAATTTCCATGAAGGAGGCGCTGGATTTCCCAGTATAACTTAAAAAAAATCAGAAATTATATTGAAAAAACAAGTTTTTTCAACTGAAAGTAAGAAGCAAAATTAAAACTTAAAATGAACAGAAATTATTACGTATATGAAGAGGTTGGCAACGCCGTCAATACCTCGCTCTTTACGCTAAAGTATTTTAGTTATTTCAAAAGAGCTATTTATTCTAATTAAATGGTTTTGGGATTCAGGGAGCATTCTTTAAAAATTGGAACAAAATTCAGATTTTAGTGTAAAGAGCGAGGTACTGACGAGGGGGCAAACGTTTATGAGGGAGTTTCTTCCCCTCGTCAGTACCTTGCTCTTTACGATAAAGTTAGATTTTTTTTGAATAATGGCCGATATAAGCAATAACTTGTTTGTATTATTTTTCGGCCAATCTTAGCATTTAATATTATCTTAAACAGCCTCTTAACTATGATTTTTGTGTGATCATAAACCAAAGATATTGTATGTCTTCGGATTGTGGTTGTTATTAAATAAAAAAGTTTTTTTCCAACTGATAGTAACGAACAACACTAAAACTTAAATCGAACAGAAATTATTACGTATATGAGGGGATTCCCCCTTCTCAGTATCTCACTCTTAACGCCAATGTTTGACTTTTTGTTCTAATTATTTCAGAATGACTCCTGGCACAAAAGGACCTTTTGATTAGAATAATATCACAAACATTTTAGCGTAAAGAGCGAGATACTGAGGAGGGGGCTCAATAGTAGACGGAACTCTAAAAAACGTTTTTTTTTTACAAAACAGATTTTGATACCAATGGATATGTATCAAAACCGTATCAAAATCAAATATATAAATCTCATTAAGTTTAGTCTTACCCATCAAAGGTTACGAGCCTGAGAAAATTTTCCTTATTTTCAAAAAAGAGGGAGGCATACCCTAAAAGTCAACTGATCTTATTGAAAATCACACCGTCAAGTTTAGCGTATCAGAGAACCCCACTGTAAAGGTGTAAAGCTCTTATCTGAAAAAATTTGGAATTTTGTATTTTTTGCCAGAAGAAAGATCACGGATGCGTGTTTTAAAAAGTTCTAGTGCCCTTTTTAAGTGACCCAAAAACTGGAGGGTGACTAGGGCACCTCTCCCACTAAATTTTGCCCCAAAACCGTCCTGATCGAAATTTTGAGATAGCCATTTTATTCATCATAGTTGAAAGGTCCAACAACTATGCCTTTGCGTATAACATAACCCTCCCCCCACCCCCCCCACAGTTTCCCAGAGGGAAGACCTTTAAGTTATAAAATTTGCCCATTGCCTACGCATAATATTTGTTATTGGGATGCATGCATACATTTTTAGGTGTGGGGGGGCAAATTTTCTGCTGGGGGTTATTCTACATGGGAAATTTCCATGGGGAGGCAAATTTCCAGGGAGTGAACTTGTCAGGGGAACTTATACACTGCAGGAATTTGCCAGAATTCTTATAAAATATTCTTTTTATATGTCTTGCTTTCTCTTTTCCGTCTCAACTTTACGTTCGGAGTGGTTAAGAGTAATTGTCTAGAGGATATTTCCATGGTAAGGTGGTTTCTCCGCGGAGGTGGAGTCAGATTTCCTGGCATATTTTGAAAACGATCAGAAATCAAATATAAAAAACAAGTTTTTTCAACTGAAAGTAAGGTTCAACATTAAAACTTAAACGAAAAGAAATCATTACGCATATGAAGGGGGTAGCACCCTCCTCAACACCTCGCTCTTTAAGTCAAAGTTTGAATTTTGTCCCAATTCTTTAAGAATGACTCCTGAAGCATAATTTTAATTAGAACGACAGACACTTTTTAAAATAAAAAAAAACTTTAAGCTAGAGAGAGAGGTGTAGAGGAGGG